>NC_139953.1:40630505-41210505 GCF_963454915.1 Gymnoscopelus microlampas
AAAATATTTTGTTACAGGGGGTTCCAGAAGCAAAGATCTTTTATATCTGCAACCTATGTAAAGTTCTGCAGTTTTTCAGTGGGGCCTTGGCTCCACTGCAAGCATGAATTAATAAAATCAAATGAATTTGATTTAAAAATGTTTGCTTTAAAAATATATATATTCAAAGAATTGCACACATTTTCTCGATTTTTCAAAAATAGCAGATCTACAAGCTCGTAGCACGGCACTCGGTGCCACGCTATGAGCTTGTATATCTGCTATTTTTTTAGAGCTATTTTTTTAGAGATTGCTGGGTTCATTACTATAAGCGTCACAAACATTTTAGCCACTTAATACTATAGCTATTCAAAAACAGCAGATATGCAAGCTCATAGCACGTCACTTTGTGCTGCGCTATGAGCTTGTAGAGATACAGCCAAATACATATAATTTTGGGGGTCCTTGACATGAAAAGGTTTGAGCACCACTGAAACAGCACCATACTGTATGTTTTTCATAAAACTGTTTTAGAAGACATTTGTAGAATCGGCCTCAGGTCTAAATGGGTTAAGCCTCCATAACAATACACAAGATAGGAGTTCTGAAACTGAGCTTTTCTGGTCAGGAATTTGGTTCTGCTGTTCAACTTGGTCAAGGTCTTTAATGTAACTTTTTCACCTCCCAGGTTGCAATCTAACATGCAACCAAGTTACCTAACTGAGGATTTTGTAGGAAAAGTCTGGCCCCGAGGACCATACTACTGGGTGAAGCCAATTTGCACCGGAACCAAATACAATGTCAGTTTTGAAGGGATAACTTTCTGAAAGCCATAACTTAATATGATTAAATTCCTAAAAAAAAACCTGCAGCCTTACCACATTCTCATCTGAGGCTAGGATGGCTGAGTCGTCAGAGTATAAAAGTAAGTCATTAATTTAAAATAAAACCCACAAGGGGCCCAAAACACTTCCTTGTGGGACCCAAAGGCTGAGCTTTTTGAAAGACTGTCATTTCGGTCCCTGTCCATCAGGTAAGAGATAAGCCAGACTGAAAGGGCTTAAGCCTAAAGCACAACATTAAACAAATAAAGAAGTAAGCTGTGGTCTACGGTATCAAAGGCCTTTAGAATGTCAATTAAAATCATGACACGTAGCTAGCCAACATAAATGAATGATAAAGCTGCTCATGAATTACCTTGTCCAATTACTTATCCCTAGAACACTAATGTTGAAAATTGTCACACCATCACTAACGTTGGGTATATTTACCTGATATAATAAATTCCACAAAGAATATGTCTCATCAAAATATATTAATTAAAGTACAATAATACGTGGCAAATTGAGGTACTCTTCTTTAATATTTCAACATGAAAAAAAAAACTAAATATATCATGGGGGGACCCTATAAAAAGCAGCAAAATCAGTGAAAAATGTGGGTATTGACCATTAGCTGACCATTGTGGGAGTATGTGATTTTTTTTACACTCTATCACTAATGTTTGGTGAAAATCACCCAAACACCTGCCTGTAGAAGAAAAACAGGGATGGGGGCAGGGAAACAAACCAACCTTCTATGATGTCAGTGAGCATCCTGAAGGTACCCAAGGACCAGCCTACCTCAGACATCAGCAGAATTATGAAAATCGCATAATTACAATCATTCGGGTGGAATTTATCCAACGTTAGTGTTCTAGGGCTAGAGGTGACACTGAGAATGGTGATAGGTTTCAAGGGTCAGCCCTAGTACACTTATTAACCCATTCATTCCGAGAACGTATGTGTCATTTTAGATTTCTTTGGCTATTCAAAAATAGCAAATCTACAAGCTCATAGCGCGGCACCCAGTGCAGCGCTATGAGCTTGTAGATTTGCTATTTTTTGAAAAATCGTGACGATTCGTGCAAATCTTTTAATATATATATTTTTTCAAGCAAACATAACTCAAATATTTGCTTCTGGGGGATTCTACAAACGTCTTCTAAATCCTAACAGTTAAAAAAACAAAAACGTATGTTGCTATATCAGTGGTGCTCCTTTTCCATGTCAAGGACCCCTAAAATGATATGTATTTGGCCGCGGACCCCCATCTCAAAATATGTTCTTTTTGACCCCACAGACGCACAGATTGGAGTTAAAAAAAATGTCACTTTAAAACATATATTCAAAGATTTGCACAAAGTTTCCACGATTAAAATATAAATAGCAGATATACAAGCTCATAGCCCAAAGAAATGTTAAAATGACACACAGATGCGTTCCCGGTCTTAATGGGTTAAACGGAGGGATGGTATTGGCATGTTTCATGTCAAGGGGGACAATGCCTTGCTCTAGGGACAGATTGATTATGTGTGTAATACATGGTCCAATCATGTCGGCAGCATTCTTAAGTATTATCGAGCCGAGTTGCCTTAGGATTATTAGCGCTTTTCATCACGTTGGCAATTTCTTCTACTGTAACTGTGCTTGAAATAAAATCTATTTGGAATGACACCTAGACGTTGATAAAAAAGCTAGAAGGTGGTTCTGCCCGCGAGTTACAGGGCTTACAGGGCAGGCGGTCAAAACAAGTGTCTTAGTGATAGAGGTGAAGAACGGATACAAGTGATTGGCAATCAGATGTTATACACACTCTTACCATCAATGTGTAACGAGATACGGGGAGTTCAATTTGTAGAGGATTTGTTAGTGCAATGCAACCCAGTAAGGGTTTTCCCACAATGACTGGGAAAACCAGATCATTTGATAACATTGTTAGTGTCCCAGGCCAGAACACATAATACCAGTGGTGGAAAAAGTACTCAAATGTTTTACTTAAGTAAAAGTATCAATACTGCAATGTAGAAATACTCTGTTACAAGTAAAGGTCTGGAATAAAAAATTGACTTGAATAAAAGCACAAAAGTATTGGTATCAAAATGTTCTTAAAGGGCAAGACCACTTTGGTAGAGGTTTGGGTTGTGTCTGTACCTCGCCATGATGTAACTCCAAAGGTGGGCAAGAAATAAAAAATAATTGCTCCATTGATTAGAAATTGATAATTCAAAATATGCTCCTCTTTGACTTACATTGTATGTTAAAGCAGCTCTCAAAGTCACTCTTTTAGCACAAAAACGAACGCAAACAAAGTTGATTCAGACAATATAGAACATCACCAAACCCAGTACTGTTTTTTTTTTAAATAAAAATGTCAACTTCCTATTGATTTTGCCATTTTTAATAAGTAGAAAACCTGGACTGGATCGGCGGATCCGGATCCAGATCTTCAAATAGTAAAATCAACAGGAAGTTGACATTTTTATAAAAAAAAAAAAACAGTACTGGGTTTGGTGATGTTCTATATTGTCTGAATCAGCTTTGTTTGGGTTCATTTATGTGCTAAAAGAGTGACTTTGAGAGCCGTTTTACCGTACAATGTAAGTCAATGAGGAGCATATTTTGAATTATCAATTTCTAATCAATGGAGCAATTATTTTAGATTTCTTGCCCACCTTTGGAGTTACATCATGGCAAGGTAACTACACAACCCAAACCTCTACCAAAGTGGTCTTACCCTTTAAAGTGCCAAAAGTACTAAAATGTTTCAAAATAGCAAATCTACAAGCTCACAATGCATCGCATCGCAACACATTGTGAGCTTGTAGATCTAGTATTTTCAAATAGCCAAGGTATAAAACAGGGCGAAAGTGGTTAATGTATGTTTTATTTCATAATGATAATTTATATTCTAAAGTATAGACAATTGTAAATACTCCAGTAAAGTAAAAGTACCTCAACATTGTGCTTAAGTACAGTACTTGAGTAGATGTACTTAGTTACTTTACACCACTGCATAATACTGACGATCACAGACAGCAAATAAAAGTGTGGTTTGCTCTGTCAGACATAATACTGTATAATGAAAAAAAACAAAGACGTTTTGCTTAAGATTCTTATCATCGTTCACCAGAAAAAGGGTATAGCAGACAGAACAAATGAATAGATGTTCTTCTTATGGTATCATGAACCATTCTAGTTAGAGGGGTGTCAGCCTTAACGATGATCTCAGTGTGAAATAATGAATTGAATTCCATTGTATTTTACACAGCACCTCCGTGGCGTGCGCTGCAGTCTAGAGAGCCTATTACACTCGGGCCTAATGAAGCAGTTCAATAGGATACCGTTTCAGACATTTTAGACCAGGACGGCTCCAGGGACATAATGACTTTGTTCTTAATGACACGGTGCTTATAATGACAAATTATCAGTGTGTTGTGCTGAAGAATGTATGAATTCGCATGCACAGGCTGCTCCTCTCTCTCGTGCCTATAATTTATGCAACGTCAAGCGGCGGAAATAGACGCAAGATCACATCGCAAGATTGAGGTACTTTTACTTTACTGGAGTATTTCCATTTTTTTATACTTTTACTCCACTATATCTCAGAGTCAAATATTGTACTTTTTTACTCCATTACAATTATTAGAAAACTTTAGTTACTATAGTTACTTTGTAGATTTTGATTATTATTACAACACATACATTAACCACTTCAGCCCTATTTAAACTTTGGCTATTTGAAAATAGACGATCTACAAGATCACAACGCGTCGCATTGCGACGCGTTGTGATCTTGTAGATCGGCTATTATCAAATGATTTGTATATATTTTATTTTATACATTTGAAACCTGTGAAATGGGGACATTCTGCATAATAGGTACTTTTACTTTTGGTACTTTAACCCATTTATACCTGAGACCGATTTTAAAAATGGCATCTAAATCCTAACCTAAGTTTTCAGAAAATCTTCTGTTGTTTATTCCCACATTTCCTTTTTTTTTTAATCCTGTTGCTATATACATCTAAAATGACACAGATGCTTTCCAAGTATATTTTGATGCCAATACTTGTGTACTCTTAGTCAAGTACATTTTGGAATTCTAGACTTTTACTTGTAACAGAGTATCTCTACATTGCAGTATTGATACTTTTACTTAAGTAAAACATTTTAGTACTTTTACCACCACTGGCTATTTTTGCTAAGCGACACCGTCGTACGATGAAGTATAAATCGGGAGCTATCGTCACACATTCATCTCAGAGTGGAAACAAGCCCGCAAGGACTTTTTTGGCCGGACCTTTTAGACAAAAGATTATAAATGTAACTGTGTTGTTTTACATTCTTTTGCCAAATAAAAATGTCAATCAATCAATCAATCAATCAATTTCAATCAATATAGTCAGAAACATTGTTCAAATGTCATTCCTCAATATGTGTGATTGATTAATGCAGGCATACCTGTATCAGTATGAGCATTGTGCGTGAATATTGACGGGTTCTGACTTCTGCAGTACAAAGAAAATAGAGATTCAACTTCTGACGGAACCAATGGGCTCGCAGCTGAATTAATCAGTCTCTACAAACCGAAAACAAAACAAAGCAATATTCAAAGGCTTCTTCTGACCATAGATAATGTTATGCAAGACGCTCTCAGTCAATGTCGTTTTCTCTGCAGAAAAACAACAACAAAAATGAACTAGCCATGTCATTGATGTATAATCAAGCATGAGCTTATTGGTTGGTGATGTTGAGCTCAGTTATGATGAGCGGAAACACCTGCTGCTCAACTTCAGCAGAACAAAGAAGCAGTGGTGTAAAGTAACTAAGTACATTTACTTAACTACTGTACTTAAGTACACTTTTGAGGTATTTGTACTTTACAAGAGTATTTCCAATTTTCAGTACTTTTACTTCTACTCCACTACATCTCAGAGGCAAATATTGCACTTTTACTTGAGTTACTAGTTACTTTGCAGATATAAATTATTACATTATAAAACATACATTAACCACTTCAGCCCTATTTTATACATAGGCCAGGGGTTCCCAAACTGTGGTGCGTGCACCCCTTGTGGTGCGCGAGCGCCCACCAGGGGGTGCGTGACCTGAACAGCCTAATGGCGGTTCTATGGTGTTATTTTACTAATAAATATAACTTCTTTTTTTTTTCAAATGGGGATTTTCACTGTCATGAAATTGAATAAACGTTTAAATTAAAAACGTACGTTTTACTAATAAAAAAAAAAAAAGATGTACTGTATCATGTACCCAAAATGCACTTGACTTCCTGCCAAAAGTCCACAGACGTGCAACTCATATCGCGCGACCGGGACCCGGCACGGCAGCGCAACATAATGTAAACATGCAGAACTGGCTAAAAACAGGGAAACTGTCAGGTGGAAGTGGTGAATCTAAAGTTAATGAAAGTAATGAAAGTAATGAAAGTAATGAAAGTAATGAAAGCGGACAGGAGGAAGAGGCGAGAGAAGCAGAGAGCAGCGTTGTAGTGGAGACAGAGAGTGATGATGACAATGACACGGGGGAAACTGAAAAGGGGGTGTGTGTGGGGCACAGACACAACAGCCAGGCCCTCCATCAAGAAAACGGGGTAAAAGAGACAACGAGACTGGGCGAAAGACTGGAATAAGAAAAAGGAAAAATTATGATAATGATCTGTGTCTGGGCTTCACTTGGATTGGTGACGTGGATCACCCAGATCCCCAGTGTGTGATGTGCGGTGACGTCCTATCTAACAGCAGCATGAAGCCTTCATATCTACGTCGCCACTTCACCACTAAGCATGCCGACGTAACTAAAGAACCCCTTGCATTTTTCAAATCAAAATTGTTGAAAGGCAGACAAAATAAACTGCAGTTTCATTCATGTGGTGGCTCTACCAAAAAGGCACTAAAGGCTTCTTATCTGGCAAGTTACAGAATTGCTAAAAAAAAAAGGGCTACCTCACACACTTGTGGAAGACGTGTGCCTGCCAGTTGCCAAAGACATGGTTGAATGTATGATAGGAGAGAAAGAAGCAAAAAGATTGGACATGATCCCCGTGTCCAACAACACTGTGTCAAGACGCATCGATACGATGTCCGAAAACTGGCTATCCTGGCTACGTTAGTCAGTCGCGTGAAAAACAGTGAGTTTTATTCTCTCCAAGTAGATGAGTCCACAGATGTGCCAAATCTGGCTAATCTGTTGGTGTACGTTCGTTACCTATTTGAAGGAACGGTGAAGGAGGATTTTTTGTTCTGTCGGCCTCTTGTTACCCGAACAACAGGAGCAGAAACCTTTAATTTGATGAATGCCTTTATGAGGTCCAATGGAATCGACTGGACACGCTGCGTTGGACTGTGCACTGATGGGGCAAAGTCGATGACAGGGAAGCATACAGGGCTTAAAGCTCACATCAGGAAAGTCTGTCCATCCGTTGTGTGGTCACACTGCAGTGTTCACAGGGAGGCCCTCGCTGCAAAAAACATGCCAGCTGATCTACTTTCAGTCCTCCATGATTCTGTGAAACTAGTTAATTTCATCAAAGCTCGTCCACTAAATTCAAGGCTGTTTACTGTGTTGTGCAATGAAATGGGAAGCGAACATAAAGCACTTCTTTTGCACACTGAGGTGCGCTGGTTGTCGCGAGGCAAAGTATTGACAAGGCTCTTTGAACTGCGACATGAACTTCCACAATTCTTTGAAGACAACCCATTCCATTTAGCCTCCAAACTGCATGATGAGGATTTTCTGCAGAAGCTTGCCTATCTGGCTGACATATTTTCAGTTCTGAATGAATTGAATTTAGGTTTGCAGGGAGTTCAACAAACACACACACACACACACACAATACTGCCCTGCCAAGCCAAAGAGCAGTAACTACGTTTTTGGACACACCGACTTATTTGGGTTGCCCAAAGGTCAAATTAGCCTTTGTGATGTTGGGGGATAAACAATAACCTCAAGAACAGATGTACAATTAGTGTAATATCACTTATATGCCAATATCTCATTTGGCTTACCAGTTGAATCACTTTTAAACCCATTTTTCAGTGATTTTTGTTTTCGTAGTTACTGCACTCTGCCTTGGCAGGGCAGAATAGAATAGGGACACTACTGTTCATGTGGTTAAAGTCTGAATTTCCAGTGCAGGACCAACTTGGGTTGATATATTGTCTCGACATCCTTTTAAATATTGTTCATTAATTCCTTTCCAAACCAGTCAGTGTTAAAGCCCTGCTAGGCCATTAAGGTGTGAATGTTTCAGTACATTTCATAGTGTGTATTGCAGGAGTCTTGCTAATGACATCCCAAACGTCCAGCGCCGTGCGAGAAGCTAGCCGGTTGGATCTGAAAAGTGTAAAATCTCTAAACTCTCCATATTTCCCCACACTTCCTTGAGGTCGGAAGGCAAAATTTAATTACCTTGCAGGATAGCTTTTTTTAAACTCTCTCTCTCTCTCTCTCTCTCTCTCTCTCTCTCTCTCTCTCCCTCTCTCTCTGAAGATTTACAGTCCATCCCGTTGCGTGTTCTGCATGGAAAAACGCAATTTAATTGAATTTTCCGGGGGAGAAAACCCCTTGGCAGCCGACCTGTGTGTGAGCAGTGTGTTAGCTTAATGTCTCCACCCGGACACTCAGTAATAATCTCCACCTTTCTGAGATGCTGCCGCCTCCCAGAACAAAACGTGTAGGAAACTCATGGCTCTGTATAGTCTCTGCTTTCACTTTAATCTGCTTTTCACTTACATATGGTCTCTGTCGGGTGGAAACCTTACACGTCCAAAAAGTGTTCCTATTCATTAGGATTTTTGCTTTTTAATTAGAATTGTGAAAATTGCAGAAGTACAAAATCACCGTTGCTCTGATCTGCACCAAACGTGGCACACACTTTGTTCAGGGGGACTGCCATCAGAACAGCCACACCGGGGACCACGTGTGGGCCACAGGCCCCTTGGACAGTGACAATTACTTAGCCCATTATTACTAAGTCTGCCTGTGGGTTAAGAATAATTTGAGCTAAAAAGCATTATTTTACACTTTGGCTATTTAAAAATAGCAGATATACACAAGCTTGTATATCTGATATTTTTGAAAAATCGTGAAAATGTGTGCAAATCTTTGAAAATATAATCTCAAAATCTTTGCTTCTGGGGGTCCCTGGAACAAAATATTTTGAGTTTGAGGTTCTGTAGCCAAATACATCATTTTGGGGGTCCTTGACATGAAAAAGTTTGAGCACCACTGAAACAATTTTTTTTTTTCAGAATACTGTTGAGATTTAGAAAACATTTGTAGAATCGGCTTCAGGTCTTAACTCTCTCAGTGCCAGACCCGGAGTTATCCCGAGTTTTTAATGAATACCCTCGATGCCAGAACAAAAAATCCCGAGTTTAAAAAAAATAAATATATATATATATATATATATATATATATTTATTTTTTTTTTAAAACCCAATATATCATTATCTGAAGATTTGCAGCTCCATCCACTCCTTGTTTAACTTACAACTGAAAATCTCGCTTCCTAAGCACTTTTTTTTACTTTGAAAAAAAACAAAAAAAATCTTGGCACAGTTCGCAATATTTTTTTTATTTCATTGGCACTGAGAGAGTTAATGGGTTAAGAACCATGGACAGCAGCCGCAGTAACTTCAGAACCATGGACAGCAGCTACAGTGACAGTAACTTCAGAACCATGGACAGCAGCTACAGTGACAGTTACTTCAGAACCATGGACAGCAGCTACAGTGACAGTTACTTCAGAACCATGGACAGCAGCTACAGTGACAGTTACTTCAGAACCATGGACAGCAGCTACAGTGACAGTTACTTCAGAACCATGGACAGCAGCTACAGTGACAGTTACTTCAGAACCATGGACAGCAGCTACAGTGACAGTTACTTCAGAACCATGGACAGCAACTACATATATTTCTGTGCCATCTTCTCTCTCTCTCTCTCTCTCTCTCTCTCTCTCTCTCTCTCTCTCTCTCTCTCTCTCTCTCTCAGAGAGAGATGGAGAGAGCGAGACAGGTTGAGAGAGAGAGAGAGGTTGAGAGAGGGGGGGGGGGGGGGGGGGGTCGACCACGGACTGCCGAAATCACAAAGGTTCATGGGACTGCTAACACCACAGGGAACACATGTGAACCTTTGGGTGCTACAGACGCACTGTTGCTCCAATCCGCACCAAACTTGGCACAAACACTGTTCAGGGGTCTGCCATGAAAATAGTCAGATAGAAAAAACTAAATGTATGGGGCTCTACAGCAGTGTTAAACACTTCAAATGGACATAATTCTGTGACCATTGGTCTGATCAGTTGAATATAAGACTGGATTTGTAGGCCGTGTAGCAGCCTGAAAATCTAGTAATCTTGTAACACAAGTTTAAAAAAAAATTGTAGTGGAGTAAAACGTACAATATTTGCCTCTGAGATGTATTGTAGTTCAGTAAAAGTTTAAAGTATTGAAAAAATGGATATACTGAAGTAAAGTAAAAGTACTTAAAAATAGTAAGTATAGTATTTTGAGTAATTTACTTAGTTACTTTCCACCACTACATATCTATTACAGAGAGATTATGGCCTCATAAGCCATGCTAAATTAACCATTAATTGAATGAGAGTGTTAACGAGACGTACACGTCTGCCAAACCATTCATTCCCATTTCAGCCCTCCATATTTAATTGGAGTGTTTAAGGTTCTGTTATGACTGTGACCCAACTCTGTGTGGACCACACAATCAGAGTGTAATGAAACAGATGTAAATGAGACCCACTTTAAAGGGCAAGCCCCACGGACATAAACGGGAACTTGGGATAATAATTTAGACATAATGTCAAGGTATACTAATCACACAGGGTCAAAGCAATAAGACAAGATTTATCATAAGAGGATTGCCACAGCAGAGCTGAACCGTCCAACTTGCTAAGCCGAAGCTCTCACAGACGTCTTTATAGTCCTGGATATTTTAATGACTTCTTAAACCCTAATTCAGCCCCCCGCCACCAGGAATGAGAAAACACAATCACGTAACCAGTGTTAATTTTGACAGCATATTCTGATTTAGTCTTAGTCTCAGTCTTTTGAATAACACACCATTTAGTTTTAGTCCCATTTTAATCATCTGAAATTGTTTAGTCTTAAGTCTAGTCAACAAAATTAACACTACACACACACTGCGAATGACACAATGAAGTGTTGTGAAAGACACAGCCCTGGGCTGGGCAAAGTATGCATGTTAACACATTGCCTGACATTGACAGAGATCCCCGTCAATTAAAAAAAAAATCTTTGTTTTTAGTGATTACACTACAGGGCGCCCTTCAAATGTTTAACACATTGACTGCCAGTCGCGTAGATCTACGCGAACCTATTTAAAGCCGCCACGTGCCAGTCGCGTAGACCTACGCGAAGTGGTGCTTTTTTTATTTTTTTCGAAAAAAAAGTTCACATTGCACTTTTTTCAATTTTCGATACAGCACATTTCATTGTAACACCACCGGAAACGGAATTATTCGGGATCCGGTTTTGCCGATCCCGTCGGCCTCCGTTCTAATGACGAAACTGAAACGGCATTTTCTCTTTGTAGTTTTTCTCCTCGCTGATCACTGTTTAACATAAACCGTTCTAACTACAACATGGTGATTCCGTTTGACACATGGTTTTCACTGGTCGACGCAGACACATCTCCGCGATGTTTACAAACAGTTTAGATCTTAAGGATTTTAATGAGGTCTATGGCGACATGAAAAAAACAAAAAAACAACAATAAAACGTTGGCACTGGTAAGTACATTATGAGATTAACCTCTGGCATGGAATGTGTTAAAAAAAAATGTTTTGTTCCGGTGGATAGAGGAGACCCTCCTACTCCCCCAGACAGCTTTTGTTTAGATCCGTGTCCACATCGGGGCTTCTGTGGGTCTCCGTGGATCGTCAAAATAAGGTAAACACGCTGGCAGTGGAGGATAAATGAATTCATGAATACCTGGCAGTGAAAGTGTTGTTAATACAAGGTAGCATACCTACTCAGTATATTCCATCACCCCTATATGTCCCCGCAAATAACCCCAACCACCACCTATATGTAACTGAGGGAACGTTGGGCTGAAGCAGTGCTTCTCAAACTATTTCACGTCAAGGTGATGTTTTTGGCCAAAATATATATTTGGCGTCGCCTATCAGCATCACGTTTTGAGCTGGTACGAGTCGATCTGCTATTCCCGGCGAATGTCCCCCCCCCAGAATAGCCATGCTGAGCCTCAGATTGTTAACTTTAAACACCAAAGCGTATAATGTTCTTGTAAAGGTTGTTCGTAATTGAACATGGTTAACCCATTAAGAACGGGAACGCATCGGTGTCATTTTAAGATTTCTTTGGCTATTTAAAAAAATAGCAGATCTACAAGCTCGTAGCGCGGCACCGAGTGCCGCGCTACGAGCTTGTAGATCTGCTATTTTTAGAAAAATCGTGGACAATTTGTGCAAATCTTTGAATATCTATTTTTCAAAGCCAACATTTTACACTCAAATCTTTGCTTCTGGGGGTCCTTGGAACAACATATTTTCGCGGCCAAATATATAACATTTTGGGGGTCCTTGACATGAAAAAGTTTGAGAACCACTGTTTATACTGTAGCAACATAAGTTTTTTTCAAAAAACAGTTTTTTCAGAAGACATTTGTAGAATCCCCAGAAGCAAATATTTGAGTTACAAATGTTGGCTTAAAAAAATATATATATATATTCAAAGATTTGCACACATTTTCACGATTTTTCAAAAATACCAGATCTACAAGCTCATAGCGCGGCACTTGCACTATGAGCTTGTATATCTGCTATTTTTTTTTATAGCCCAAAGAAATCTAAAAATGACACAGATGCGTTCCCGGTCTAAATGGGTTAAGAGTCAGGCTGCAAACCCCCGCCAACTGTTCTTCAGAAAACTTTTAACGAAGGACAGGTCCACCAGCAAGCGGCGCGGAGAGAATGTAAAACAGTGGGACTTGTATAATTGTACATTGGTAAATGTTACTGAAACGTACTGAAATGTCAGAGAGAGTGCAGAACCAGCGGAGCAGAAGTCTGAAATAAATTATGCATTAATGTCAAAGAGACAAAGAGTACAGGGCTCAAATGTGTCTCTTAAGCATACTGTCCATATCTGACTCACTTTCTGTGTGTGTGTGTGTGTGTGTGTGTGTTTGTGTGTGTGTGTGCGTGTGCATGTGCGCGTACGCGTAGGAGCGTGGACTGTCTGACTATGTCTGCCTGTGGACATTTTCCTCAGATGTCTGTCCACAGCCAAGGTGACTATTCTATGGATGAATTTTCGATCAATCAAATAATCGATAAATCGCTTAAGTATGGTATATAAGTGAGTTTCTTTGGTTAAAATAAGTGTTAAATAGCTCTAAAATCTGATAGTACTCATTGCTATAGAGTGTTCGTTCAGTAAAAGGAGTCTCCCATGTCTCTCCAGCTCTTTATTAAACTTAAATTGGCTGACATTTCGTCACCTACCTGAAAATGTATTTTCTGTTCATTAAAATCTGGAGAGATGGGGAGACCCCTGTGACTGAACAAACACTCTATAGCAATGATTACTATCAGAATATAGAGCTTTAACTTTTTAATCAAAAACTTTTTTGTTTTAACCAAAGAATATCACTTACCCTTTATTTTATACTTCGCCACACAGCGGTGTCTTGCAAAAAGAAAAAATAGCAGTTCTACAAGCTTGCAGCTATTGTCACAATTGTTTTAACTTTTTGTAGATTTTTCACCTAAATTAAGGCCTGAGGTTCCGATTCTACAAAATGTCTTCTAAATCCGTTTTTTGAAAAAATTTATGTTGCTATATCAGTGGTTTTCAAACTTTTTAATGTCAAGGACCACAAAAATGTATATGTATTTAGCCACAGACCCCCATCTCAAAATATTTTCTTCCAGGGACCCCCAGAAGCAAAGATTTGAGTTACAAATGTTCGGTTTGAAAATATATATATTCAAAGATTTGCACACATTTTCTCGATTTTTCAAAAATAGCAGATCTACAAGTTCATAGCGCGGCACTCGGTGCCGCGCTATGAGCTTGTAGATCTGCTATTTTTGAATAGCCAAAGTGTAAAATAATGCTTTTTAGCCCAAATCTAAAAATGACACAGATGCGTCCCATGTCTTCATGTTTGTTTTTTTGTAATCAATTATTTAAATCAATTAGTTAAACTTAGATAAACTGTTGCACCCCTATTCTGGCACAACTATGGGAGTGCCTCATCAATGGCCAGGGAGACCTCATTAGTTCCTGAGGACAATGAAGCATGCTGCTGTCTTCTTATTATTGTCCCTACACAATATCCAGGTGGTCCCTTACTATCCCCGCATTCATCAAAATGTAATTGCGCCTGCCCTGAATATTCATGTTTATTATTATTCTGTCGTATCATTATTAAACAGGCATGCCACTGGATGTAATATCAGGTTTCAAATTAAACTAGACTGTTGGAATATGATGACTGGTAGGTATCAGTTTCCCAGGGAGCTAAAAAAGGCTGCGTGTCCCCCAAGGGGCTAGCATCCCGCTTGTAAATTGAGGCTACATAGGAAGTGTGACAGTTCATATTATGAATGGCCTGTAGTCTCACAATTAGGCTCTATTGAAGCGGATGGGTTTTTGGCTGAACTTTAAACTTGATTGTATTACCTGATGTAGTATCTATCCAAAACCCCCCCAAAAAAACTGCCGCTGTGTGGGACTAAACACAAAAACAACATATCAATGTCACTAACAAGACACGCCACAACGTGCAGAATTACTACGCGCAGTCTGTAGGCCACTTATGCTTTTTTCTGCAAACTTCTAATAAAGTATTCAATCAATCAATCAAACCTTAATAAACATTGTCATAAATACTATATCAATCACCATGATATGTGTTTTAAGTAAATTATAGTCCGATTTATCTTAAAAATAACAATAAAGTAGGGTATGTTTATAGGTTTTTTACTGGTTCTACCGAGTGAAGACCCGCCCTCGCTGTGGTTTCAGCCAATAGCATTCATTTCCGTTTGCATTTCGGACCGGATATCAACCGGATAATGACTCCTGCTTGACTCTACATTTGCACAAGGACTACTGGATGTACTCTACTACAGCAAGGGTTCCCAAACTTTTCAGGTCGCGACCCCCAAAAATAATCATATCATTTGAACAGGGGACCCTCCACCGTGACAAGCACTTGAAATTGCAGGCATTACATTTAGTTTGACTCGGTTCCACAGATAAACGTAATATTTGACAATTTGGCCAATTTGGTATAAAAAAAGGTCTTAAAGTCCTTAAATTGTCACTTGTGCATAAATGTGCAGATACCCTGTATACACTTATACTGTGTGTTGGTTTGTTTACTGCTCAGTGTAAAAACAATGTTGCATTTTAAGCTAATCATCTGGACCCCAAATGATGGGGTCCTCCAAATTGTTTTTTTTTATATATTCAAAGTTGATAAAAGTACATTCACACATACAGTATATTTGACTGGTGATACACTGCTGTACTTATAGACATCATTTACATAGGTTAAGTCACAGTC
Source organism: Gymnoscopelus microlampas (assembly GCF_963454915.1). NCBI lineage: Eukaryota > Metazoa > Chordata > Actinopteri > Myctophiformes > Myctophidae > Gymnoscopelus > Gymnoscopelus microlampas. Next base: position 40,645,907 of record NC_139953.1, read on the forward strand.
AGGCCAAGCGCAGATGTCTAGTCTCAGACTGTTTATTCTAATTTATTTCATTCATTCTCATCTCTCTACACTTACTTGTACCTATTCTGCATGTAAAACGTACTGCTAACACACTGGAATTTCCCCACAGAGATCAATGAAGGCTTTTGTTATGTGATTAGAATTATATGACCCCCTAATATAGAAATCTATGAAAAACATTAATTCAAACTTGTATTAGGTTGTGTTATTGATCACAAACATCAAAAGAGCAATAATTTTCAGCCGAGGTACCAAACAAGATTCTTTCTTATTAATAATTCCAACAGAAAATGCAGAACAGAACAGCATTGTGATGTTTGTGAATTCCTGTCTAGACAGAAGCAATGGATTCATATTCAGAGCACATTATTCATAACTAGAACCTGCTGCTGAATCCATTAGCTCAACAAACAATTGAACATTCTCACCAAGGTTGAGCATTGTATTATTGCTGCATAACTGTTGAAAATATCCAAAATGTTATAGTAAAAATCCCTTCAGGTTTCAAGTACTTGTTGGATATCATTGCTAGCTATGACAGTGACAAATCTATTTATGCATACTGAGCTCCGGGGTGGTTGTACCTTACAGTTTCCTAAAAAAATATGACAATAACCATATGAACCCTAGCGTCCTTATTCAGCGCTCGTCGTAATACGTGAACATTTGACAAAATTAGGCAAACATTCGAAAAAATAGACAATCTACAAGCTCACAACTGACCAGAAACAGCGGTTTAACCCTTTAAGACCGGGAGAAGCATCTGTGTCATTTTAGATTTCTTTGCCTATTCAAAAATAGCAGATATACAAGCTCATAGCTCGGCACCGAGTGCCGTGCTATGAGCTTGTAGATCTGCTATTTTTGAAAAATCTTGAAAATATATTTTTTTAGATTTTTTTCAAAAAACATTTTTAAGAATCGCCTCAGGTCTTAATGGGTTAAAACTTAATGTGGAAAAGGGATAAAAAAAAAGAAATGACTAAAGTCATAATTTAGCCGCGAGCGGCAGGCTTTTTTTGCCCCAATCTGCCGTTGAGAAATTGAAATTTAAAAAAAAAATGAAAAAAAAAACTTTTTGAAAAAACATAAAAAAAAAAAAAAAACTTTAAAAAAAATATATATGTCCTTTTGAATATGATTTGACATTCATATTATTAGCAGCTGTATTGTGTGTGTGTCCCCCCCCAACTACTCAAGTTAAAGTATCAATACTGCAATGTAGAAGAACTCTGCCAAAAAATGGCATACCTCAATATGACATTTTGCGGCTATATTATGACTTTGTCATGTCTTGTTTTTGTATAGTGCTGTAACATGTTATGGCCTAATCACTGTCATTCAAGCATAAATGTCTTAACATTAAAATAAAAATAAGTAACCGGTATAGGACTAGGCTACCTATTGTGGTACAAAACAAGTCCTTCTGCAGTGAATTACAACATTAGGATTGTGCAGAATTCAAGAAGCTTTATTTGTTACTGACTCATAAAGATACAAGCAGCGAAATGTTGTTGGAACTTGTACCACAGATGGTTCTACATATAATTGATATAATGAAGAAAAGAAAATATTAAGCAAGAAAATGAAATGGACAATAATAACTAAATAAAAATAGCCTACAGATATATACAGTTTTAGGAATACTCTGGGACTTGTCTTAGACAGGCATGTCATCAGTGGTGTAAAGTAACTACATGTACTCAAGTACTGTATTTAAGTACAATTTTGAGGTATTTTTCACTTTACTGTGGTATTTCCAGTTTTCAGTACTTGTACCCTACTCCACTACATCTCAGAGGCAAATATTGTACTTTTGCTCCACTACAATTATTTGAAAACTTGAGTTACTAGTTACTTTGCAGATATAAATTATTACATTATAAAACATACATTAACCACTTTAGCCCTATTTTATACCAAGGCTATTTGAAAATAGCTGATCTACAAGCTCACAAAGTGTCGCATCGCGACACGTTGTGAGCTTGTAGATCTGCTATTTTCAAACATTTGTGTACTTTTACTTTTGGTACTTTAAATACATTTGGATACCAACACTTTTGTACTTTTACTCATGTAAATTTTGAATTGCGGACTTTTACTTGTAACAGAGTACTTCTACATTGCAGTATTAATACTTTTACTCAAGTAAAACATTTGAGTACTTCCACTGCTCCTCAGAGTTAAATCAACACTGAAGCCCTGCGGCTGTTGTAAGTCACAGATGATTAGAAGAGAGCGTGCGCGCGCGCGCGTGTGTGTGTGTGTGTGTGTGTGTGTGTGTGTGTGAGAGAGAGAGAGAGAGAGAGAGGGACTTGGGAGAGGGACAGATGGAGACGGAGGGGGGGGGGGGTGCTGCGAGGGGAGGCGGGTGCTGTGAATGACGGCCGTCCATTGGCCGTCCATGGGCCGTCCATGGGCTTTAAAGTAGTGTCTCCCCATTGGCTGTAAAGTAGTGAAGGACAGCCAGGACAGCCAATAGACAAATAGGTGTCCCGAAAACATGTCGAAAACATGTCGTGTCGCGAGTGACGATGTCTGAGGCTGTCTGTAGAGCCGCAGCGCTTTCAGCTCGCGGCTAAAAAGAAAAATGAGAAGACATGGCAATGTGCACAAGACATGTGTTGCTGATTGATTAGCTCCGGACACAGAGAGACAGACAGACAGACAGACAGACAGACAGACAGACAGACAGACAGATGCTTTTCTAGATGACTAGTCTCCTGCAGAGCCACGCCATTAAAAAATAACCGTCTCTATGGGTCAACCCTGCTCTGTAAAGGTCAATATCTGCTCTGTAAAGGTCAATATCTGCATATGCCACTGGAAAAAAACACTTGTTTCTTGTTTAGCATCAATGAAATGTGATGTGAACACGTGTTCAATGTCAAACACATTATACTTGTATATAGGGGGGTGATAGAAATATTTTGATTAATCATAATTTGTCTAATGTCCTAAACCTGCTTTAAATGTCAAATTAATGTAATAGCTGTCATATTGGCCTAAATTCCATCATGTCTATTCTCCCTATTTTCTCCTGTCTCTGTCTATGCAAGGTCAAACTAGTTACAGGCCCTTCTGTGGTTATCTATTGTTATGAGAACACCATATCTCGGTGTTCTCCTCCAATGCATAACCCTTCTCACAGTTTCACTGAAGTAACCACTGACCCGTGACCGGTCAGACCCGAGGCCAAAGTGTTGTTCGAGACATGTGGACGCTGTTTGTTCAAAGATAAACTGTCACACCATCATCATCATCTACCATCATCATCCTCATCTGACGATGACGTACTCATCACTATCCACCAATGGCAGGACTACACCTCCGACGGCTGGACGCTCGATGTATCTTCAATGATGTCATATGTTTATGTTAACGGACGCTGTTAAAGACCAGTGCTTTCTCTGTTTAAGGGCAGAGAGAGACACGACCGATGATGCCTACCATACCTGTGATACTGTAACCTTCCACTCTCTCTGTCTGAATACAAAATCTTTCATTACATCCAAGGCTGCCTGTGTCCTGAGTCTGGTTTTTCTTTATCGCCTTTTATGAAAATGTTCTAATACTTATATCAATATCGATGTGATGTTTCGCCCTGCATCGATATTTATATATATGGTTGATAAGGAAAAAAACATACTTTATCAGGGGGTGTGAGTGAGAGAGAGCGAGAGAGCGAGAGAGCGCGAGAGAGAGAGAGAGAAGACAAACAGCCTTTTCCTGAGGAGTTTTTGCCAAGGGGGCGGGGGGCAGGTGGGGAGAGAGCCTGAGGAGCGCAGTCAGAGCACAGAAGTCAAGGCACAGATGGCTGTGTTGTTGAAGGACAACGGATGCACGCTTATGAGAAACGACAAAAAGTAAAACCTGATTGTCCAGTTTGCTAATTCACAACTACTACAACTACTTTTGTATTTGAAACTTTAAATGTCTCTAAATATTATAAACTTTCACGACAGCCTAAGTACAAATATCATTTATGAAAAGGCTACTATAGGCTACAGTGAAGTCGGACTGAATGACTGGAAGGTTTTTTCTTTTTTTAAATAGTATCATGAGTGAAACGGCTATAGTCCATGGGAAACCATAAACCTACGTAGGCCTACATCTAAATGAGTTGCGATTTCCTTACAAATCACAAATCTGTATAAGCTATATATTTCTGGGATGCATAGTAACATTGAAACTCCACAAGATATTCCTCTACAGCCGTCTGTGCCTTGACTCCCCCCCCCCCGCCCCCCCAAGGACCACTAGTGGTCCCCGGACCACTGGTTGAGAACCACTGCTGAAGAGTTTTAATGGTTTCCACCTGAGTCCCGACAACATAACACAATAGAACACCCTCCATCTGTCCACACAGAGCAGGTGAGTGGTGGTGACATCACCCCAAGAGACAGATATGCCAGAGTCCAGATACCATGATTGCAAACTGTTCCACGCTGGAAAGCGGATGCCAAATCTCCAGAGTATATAACGTCTGGGCTTGGCGTTCGGAAACATGACGGCATGCCAGGCGATCGCATCCAGGATACACAGCCAGCGCTGCACTCCTCACTAATAGGGTAAAAAACTGACACGCTGTTCATTAGCGGGACCTTGTCATCAAAGGTACACCGACCCTCATTAAGCGGTTGCCAATCACGCATCCGAGAGGGAGCGTGAACGATGGATCCAGTCACTGGAGGCCTGGCCAACATGGCCAGGTCCGGTGCAATTAGGACTGACGGCTTTGACAAGCAGCCACCTTTTGTGTTGCCTTTTGCATCCGTCAGTTTGGAAGATGCAGGATATATATAGCACCCACTCTTGAGAATTGGGACAAAACCTTTATTTTTTATTTTTTTTATGCCAGGAAAATATATTTTAAAAGATCAAAGTGTTGACTATTTAATCATGTAATGGGCCAACATCCCACAGGTTTTTTTTAGATGTCACCTCCATAAGATGGCATATCTGACGGAGTTGACATCTAACGGAGTTGACATCTGACGGAGTCTGACGGAGTTGACTAAATGTTGTGTTTTTTCATTCCACAGCACAGTCGTAGTGAGTTGACAATTTATTTTTCAAAGTTGCTCAGAGTTCTATAAATGCTAATAGAATTAAACATTTTAAAACATATATTTGTATTTAGTTTGGATGTAGAAGGAAGGACTGACGGAGTTGACATGTTATGGTTGGGAATTTGTGTTTGTTTTTGTCCATTTACTGATCCTCGTATGAAAGACTTTATGCTAGTTTATGTTTCTCGCACAATTTGTTTTGAAATAGTTATTGCACTCCTTTCATGTTTTATTTCATTATATTTCATACCCATTAGTATCCTTTTATGCTCTTTTATTATGTCTCTCGCACATTTTTTATGCTGTTGACATATTTAATGCTGTGTGAAGCGCTTTGTAACTCTGTTTTAAAAAGTGCTTATTGGAAAAAAGGTCCAACAGGAATTGAATGCATACTCGATTCATTATGTCTCTTTTCTCACCAACAGAGCGCAGACTGTAAAGGTGAACAAAACCCTTTCAACTGCCATCACAGACTACAGTATGGTGACATGTGTGAGTTCATCTTCAGTCAGTGTCACTCTTTGTACTGATAATTGCTGTACAGATCAAATCAATACATTGTGAAGTGCTGTGAAGAAAACAGTTCTCGGGTGGCGCAGTGGCAAAGCGCCTGCCCTCCACCCACGTAGGTCGTGGGTTCAAATCCACAGTGGTGTAAAGTAACAAAGTACATTTACTCAAGTACTGTACTTAATACAATTTGGATGTATTTTTCTACTTTACTGGAGTATTTCCAATTTGCTGTACTTTTATTTCTACTCCACTATATCTCAGAGGCAAATATTGTACTTTTACCCCACTACAATTATATGAATACGTTAGTTACCAGTTACTTTGTAGATTTTGATTATTATCATTGTGAGCTTGTAGATCTGCCATTTCAAAAGATTTGTATACATTGTATACACTTGAAAACTTGGGACAATTCTGCACAATGAGTACTTTTACTTTTGGTACTTTAAGTACATTTTGATGCTAATACTTTTGTACTTTTACTCAAGTACAATTTGAATTGCGGACTTTTACTTGTAACATTATTTCAATATAACCTTGTAACAATATATTTCTATATTGCAGTATTTATCTTTTGGCTTTTTTATGCCTTCATTGACAGGAAAGCAGGCCGACAGGAAATGGGGAAAGAGATGGGGAGCGACGCGCAGCAATAGCCGTCGGGATCAGGAGTCGAACTAGCGACACGCTGCCAGGCTGGACCACCAGCCCAGGCGCCCAGACGGCCACGCCAACCGTCCGGGCCATATATTGCAGTATTTGATACTTTTACTTAAGAGTACTTTTTTCCACCACTGCTCACTGGTAGGCGAGTCAGTAGTATATGACAGCAGTGACAACACAGATGTGCGTGTGGAGCAATTCATTGACCCCTTAACAGACGACGTCACACTGATAAGAACCAGTATGCGTGCAACCAGTATGCGCGCAATGAAACCCATTCTATCAGATCTCGCTAGGACGTGCCTCACTAGCCAACACACAAGAGGGAGTTGGGGTGTGCTGAAACCAGCGCACCCCGAAACAACAGGTTGAGAATTGATTGTGTGAAAAAATCACCTGTGCATCCAGTCTCAATGTTGGTAAACAAATAATTGGTCTATTGGCATAACGACATAACAATGGGTGAAAAGCAAAGCTTTTTCTCTTTTTAAAAAAAAGTAAACTAAAGTGGTCGAGTCGAGTCTGGCTAATATTGCTTTTGAGATGAACACAAAGAAAACTGTAGAGATTGTATATTGTTCAACATCAGACTGCTACAAATCCCCTGTTGTTATTCATAATGAAAAATCAAGTAAGTCATTTTCATACACATACTTGGGTGTAATGATAGACCAGCTGTTATCCTTTAAAGATAACAATGTTTTTTTTCCCTGCAAGACAAAACAAATGTATTTTTTTTCTGTTGCCGTAGGTTTTTTATAAAGGCAAGAAAATTCTCCTTTTGATTTTTGTGACTGAGTGTTCTACTGAATTACAATGCAATACTGCAATGTACAAGTGTTCCACATGGGTCATTATGAAGACATTTAAAGCTGCACTACGTAACGTTCCTCTTCTACCCCGGATTTGAACCCTATTGAGCTAATAGAGCCTGCCTGCTTACTTGAGAATTAAAATGTGTTTCAGATCCTGTCTCTAGGTGAGACAAGACCGTTGACCCGATCTAAATGTCTCAATATAAGAGCAGGGAGACCAAATACAACCACCCCAATTGTATTTAAGTTCTATTGTATTAACCCATTCAATCCAGGAACACATCTCTGTCATTTTCGATGTCTTTGATTATTCAAACATAGCAGATCTACAAGCTCATAGCACGACTATAAGCTTATAGATCTGCTATTTTTTAAAGATTGTGAAAATCTTTAAATATATATTTTTTAAGCGAGCATTTGTAAAATATTGTTGTTCCAGGGACCCCCAGAAGCAAAGATTGGAGTTACAAATGGTCGCTTTAAATATATATTAAAAACTTTGAACACATTTTCAAGATTATTCAAAATAAATAGCCCAAATAAATCTAAAAATCACACCCTGTGTGAAGGAAGCGGTGCCTTTGATGAGCCCCGTATTGATGTTGTCATCAATATTTGTTTATAGCCCAGCCAATAAGAATACAGAGGACACCCGGACAGACACACGGACACCCGGACAAACGGACACACAGAAAAAGTCAGATATAGAGCGGTTGGCACCGATAAAAAGGGTTAGCATAGGGTTAGCATAGGGTTAACATACTCTACCATATAGATTGGACAACATTACATTTTATTCATTCAAAAAAGTGACATAGCCCAGTGCCGCTTCAAGGCTGACTATAGTAACATGTCCCAACCACGTTCCCAACCATGTTCAGAACAGGAATTGAACCACATGAAACCTATACCGCCCCTACTGTGGGGGGAATATTCGGCGAAAACAGCAGATCTACAAGCTCACAATGTGCCGTGACACGTTGTGAGCTTGTGGAGCAGCGATTTTAACACGAAGCCATTTGGTACACCTTGTATAACTATGTACTTAGGGTTTAAGTGGTTTAATAAAAACAGACTGCAGCACTTCTTTTTGCACATGTCAATCCTAAAATGTAATATTGAGCTCAAAGCTCTACCGTAGAGATTGGACAACATTACATTTTATTCATAAAAACAAAAGGTTACATAGTGCCGCTTTAATAATCCTAAAATGTTAAATATCTCTGCTGTCCGGCAGAAACCAGCTAACTCCAAAATGTTCATTATTCAGGAAATGACAAAAACAAAACAAAAAGTGGAGTTAAAAAAAACGGACAATTAAGTATCATCATCATATTCATAAAGTTATGTTGTTCACAGACACGCACACATGCACACGCACACACACACACACGTATGCACGCACACGCAAGCTCAGAAAGAGACAGAATGTCATCTTCATGATGATTTGTACAGTGTGATCATGTCACAGTCGGCACCAAGTTAATCATCTCTCCGGGGCATTGCTAGATCTATCGATCACTCCCACCGACTAGCATGACAATCTGTCGCTTCGTTATTTTGCTCACGGACACACAGACAGACAGACAGACAGACAGACAGACAGACAGACAGGAAGGACTGATTTCGGTACCCTGCCACGTACTGTAAGGCTGCAGGCAGTGGTGGAAAGTAACTAAGTACATTAACTCAAGTGCAGTATTTAAGTACAATTTTGAGATATTTTTATTTTACTGGATTATTTCCAATTTTCAGTACTTCTACTCCACTACATCTCAGAGGCAAATATTGTACTTAAGTACAGTACTTGAGTAAATGTACCTACCCACTGGCAACAACAAAGATACAGGCTCCCATTTGTTTTCAACGGAAGCCAGCCACATGTCATACAAAGATACATCTGACATTTGTAGAGCTGTTACAAAAGATACAACAGATACAAAGCTACAAAAAAGTTGAGCTGGTTTCAACTTCAGATACAAAGATGCGAAGCTACAAATATGCCGTGTAGCTGTGTGTCTCTTTGTATCTGTCAGTGTGAACGCAGCATGAGACACAAACCGAGGAGACAGAATGCCGTGTTATGATCAGTGGTGGAAGAAGTTCTCAGATATTTTACTTGAGTAAAAGTAGCAGTACCGCAATATTAAAATGGTCTGTTACAAGTAAAAGGCCTGTTTTCAAAATGTTACTTGAGTAAAAGTACAAAAGTATTGGCATCAAAATATACTTAAAGTACCAAAAGTAAAATGTTTGAAAATAAAAAGCTCACACCTACAAGCTTGCGATGCGACGCGTTGTGAGCTTGCAGATCTGCTATTTTCAAATAGCCTATGTATAAAATAGGGCTAAAGTGGTTAATGTATCTTTAACAATATAATCATTTATATCTGCTAAGTAACTAGTAACTAAAGTTTTCAAATAATTGTAGTGGGGTAAAATTGCAATATTGGCCTCTGACATGTAGTGGGGTAGAAGTACTGAAAACTTGAAATATTCCAGTAAAGTGAAAATATCTCAATATTGTACTTAAGTACAGTGCTTGAGTAAATGTACGTAGTTACTTTCCACCACTGAACATTAGTGAGGACTAATTATATGAAGATACAGTAGGCTGATACTGTAAGGTTGGTCCTTTAACACTCAAAGGATTATACTGTGTGCTGCTGGCAGCCGGGTCTCGGTTCAAAGTCTCAACCAGCAATCGTCCTTGTGCAGTCTCACCGTCTCCCTCTCAGCGCTGTCTGTCTGTCTGTCTGTCCTGTCGCCATAAATACTAAATTCAAAGGGACGTGGGAAACATACTGCCAGCTCTTCTGGAAGAAAGGGGGAAAAAGTGTGTACGCTAGAGGGAGGTGACTGTGGCTTTTTTGATGAAATTGCAAAAGCACAAGCTACCCAAGAAAAGATAAAGTGCATACAATATTAACCCATTGAGACCGAGAACGCATCTGAGTATTATTATTGTTTTGATTTCTTTGGCTATTCAAATGCTACAAATGTTACAAATGTTCGCTTTAAAAAATAAAAAATATCTGCTATTTTTTAATATAGCCAAAGAAATCTTAAAAATGACACAGATGCGTTCCCGGTCTTAACGGATTAAACACCTATTCTGAGATCAGACGGCTCTGGCCGGCGTGGGAACTCCTCTTTTAAATGCAAGGAGACGGAAGAACGTACATGTATAAGTCCTGCAGGTGAACCTATGGAAGAGACGAGCCGCTGGCGTATAAGACCGCGGCTTCCACCACGTACACGTCTTTTATATACTGTACTGTACATGTGTTGCATGCAAATGAGCGGCATCATTAGTGCACACCAGATGTCTGTATTTAAGTGCACATATACATTTGAAAAATCAGATATTTAACTGCACAGTTTTCACCTGGCAATATACAGTAAGTATTGCAACTTGATCATTTACATGAAACTGCATATACGTTTTCACCCGATGCTCTGTTTTCTCATATATTATATTCTTTAATCATGCACATGAGGCTGTGATTCATATATATATATATATATATATATATATATATATATATGTTCCCCAACCTGCGTGCGTAAGCATTTTCTGCCTTTCGCAGTGCCACCTATATCCATTGTGAAACTTCTCCTTTTTTAATCATGCACTTTCTGTATACCTATTAGCTATTAGACTTTGTGCATTTGATTGGCCCGAGACTTCCTGTTATTGTCTCCAACATCCAACAATTGTCTCTTTGTGGGGCAGTGGTGGCCTAAAGGTTAGAGGAGCGCCCTCGTTGCCGGAAGGTTGCCGGTTCGAAACCCCGGACCGGCAGGAAAAATCTGGGTGGGGAAGTGAATGTTCACCACTTCCCCAACACCGCTGAAGTGCCCTTGAGCAAGGCACTGAACCCCAACTGCTCCAGTGGAGCTGCGTAGTGGCCAACAGCACAAGACTGTGGTTGTACTAGTTAGCTCCCAGGTTTTAATGTGTCTGTCTGTCTGTGTGTTTCTATGTGCAGGGCGTTGCTGAAAATGAGCACTTGTGCTCAGCTACTACCCTGGGTAAATAAATAATAATAAAATAATTAAAATTGAAAAAAAACAGGCCGAGACTATGTTTTTCACCCCGTCCGTCCGTCCGTGTTTCCGTCTGTCTGTGAACAGCTAATCTCTGGCACTGTTGGCCCGGCCGCTGCGAAACTGTGCACACACACACACACACACTGTTGTAGCGCCACCAGGAGACTGATTTTTGCAAAACATGCATATTTTGATATTACTCCCTACAGATTTTGTCCAAACATCACACAAATCGGTACACAATACCTCCATAGTCACATGATCAAGTTAGATGTGTCAGATATTTCATATTCCATCCTAATTGACCTCACATTGGCTTCCAAAGTTTACAGAATTGGTCCGTTTTTAACAAAATGCCTGAAATCAGGAACACAGCGTGCAATTTCCGTGCAATTTTGCACACACAGTCCCACTAGGCCGAGGTAGAAATGCCACCCTTTTCACATTGGCCTGTTATAGCGCCACCAGCAGGTCTAATTTAGCAAAACACATTTTTGGAACAAAGTGCCTCAAATCATGAAAGAAGTGTCCAATTCATGTAACTGCAATATCGGGGGAAAAAATGTCACCCACTCTTTTACACCTGTAATCACGTGCAGTAAAGAAGATGTGAGACAACACACTTTCTAAAGCAGTGGTTCTCAAACTTTTTCATGTCAAGGACCCCCTAATTGACACCTATTACCCCGCGGACCCCCATTTGAAAAGATAAGCCAGGGACCCCAATAAGAGAAGGTTTTTACGGCTCTCTAGCAGTGATTCTCAACCATTTTAATTTCAAGGACCCCCAGTTTGACATGCATTAGGGCTACGGACCCCCATTTAATGGCATTTATACCTCTGGGACCCCAATTCACATTGTAAAACCAATGTTAATTTAACTCTGAGAGTGTACAAATGGAACCAAATGGACCCGTTAGGGTCCATTTGGTTCCATTTGTACACTCTCAGAGTTACAGACCCATAAGGGTCCATTTGGTTCCTGTCCATCATCTAGCTGGGGACCCCCTGGAACCCCCTCAAGTACCCCTGGGGGTCCCCGGACCCCACTTTGAGAACCAATGTTCTACAGGCTTGTTTACATGTATATAGGTGTCAATTGGTCATTGTAACTTTATATAGGAAAGAAACTGATTTTTTTGTACTGGTCCCCAGCGGGGAGGAGGAATTGCTTTTTACAGGTTCACCCAGCCAATGGCTGCAGAGATGGCTTTGATGAGCGCATGGGGAGAGAGGGAGCTGTTATAGGGGTTAAGTGTCTTGCTCGGGGACACTTCCAAGACTGGGCGAGCCAATAAGGGTCAAGCCGGTGAACCTTTGGATTCCCAGGTGGGCGTCTCTACCCTTTCAGCTACGGCCCCGCCCCCAAAGTGCACACTGCTGCAGCAGAGAGGATGAGAGACGACCCGTCTTCTACAGTATTTGAAATTGTAACTTTACACAGCATAGGCCTACCATTCTGCTTCTATGGCAACCTTTTCTGAATCAGGGCCCACTTGAAAATCTCTAAAGTGTTCGCCCATATGACCACTTAACTCTAAAACTGCCAGGGTTTTTCAAAAATAGTACTCACAAACTGCCAAAATGTAATTTTTTTGTCTGTTTATTTTTTAACATTGAAGTGAATGGAGCAGCAACTTTTTGGAAAATGTTATCTCCTGGTTCTTTGTGACGAACGGGAAATTTGCCAATAGCTAAATTCTCAGAAATGTTTAAACGTTTTTGGCAAGGAGTAGTTCACCCAAAAAAAAAAAAAATCTATCATTTACACACCCCATGAAGCCTTGAATTCATGATTTTGAGATGAGATTTTTTAAGACAATAATTTGATGACTGAGTCATCGGTCAGGGAGTCTCCTACCGAAGACTCCGCCGCCGATCATCAAATTATTGGCTTAGGAATGTGACAAAAACAAAAAGAATCTCCATGAATTCAAGGCTTCATGGGTTGAGTGAATCTTTTACATGCCTAACAGCAATTCTCAAAGCAGTTGTCCTCCAAAACCACCACCTCCAGTCACTGTCATTTAGAATGGAGGGAGCGGTCCCCTATGATTGATCACGCCGGCAAAGGCTGTCAGCTAGTCATGGCTTGCACGGGCTGGGTTGGGAATCACTGTCCTACAGTTACACTGATGATGTAGCTGCTAGTCCCTTGATCACTTTGATCCTAACCCAGCGCTGGCAGACGCTGTGTGTTGTCCCCAGGTGTGTGCGTGCGTGTGCGTGTGCGTGTGCGTGTGCGTGTGCGTGTGTGTGTGTGTGTGTGTGTGTGTCCGTCCAGAGTCACACCGGGGCAAACCTCTGCTGACACCACCAGTCACAGGTTCCCACCACCTACTGTCAGGCTGCTGTCATGGGGGGGGGTGTGTTTGCTGGATAAAAAAAAGCTGAGCCGTGTATAATGTAACGTAATGTAATGTAATGTAACGTAATGTGACATATAATGTCAATCTGACCACCAAATGAGCCACCATGATCATTATACATGCAGGAGCAAACATTTCCCCGGCAATTAATTAGAATGTTAATGTAATTATCTTATAAGGGAAATATGATGAAGTAGTGACACTGCTGGTTAGAAACAAAAGTTCCCCTCTGTGATGGTGGGGGGGGGGGGGGGTATGCAGCATGCCTGGGTTTAAAGTAAATTATACCTCAGTCTCTGACCTGTAGAGGGACAACTTCATTTTGTGGGGAGGGGGAAAGCTAACTTCCCGTCCTTGAGGGGGTGTTGGGGTGATACAGAGGTAAAACAGCGGATTGGCCCAGGCGCTCCACAGAACACAATTAGCAGTGTTTCACGGAAGGGGAAGGGAGGACAGCAGGGATTGTGACCTCGTCAGCGACTCCTGCTAGGTCGCTTTTCATCGGGGAGGGGGGGGGAACTGGGGAAGATAGTGTGAGCCTCCGCGTGCATTACATCCTCCTGGAACGTAAAGTCAGTGGTGGAAGAAGTACTCACATATTTTAATAGTAGCAATACCACAATATAAAAAAAGTAAAAGGCCAGTGTGTTCAAAAAGTTACTGGAGTAAAAGTACAAAAGTATTGGCATCAAAATATACGTAAAGTATCAAAAGTAAAAGTACTAAAATGTTTGAAAATAGCAGATCTAGATTTTTTTTAAATGATTTTTTTTTTTTTTTTTTAGGTTTCATCTAAAATAGCAGATCTACAAGATCAAGTAAAAAAAAAAGCTGATCTACAAGATCAAGCTCAGATCTACAAGCTCACAACACGTCGCGATGTGAGCACAAATATCCATATGTACAAAATAGGGCTAAAGTGGTTAATATGTGTGTGTTTTATGATAATAATTAGTCAGCAAAGAAAAAAAAATCTGCAAAGTAACTAGTAAAAAGTTTTCAAATAATTGTAGTGGAGTAAAAGTTAAAGTATAGAAAATGTAAAATACTTTACACCAATGCGTATAGTTATATATTATAACACCAATCGGTATATATACTTATAAGTTGTCTGAGTAGTGGGTGAGATTTCCACCCCATCTGCCAAGTTTGGGAACAGTACAAGCTGTTACGGCTTCTGCACTGAAATATTCAAAACTAATACCTTAGACATAATTGTCATCACTGTCGAAGACGTCAGGAAAATATTTCAGCATATACAGTACAAATACCAAGAAAGCTACTGGGCAAAAGTAAGTGCAGCGCTTTCTTTTGAATAACTTTTTCAACTTCAGCTGGCTATGTGTGTCAACCAGTCTCTCAGACTCTCCTTCTGTCATGGAAAACTTCATATGAAACCATCGCCCAAAGCTCCATTATCCAAAAGATTTTAGACTGATATCCTTCGCCCCAGTGATTATGAAATGTGGAGAAACAATTTGGTACAACAAAAGACTCAATCCATACAAATTAGCCTATTATTATAAGCAAAAGCGTTATCAGCTTGCTCAATGTTGATGCAGTATCCCTCACTGATCCAATGTCATCTCATGGGCTCTCTCTCTCTCTCTCTCACTCTCTCTCTGACGACTTATAGACACAAATTATAGTAGATATAATGTATTAACCCATTGAGACCTGAAGCCGATTCTACATGTCTCCTAAATCTCAACAGTATTCTGAAAAACGTATGTTTCTATATCAGTGGTGCTCAATCTTTTTCACGTCAAGGACCCCCAAAATGATATGTATTTGGCCGCGGACCCCCATCAAAATATTTTGTTCCAGGAACCCCCAGAGGCAACGATTTGAGTTAAAAATGTTCGCTTTAAAAAAATATATATTCAAAGATTTGCACACATTTTCACGATTTTTCAAAAATAGCAGATCTACAAGCTCGTAGCGCGGCACTCGGTGCCGCGCTATGAGCTTGTATATCTGCTAATTGTGAATAGCCCAAAGTGTAAAAATAATGCTTTTTAGCTCAAATCTAAAAATGACACAGTTCCAGGTTTTAATGGGTTAAAATACATTTTGAACTCCTCTGTGGTGACATTACATACTACTACTCATATCTCAGGGATGGAGAGACTTGGAACAAGAAACATTGGTTTGGGCCAGGTTTGCAACTCAAAATATATATTTAATCGAGCAAACCTTTCCACTGACTGGACAAACATGCTACTCCCCCATTTCCCCCAGAATCAGCTCCTCCGATGTACAGACCAGAAACACGAAGCATGAACAGTGATGTTCTGTGTGTACTGTGCAAGTTTCTGGTATGAAACTCAATGAGCCATCCACTTCTTTTCTTGAAAAGTGAACAGGGCACAAGCGTCTAATTTAATGTCACTCCTGCTTCTGTCTTTTCATGTGCTCTCTCTCTCTCTCTCTCTCATGCACAACGTCCATCCATCAAAGCAGCTCTTTCTTTTCAAGAAAATAATTCTTGTCTCAGTAAAAAAGAACCCATATCAAAGGTTGGAATATAAAGCCAGCGTCTTAGGTCGTTATTCTGCTCTGTCCTAGCTTCTATATATCCTCACTCCTACAGGGGTTATGTAAAGAAGGAAATATGACAAATGTGAGAGCTTGAAGGTTTGATTTGAACAGGTTTGATTTGTAGACTGCTGCTGCTGTGCAAATGAAAATAATGTAAGAAACTACTGAAGAGAGTGCAGATAGTCCTTTCATTCTACACACGTGTACATTGACAGTTGCACTTGCATAACATATCTATACGCATGCAAATTGCCATCTTGCCAACGTTGATTTAACATGTTTTTTTTCGTTAAATCAACGGCCTACTAGATCATACTACAGCGTCACACAAAAGTATCAAAAGTAGCAGATCTACAAGCTCGAAACGCGGCGCAAAGCGACGCGTTTCGAACAGAGACGAGATACAGCATCTGCAAGCTCACAACATGTAGCGACGCGACGGACATATTGACACACATATGCCCAGAGGGACAGGTGGCAGGTGGTTAAGCGTGTTAGCGTGGGAAAAATATTGACAAGAGCTTGTGACTAAATAACAACTACGTTGGGACCATTGAAACACAGGTTATCTTTTTCCAATTTCCTTTGACTTCTGCCATTTACTGTGTTTAGTCTGTTAAATCAGCAAAATAGGTACAGCTGGTCAGGCTTATATAACAACCCTACCTGACTAGTCTACTGCAAGGGTGTACTCAAAGAACACTACTGCGACCCAGGGTTTGAGAACCGCCGTGTTAGAGGCACCCTGGAAAAAAAAGCTGGAAGATGATGCTCTGATGGCGATGGTTATGGTTGTGAACTAACAACTGCAGGCCTCATTAACTATCACATTCTAGCAATGTGTACATATCTAGAGCAAATTACTATAGGTTAAACCAACATGCAGTGGTGGAAAGTATTACTTAAGTAAAAGTATCAATACTGCAATATAGGAGTACTCCGTTTTTTAAAGTACCTAAAGCAAAAGTACAAAAATATTTGAAAATATCTGATCTACAACGACGCGTTGTGAGCTTGTAGATCGGCTATTTTCAAATACCCTAGGTATAAAATAGGGCTAAAGTGGTTAATGTTTTATAATGTAATAATTTGTATCTAAAGTAACTAAAGTTTTCAAATAATTGTTGTGAAGTAAAAGTACAATATTTGCCTCTGAGATGTAGTGGAGTAGAAGTAAAAGTACTGAAAATTGGAAATAGTGAAGTAAAGTAAAAAAAAATACCTCAAAATTGTACTTAAGTACAGTACTTGAGTAAATGTACTTACAGCTACTTTACTTTACACATCATGTCTCATGTGTGCACATGAGACGAGCTGTTCTCTTGGGGGTTCCAATTCATAATTAAGTATTAAAGGTTTCATGACATTAAATGTCATGAAACATTACATTTTTATTAGATTTTTCAGGGGTTTTTTTTTGGTTTTCTGACCTCAATTACAAGAAAAGAAATGGAATTTTAAACATTCAGTGGATTTTCTGTGGTCTGGGGTTTTCTGAATAATTACGCTCAGAAAAGTGCCGTGATTGGCCCGTAGACTTTGATGTCACAGTCCATTAACCCATTAAGACCTGAGCCGATTCTTTAAAAATTTTGAAATCCTCACAGTTTTTTGAAAAAAAATCTAAAAAAAGAAAAAATCAAGATTCAAAAATAGCAGATCTACACAAGCTTGTAGATCTGCTATTTTTGAATAGCTAAAGAATTCTAAAATGACACAGTTGCGTTCCAGGTCTCAATGGGTTAATCCCGTAGGTATAGTAGGTAATGTACAGAGATAAAGGTGCAATGATAGCTTTTGCTTGTCCATGCCTAATCAATTGTTCGCTGTACTCTGTATTTCCGTTTTTAATTTAGCATTGGGTAAGTATATGGTTTACGATCATATTCTATCATTTTATTTTATTTATTTGTTGATTTAGCCTTTCCTACTTCTTTTCCTGCTGTTTGGCCATCAAACAAGAGTAGGAAGGATCACTGGACAAGGATGACAGAAATCTATTCTGCAATGGATAAAGTGGGTAAACAAGTGCTTTAGAAGGAAGGATTACAAGTGTCTGAATGGTGTTCCCTTTAAAAAAAAACAATTATTGGTTCATGTGAGGTGTGGATCCAATACAAAACAATCACACGTATTCCAGGCAGAGTGATTTAAGGGTTCGCCCGAGAGAATCAAAATGTGTCTTGGTGAGTACATTAAAGGCACGTCTGGAGTGGGGAGATAATGTCTCTAAACAGCGTGGGATTTGACGGCTTCAAATGCTCTCTGCCATAATCTGCTAAGACTACTCTCTCCTCGCATTGAAACGGAAGGAAAACAAACGATGAAAGGGCCTTCAAAGTTGCCTTTGGTCTGGCTGAGGTTTCAGAACCAAGGACAGCACCACCTCCTTTTTTTGTGTGTCCTTCCATGTCTGCGAGGACAGACGAGCTTTGTTTGTTTGAAAAGCTATGCGTGTATACTAAACTACTTTCTCCACAACAAACTCAACGACACGGCTGAGGCCTTCGGACACATGCCGATGCCTTTCATAAACACTCGTTGTGACCAAGGTTTTGCATTAATAACGAGGAAAAGAGCACAGAACTGAGTGCTGAATAGAGCGGCGATGTACAACCTTGTGCACTTCCAGTTCTCTCTCTCAAAGTCTAAGCCTATCACTGGAAATGACCCCCCCCCACCCCCCCCCATTGTGATTGGAATTTCAAGCTCTTAAAAATACCATCACATTCTTTTTTTGATTCACCAGTGTTGTGTAAATTAAGGTTTCAGACATTTAACCACTCACCATTCAATACTAACTACGTGATTTGCACCTAGTACACCAAACCTCTTTGCCGAAAATAGCAGATCTACAAGCGCAAGGCATTGTGAGCTTGTAGATCTGCTATTTTCAGCTAATGTTCCCTCAGAATAGAGATGGTAGGGTTCAAGTGGTTAATGTAAAAAAAAAAAAAAAATCCTATGACAAATATTTGGCGGACCCCCCTGTAGTAACTAACCCCCTAGGGATCCCGGACCCCTTGTTGAAAACCTCTGTACTACAGGAATACATCCTCCCTACACCACTCTATTCAGAGAGGCATGAGAGGAATGTGTTTTTGCCACATAGGAGTATGAAGAGAAGAGGATTCCAATTGTAGTTTCTCTTCACAGCTTGAGAATCTCTGGCGGCGTTCTGTTTGCAACAAATTGACCACAGCTGTGCAGGTGGCGTGCGGCGCCCATGAGTCTAACCTATTAAGACCGGGAACGCATATCTATATGTCATTTTAAGATGTCTTAGGCTATTCAAAAATAGCAGATCTACAAGCTCATAGCGCGGCACCGAGTGCCGCGCTATGAGCTTGTAGATCTGCTATTTTCTGAAAAATGGTGTTTTTTTTTTGCAAATCTCTGAATACATAACATCATATTTAACTCAAATGGGTCCAAATGTCAAGGTAGATTTGAGTAAAATAATGTTCGGTTAAAAAATTAAAATAAAATAAAATATATATATATATAAAGATTTGCACAAAATGTCATGATTTAAAAATCTACAAGCTCAAAAAATCTACAAGCTCACTAAGTGCCGTGCTATGAGCTTGTAGATTTGTATCTGCTATTTTTGAATAGCCAAAGAAATCTAAAAAAATGACACAGACTATTTCCCGGTCTTAATGGGCTAATTGATATACCACGTGAAAAGAAAACCAAAGAGAACAAAACCTTTTCATTGCACTGTTACCTCGGGGTGATCGTATTGGGCTCTGGCGGTGCTATCCTCCTGCGCAGCATTTAGTCCAAAGGATCCAAACTATGTACAGTAAACTGCAGAATGTGTTTATAAGATTCAAGATTCAATATTGCTTTATTTGTCATATGTTTTCCATCTGCAAGCAGTGCTAGAAAACTAAACTAAAATTATTTTTCTCCCAGTAAGAGACAGCAGAATTCATAAAAGAATAAAAAACAAAGATAGATAGAGAACAAAGAAGGCTGAGCTATATCAGAGACTGAGTTATATGACCACCGCCAGGCTGGCCTTGGACTGGATCTACCATTGTGGCTTTATACCTGTGAAATTTACCACCATGTTGTGTTGACTACCATTCTGTGTGAACCTGACAATGCGTTGATACTCTTGTAACCAATACAGGACACAGCAAAGAATTAGAAAAACAAGGTTCCTATCCTGAGAGTCAGTGAAAGAAAAAAAGAAAGAAAGAATAAATAATGGCCATGAGGATGGCCATGAGAAATAGGTCTACATAGACAGAGGTGTTAACACCAAGCCAGTCATGAATATCCAAACTTCTACCTCCCAATAATGGTACAAGGGTCTTGAGGTCTACTGACCAGTCACTCCTTAAGGTCCCAGCAACAAAGTTGAAAACACGGGGAGATAGATCATTTTCCTCCATAGCGCCTACACTGTGGAACAAGCTGCCACCCCATTTTAGAGTGCCTCAAACCCTGCCTGTGTTTAAATCACGTCTGAAAACTCACTTGTTCTCCTTGGCTTTTGAAAATTCAAATTGAGAAGCTGCCGTTTCCCCCAGGCATTGTGTCTATCGTTGTCTTGTTCATTGTGTGTGTTCTCTTGTTTATTTTTAGTATTTTACTGAGTGTACAGGACTTTGGTTCAACACTGTTGTTTTTAAATGTGCTCTATAAATAAAGTGGATTGGATTGGATTTAACCAATACAGCCACCATGTCACATCAACATCAGCCACAACACAGCAGACATATACTGTAGATCCACATCAGTCATCTATCAAAATGAACATTTGGAATAGATGACTGTTACTGTATGTCAAAGCCCAAAGCCTCTATAGCTTGAATTTAAAAGGAAATAGCAAACTCACACATAGGATAATTGAAGTGACCAAGACTCACATACACACATATACTGTTCCCTGTTACAACTCACTACCTTCCAAGGCAGACAAGACACAACATACACACTGTGTATAGATTCACATCAGCATTCAATGCCAGAGCCATGAAACAGTCAATGCCACATGTGTCATTGAAATGCCACCCAATCATTGGGTCCCAAAATGACAGCAATAGTACAACAGCTTGAATCACATTAGTATGCACACAGCATACGACACAAGCAGCAGCAGCAGCAAAGAAAAAGAGAAAACGGGAGAAAAAGGTTCCTACCTTGAGAGGTCTTCTACTTGACATCAGTTGTGTAAGTGACGGCCAAGGACAGGTCAAACTTTCTCTCTAGTTCATCCCTGGATGAGCGTCTCCAGTCACGACGATCCTCCATACATCTGGCTAGCTCGCCAGTAGTTGGAGCTCCCGGTGTCAATGAGCTCCCGGTGATCGACCAGCCCCATTCTACCGGCTGTCATCTTCTCACTCACCCTTAGTAGCCCCCCATACAGATGCTTGTTGGTAACATGTTCATCCTGGTTGGTATTTAAAATTGCACATAGCGTTCTGGTGTAGGACAGTGGCCAGGGACTTATGTAGAGCAGGCTTCAGGGTCCAGCATTCACATCTGTATAGGAGAACGGACTTATACAGGACTGAGAAGAAGCTGAGCTTGATATATTGGTGGTTAGATTCCACACACTGCCTTGCCATTCAGATCGCTCCATGCAATCGAGGGTGTGTCCCTGCAACACCCCTGCCAGGATGTCAATCTCCTCACTGTTGCCGTCTGGGGTCATCACCTTGCCTCTTGTACTGTACCTTCCTCTTTCATGTATCATCATCAGATGTCCAGCTCAATGTCGTGCAGCCACGCCATCGTCTCAGGTCCCACATCAAAGAGGCCGGCCTCCGATGGTGGTCTATACAGGGGGGCAGGTGGTGATTGTGTGGTCCCGGAAGTCTGCTCAAACTCCCCGTACTCGCATGCTGCGCTGTCTTCCAGCCCAACTTCTTCATAGATGTTTTGAAGCAGCCGACTCAATTCCCGCTAGGACTGGCAGGTAGAACACAGGGGTGGGCTTCAGGCAACCAGATATGATCTGGAGAGCGTTGTTAATGGTATCATCAACCTTTAACCTTCAACTTCTACACCAGGCTGGGGCACAGTATGTGGCTGTAGCGAAGACCAGGGCTTGCGTGGGGATGCATACCTGCCCTTGTACCTCTGTCTGTACATGGCTCCTAGGGTCGGGAGTAGGTTGTGAGCAACACCATAAGCCTTGAGAAGAAAGAAAGAAAGAAAGAAAGAAAGCCATTGAAGTGATCTCCTGTATAAAGTCACATACTGTACATGTTTAACCCATTGAGACCTGAAGCCGATTCTACAGTCTACACGTCTCCTAAATCCCAACAGTTTTCTGAAAAACGTATGTTTCTATATCAGTGGTGCTCAATCTTTTTCATGTCAAGGACCCCCAAAATTATGTATTTGGCCGCGGACCCCCATCAAAATATGTTGTTCCAGGGACCCCCAGAAGCAAAGATTTGAGTTAAAAATGTTTGCTTTAAAAATATATATATATATTCAAAGATTTGCACACATTTTCACGAATTTTCAAAAATAGCAGATCTACAAGCTTGTAGTGCGGCACTCGATGCCGTGCTACGAGCTTGTATATCTGCTATTTTTGAATAGCCCAAAGTGTAAAATAATGCTTTTTAGCTCAAATCTAAAAATGACACAGTTCCAGGTCTTAATGGGATAGTGTACGCTGTCACAAGAACTACATTCAACAGTAGCCACAACACAACACACACAGCCTAGTGTATGTATGCTGTATCCTGTCACAACATAAAAAGTATTCCAGAGGAAAGGTATAGTCAGGATTCATCGCCAGCCTGTCAATGGGGCCGCGGTAAAGTTAGTTTTATATTGGCTAGTTGACAGATATTCAACCACAGAGCTATACTCAGGGCCGTCAAAACAAAGTACTCAACTTTATTTGAAATTCCTGTTTTCAGTTGCTTCTAAACCAAATGAGATATTGACACTCAACAAACTCTACATCAGGGGTCTTCAACAGAGGGTCAGTTACTGCTACTACTACTTTCTTTCATATTAATTCTTGGATGACTTTTTTTTTTTTTTTACATTAGCCCCAGCTTCGGTCCTATTCTGGGGGGAACATTCACAGAAAATAGCAGATCTACAAGCTGACAACGTGCCATGCGTTGTGACCTTGTAGATGGGCTATTTTCGGTGAAGAGATTTGGTGTATAGACTCAGGTCTCCGCCAGGGCAGGTAGCTTATTGTGGGCCAGCAATGTTTCACGGCAATCGGACACTGCGTTCATGAATTGAGGCATTTTGTTCAAGACGCGCCACTCCTGAAAGATTTGGAAGCCAATCCTTAGCCAATCAGGATGGAATATAAAAAAATTGACAGATCGATCAGTGTAGTACAGAGCCAAAGGTCAAGTTTACTAAGTACTGAGGGCCTTAAGTGGTTAAATAAGTCTGAACATACACATTAACATGAATCCAATATATTAATAGAAAAGATAATCTGCACAAAACATTCATTTACAGCACACAACACTGATATAGTGTTGTCAGCCATCCATGAATCTATGACAAATGTATGTAACATGTATGAAACATGTAAGCATGTTGAAGGGGTTCCTGCTTCATCTTTCTCTCACCCAAGTGGTCCTTGGCCTGAAAAACGTTGAAGACCCCTGCTCTACATTGTTCAGGGGGATGTATGTGAACACAGTTTATATTTCTCTTATATTTTACATGAATATAGCATTTTCACATGTTATGTTGTTAGTAGTGTACATTGTGTAATAATTACTGCCATAGGTAACTGTGCTTACAGAAGAAAATGATAATGCCTAGATTGAGCAGAGTAGCCTACTTGTTATCTACCGCAGTGGTTCTCAAACTGTCAAGGACCCCCAAATTGATATGCAAATTGATCCGCGGACCCCCACCTGAAAATATGTTGTGCCAGGGACCCCCAGAAGCAAAGATTTGAGTTAAAAATGTTCACCTTTTTAAAAAAAAATATTTACATATTTGCACACATTTTCGAGATTTTTCAAAAATAGCAGATCTACAAGCTCGTAGCGCAGCACTATGAGCTTGTAGATACAGTATATGACTTGTCCTTCAATGGTCAAGGGTTGTAGCCTATAGAATCATGTTTCTTCCAGCTCAGACACATCGGTAAAATCGAGTACTTCTTTTTGTCATCATTTGCAGACCTTGAAAATGTGATTCATGCCTTCCATTTAATCAAACAAATAAAAATGATAATAGTGAACATGTTTCTCTTCCCTAAACATTGATTTATTTTGTCCTCAATTTCTTGTGGCATTTTTAGACATGCGCATCACATCAGGCTATAAAATAGATCCACCTGGGCCCTGTGTATCTCTTTGTTTTACTCTAGATCCTATTTTTAATATTTGGCAGTGGTGTAAAGCATTGGTTCTCAAAGTGGGGTCCGGGGACCCCCAGGGGTCCTTGGGGGGGGTCCAGGGGGTCCCCAGCGAAATGTGTTAATATAGCGTCACAATATTTTTTACTTTTTATACTTTAGCTATTCAAAAATAGCAGATATACAAGCTCATAGCGCGGCACCGAGTGCCGCACTATGAGCTTGTAGATCTGCTATTTTTGAAAATGTGAAAATTTGAATATAAATATACTTTTTAGCGGACATTTGTAACTCAAATCTTGGCTTCTGGGGGTCCATGGAACAACATATTTGAGATGGGGGTCCGCGGCCAAATACATATAATTTTGGGGGTCCTTGACATGGAAAAGTTTGAGAACCACTGCATTAATACAAGTAAAAAACAGCAGTTAGCTAAGCTGTAGCTATAGCTATTATTAACTCACCTGAATAAACTTCATTGGAAAGAGAACGCGGTTTGGAGTCTTTCACAGGCTGACACTCATTTGACGTAATTAGCCCTGAAACGTTACATAACTGTCATATCAACTTCAACCTGGTGTTTACACTTTCTCCCTTTTAGGCCGTATGTCTACATAAACGTTCATATTTCAAATATAAAGTGCTTATATACCCCATGGCCACGGATGTTAGAATGTATAGCCCTGCAGAAGTACCCGTACTGAGGTGAAACGTATGTTATGTTGTTTGTTTACATTATTTTCCCCCCAAATATAATGGCGCTTGTATAACACCAGCACCAGTCTGACTGTCTGTCTGTCAGTCTGTCTGACTGTCTGTCTGCAGCAGGTGTGGGGGGGAAGGGAAACTAGAGCATTGGTTCTCAAAGTGGGGTCCGGGGACCCCCAGGGGTCCTTGGGGAGTTTACAGGGAGTCCCCAGAAAAATGTGTTAATAGCATCACAATAATTTTAACCACTTTAACCTTTTATACTTTGGGCTATTAAAAAATAGCAGATCTACCAGCTCACAGCGTGTCACTTCGTGCCTCGCTCATAGAAGTTGAACACATTTGTTTTCTATATATATATATATATATATATATATATTTATTTATTTTTTTTTTTATGGGGGTCCCTGGCACAACGTATTTTCAGCTGGGGGTCCGTGGCCAAATATATATCAATTTGGGGGTCCCTGGCATGAAAATGTTTGAGAAGCACTGGTGTAAAGTAACTAATTGCATTTACTCAAGTACTGTACAAGTACAATTTTGAGGTACTTTTACTTAACTGGAGTATTTCCAATAGTCTATACTTTTACTTCTACTCTACATCTCAGAGGTTAATATTGCACTTTTACTTCACTAAACTTAGTTACTTTGCACATATAAATTACATAACATGCATAGCCCTATTTTATACCTATAGGCTATTTGAAAATAGCAGATCTACGAGCTCACAACGCGTCACACCGCAACACGGTGTGAGCTTGTAGATCTGCTATTTTCAAACATTGTAGTGCTTTTACTTTTGGTACTTTAAGTACATTTTGATACCAATACTTTTGTACTTTTACTCAAGTATATTCTGAATTCCGGAATTTTACTTGTAACAGAGCACTTCTAAATTTAAATAAAACATTTGAATACTTTCTCCACCACTGATATCTGGAATCTAGAGTTGCAAAACCAACCCTTGACATCCAAACAGAAAAGTCCTATTTGATTGTATTAAACTACATTAAACTCACCAATATTAATTGCAGCTGTATGGAAAGCTTATCCTCTTTCTATCTGCAAAGTTTTTGTTTCATAAAAATCCACCGTTGACATCCTGAGCTACTTTCTGTCATTACATTCCGTGCAGGTGATCATTTTTCTAAGTGTTGGAGTTTTGAAGCGCTCGTTGGAATACACTCAATGGTCCTGTGTACCACCTGTTTCTAGATTGCACATGATGCAGGAGTCGGACGCAGCGGGACGTCGCGTTACTGAAAACGAGCTACATACATTGTTGCCAGATTTTGTGAGAGAAATAAGCAACCATGCAGGTCTATGAAAACAAGCCCAAAGGAAGCGACTAACAGGCCACATGAGCATTTTAAACCTATGTGTATGTGTATCGGCTATTTGAAAATAGCTGATCTGCAAGCTCACAATGTGTCGCATCAAGGCACGTTGTGATGTGAGCTTATTTTCAAAAACTCTTCTAAAAAAATGTGGAATATTTGGAATAACACAAATGCTCCCCTGTGCACAAAACATTTTCATGAAAATATTTGAGAACCACAGGTTTAAAACATAAATAAAGCAAGTACACGTTAGGAACAAGCCTATAAAAACGCAACCCGCAACTAACATTTTTTTAAAGCAACTTTACAGAAAAAGAAGTTGCTTATAATAAGCCGACATGGCAACACTGGCTACATATGGGGCACACAATAGACAGGTGCGTTGGTTAGGAACAAACACCATTGCAGTTTGTCACTGTGAATCTTTCAACTGTCTCAGGTGTGACTCAGCAGTATATCCACTCCCTGACAACACTGACCACTCTACATGTTAATTATTTCACTCTTTTTACTTCCAAACACAACGCAACTTGTAATGGAGACTCAGGTGTGGGGGAAGGGGGCGGGGCAACCGGATGACTTTAAAGAGCCCACCTGAAGCCTGCTTAGGGAGTATCTACCAATAACCTGCATTCACAGAGGCATGCATTTCTAGGGAGTATCTGACGATAACACATTATTACGGGGCCAGAGCTCAGCTCTGGACCTGTTTTATTATTTCCTTTATTCTTCCGATTCTGCCACTTTTCGCAGTTCTGGCTGAACCGTGCTGTCGCTTTTTACTAAACTCGGCCATATGGTAGATAGTCATGAAAAACGATCAAGAAATAATTCTCACAATCTTTCGTCCAAAGGTGGCGCTATAGCACAATTGAAAATGCCAACTTTGAACAGGTACAACTCATGCCCTGTTTGACCTACAGCCATGCAACTTGGATACACATATGCGTCTCCTCATGCTGAACAACTTTCACCCTCTGACTTTTGACTTCTGACCTTTAGATCTCCCACCATTTTGAATTATATGAAAAACAGTCATTGGCTCCTAACTTCTGCATTTTTTCACTTATGGAAAGAGGTCCAAAGTTCAAGTGTTAAACGTTTCGTGCAGATTGCTCAAAAATCCCATGTATCCATAGGTTTTAACTATTGCAGTTTTATGACAATTATTCATCTGCCCCTAACACATACATGCAGACTCACATTTCTTTGAAACTTTGCAGAAATGTAGATGGTCATTCCAAATATCACTGAAACCAATCTTACTCCAATTGGCCAAAGGGGGGCGCTAGAGCAGTTCTTTTTAATGCAAACTTTAAACAGGCATAAGTCTTGCCTCGTTTGGCCGAAAGTCGTGAAACTTGCTTACACTTTTGCCTTGACTCATGAGGAACACATGTATCGCTTTGACCAGGGTTAGGGTTAGATGGTGTAGATGGTAACAAGGCAAGCGGGAAAGTAAAGTTGCAACTTTA
Source organism: Gymnoscopelus microlampas (assembly GCF_963454915.1). Lineage (NCBI taxonomy): Eukaryota > Metazoa > Chordata > Actinopteri > Myctophiformes > Myctophidae > Gymnoscopelus > Gymnoscopelus microlampas. Next base: position 40,673,806 of record NC_139953.1, read on the forward strand.
CTAAGAATAGAGGGTTTAAGTGGTGAAGTTAATGTAGAAATACACTGCGCATCTAAATACTAAAAGGATAAGTATTTCCTTCTCATCTGAATGTTTCATGTCTCTGTGGCTCAAGAGATGTGTCACTACTGTTTATGAACCAAAGACTTTAAGGTTCAAAGCTCCTAAAGAACATTTTCATTGTCCATCTCAATCCTGAAAAGGCTGTTTAAGTATTATGTTCTCAGTTGCATGGTTCATGCCACCATGGCTCAAGAGAAAACTCTGGGGTTTATAAACCGAAGGTTTAAGGTTCGAAACTCCTGGAGCACATTTTCTCTGAAAGCAGAAGGTTTGGGATTCAAAGCTCCTGAAGAACATTTTCACTGGCCATCTAAATTCTAAAAGGCGGGTGAAGTATGACGTTCCCAATTGTAACTTCCATGCCAGCGTGGCTCAAGAGATAAACACAGGGTCTGAAAGCAGGAGGTTTGGGGTTCAAGGCTCCTGAAGAACATTTTCACTGTCCATCTAAATTCTAAAAGGCGGGTTAAGGATGACGTTCCCAATTGTACTTTCCATGCCAGCGTGGCTCAAGAGTTAAACACAGGGTCTGAAAGTAGAAGGTTTGGGGTTCAAGGCTCCTGAAGAACATTTTCACTGTCCATCTCTAAATTCTAAAAGGCGGGTTAAGGATGACGTTCCCAATTGTACCTTCCATGCCAGCGTGGCTTAAAAGATAAATCAAGGGTTTACAAACTAAAGGTTCGAGGTTCAAAGCTCACTCAAAACAACTACTAAATAAAAACTAAAAGGGTAATACAACAAAAAAACAATGGAGCTGTGGTCAATACAAACTGGTGATGAAAAAAAACAATAAAAAAGTCTCAAACAAATTCATGTGAAAAAAAACAGTGGCCATAAAATCACAAAAAATACTAAAATAAAAATCTATAATTAATATGTAAATGTATTAAGCTCCTCCCCCTGGAGGTGGGCTCCCTCCATGCTCCTCCCTCTCCTACCGGAGCTAAAAGAGGGCTTGAGGAGGGAGGCGGGCTTCATCCATGGTTCTCGCCTTAAAAAGACCGAAAATTGAGATCTTCCCTGACCAAGATTCAAACCCACAACCATCCGCTTGTGAAGCCTATGCTTTACTCTTGCACCACCAGGCCTTTCACATTAATTAGGATTTTAAGGTTATATTTAAAGTTAAAGCAAGAGGTGACAGGTCAAAAGATGAAAATCCACAGCAAACACCTCTACCCCTGACAAAATGACTGGATCTACTAGATACACCCTCTGATGATCAGGGAAAGGGTTCATTATGACACGACTGAGATTTAGGTTGTTTAAAACCATCTGTTAGAAAACGTTTACTCTGGCTGAGTCTGAACCCAGATTTACACTTTCATTGAAAGGAAACAGAGAGATGTTTCGTAATGTCATAGAAATTCATACCCTTTTTGTCATTTCACCGTACAATGTCAATGAGGAGCATATTTTGAATGATCAATTTCTATTCAATTATTATACAGCAATTATTTTAGATTTCTTGTTCACCTTTGGAGTTACATCATGACAAGGTAACTACACAACCCAAACCTCTACCACAGTGATCTTGTGCTTTAACAAGCACTGGAGTGCTCCCAGTGAGCTTCACGGTGAGAGAGAGAACAAGAATAAAGTCCAGCCACCTCTTTTATAGAGGACAATCCAGGTGGGCCAGATCTCCACTGATGACACACTCCACCCTCCAATCATTCTGACACACATGACACATGGTTAGTAACCATGACAACCACACCAGTCACCCTGACAACCCCCAGGGTTGTCACAAGAATTAAATATAAAAATAGATAGCTGTGCTGTGAACAATTTAGGCTGACAAGAACAAAGTATTTTTTTAACGACAGGACTGTATGGTATTTTGTTTATACTAAAGTATTGTATGACTTCATTTTTTATGACACAGTACGAGTTTAGTATGACTTTTCTCATATACTATTGTGTCAATGTAGGAACGAATGAAGAATCCTTTGTTTGAATTGTAAATGTTTGTTCTTTTGTACCAAACAAAGACAATATAGTCAAAGTGAAATAAGACAAAATAGGACATCACATAGAGATTTCCAAAAATATCGAAATTAATTATTTTAAGCCTGGAACCAAGCCACCCAGGCTCCTGGTGAATCATGACCATAAATCTGATTCTGTGTCCAAAAGAAAATTTGAAAACCGCAAAAAAGGTTAATATGTGACCTCGTATTTCAGTCATCTCGGGAGATCAGATTTTCAGCGGATAAAAACAATGTCTACAATGTGTTTATGCCACAGTAGCAATTTGATAATACCAGGCTACATTTTGCTTACATGTCAGAGCTTAAATCGGCATGTAAATATAACATAAATGCATTAACACGCTTTCAGTTTAAAATGTAAGTTGTAAAAACTGTAAATGTTACTGAAAGTTATTTTACCATTTTAATTATATGGAAGTCAAGAGAGTTGGGATTGGGCTGAAACGTTGCCCAAATATGGAGATGACTGACTGGTCACACTTCCTGGTGGAGATATGAGCTCCACTGAGCGCTTGCCACCTTTCTAGTTTTTATATTTGTTTCTTCTTCGTCATCAGTCATGGCTGCCAGTTCCCACCTGATGTTGTGTGGGAGTTCTGACTTCTCCAAACCATACTGAATAACTGCTAGCTTGCATAACGTCATCAGACCAGGACTTACGTCTAAGATATATCCACGACCACGGTCATTGAAATCGGCTCCAAAGACGATAATACGATCTCCCACCTTGCAACAGCAGCCATGATACATCTCAAATGGACCTTCCCCCTTGGGCACAACCTTACTCCAGGTGAAGGTGTCTGGGTTTAATTTGCACAGATAATCGAAGTCCTGTACCCGTTTATTGTACTTGCCAAGACCACCAATTATGTACAGCTCTCCATTGTAGGCAAAGGCTGAATGACTCCAGCGTCCTTCTGGACAAATTGAAGTTGTCCTCAGCCAGCGGTTGGTCTCGTGTCAAACACTCTGATGATGTCACAGCAGTTGTTATCCCCTCTGCCCCCAAATACAAACATCTTTGTCCCGATGATGGTGGCAGAGTGACCCTCTGAGGCAGATGGTGGAGTGCCTCTGGTGTTAATTAAAGACCAGACCATTGTGGTGGTGTCCAACTTGTACATGTCATTAAAGTATCTAGTCTCTGTTAATCCACCATGGATATACATGACCTTCCCCACGGCACAAGCTGAGTGGCCCCCCCCTCTCTTCTGGAGCAGTACCAGAAATGTTGGCCTTGAACCATCCGTGGGTGTTGACATCAAATGCATAAAGCATGTCATTGCATAACATAGCATGCATATCGATTCCCCCCCAGATGTAGATGATATCTTCTATCAACACAGCAGTGTGGCACCGGCGCATGCAGGGGACTTCAGGGAGATATGCTCTTCTTCTTGTCACTGGGGGCAACCCCCTCCATCTCAGAGACACTGTGTTGAAGACGTACACATTGATGTGATCCCATAGAGGTTCACATTTGGCGTAAATCCCTCCAAATGAGTACACTTCGTACTCAACTGTCACTGCAGCCGGAATGCATTTAGCATTTGGTGCTTCACTCACATCCACTGTCCAGCGCAACATTTGACACACCAGCAGTAACACACAGAATAAAGACTGCTTCTTAGTGTCTTCCTCTATAAAAGAGTTCTATTACGTGCGCCACCATTTATAGTGGATGCCAGTCCATGAGGTCAGTCATAACATTTGATGTCAGTATTGTGACATCATTGATATCCATATTTGGCCAAAGTTTCAGCCCAAGCCGCCTAGATACAGTAGCTAGATGCTGCGGGGGAGGGGGGGGGGCGGAATTCATGCGGCGGAGACAGCACATTGTTACTACAGTATACAACACCAGAAACATTGTCATCGCATGCCCCAGAGAGACATGAAGTGAATACACGTTGATGATGGCACAGTAATATAGCGGTAACGGCGCCAAGGTCAGTGCACTGCATCATGGTTCCCAAGGTTATTCAGCTCAAGACCTAAAAGGGAAATTTGGGGGGAGTGTCCACCAGACTGAAACTTACCAAACACCATTATGAATTAATCAATTAAGCCCTATATATGTTTTTTAAGTAGCTGAAAATTGCTGGAAATCTTCAGGAACCTATTATAACAGTTTAGAGAAATGCAAGAAAATCTTTTGATCAAGATTTTTTTTCTTGAATAAATAAATAATGTAGGAAAGGGAAATACATTGTTATATTTCATTGCAAACCATAAAAACGTGTTTGGAAAACTTGCTGTAGGCCATGCCTTCTTGCAGAGATTTGTGTTGCCAGTGTTTTTCTCCTGATGCTATTTCAAATCTCTCGACGTTTAATTAAACAACGCATGGGGATTTGCGACATGCTGAAGGTGAATGATTAAGCGATGATCATAAATGAAGATAAATGATTAAAAAGCGGGCGTCTCTCATTTGTATTCTCCTCTTAACCCTTCTACATGTCTGTTCATTAGGTGAGTGAGGGAGCGGCGTGGCGGCGTGGGAGAAACCCCCACGCATTCCTCCAAACTCATTTGGGAGAGGAACTGTGAAGGTGACAGGAGAGGAGAAGAGAGGAGAGGAGAGGAGAGACATAGTTTTCCGGAGACCTAAAAAAAACGTTCTCCCCATGATTCTGCCATTATCCCAGCATGCCTATGTCTCCTGTCTGGAGACAGACCCGCGAGCCGCTGAGCTCGGGGATATTAATTTACGGCCCTAATGTTCTGTGGCAAAGGAATTGAAGTCATCTCCGCGCAAACAAATTGGATTTCGCAGCTCATCTGCAATGCAAGACATGCCTGCAGGTAGTGCTATAGGATGGGATGGGGTGCCGGAGGGGCCCTCGATCCGCAACGACACACACACACACACACACATACACACACACACACACACACACACACACACACACACACACACACACACGGCACGCACACCGTGGAGGAATGAAGCTGAAAGCTATGATACGACCGCGTGAGTGCGTTGGCAAAAATGGTCAACGGGGGACGCGATTGGATGGAAAAGTGAGCGGAGCAGAGGAAAACGGGATGGAAAGAAGCGTGCGGTGGTGCTGATTGATGAGCTAGCATGCGGGCGCTCGTGTGTATACCGTAGCTGGTTCCATTGCGTGTTTTGTTTTGGGACTGCGGAAGCCATGCTATGACACCAGAGGCGTCATTTCATAAACAAAACTAGAGGGTGGGAAAAAAGCGACCACTTTAGCCCGATTTAAAATAAATTGCAAAGTTTTAAAGTCATTCATGAATATATGGTTGCGGAAAGAGAACAAGTTAATATTAATATGTTTTTTGTTTTAGTTTTTTTCTTCTGATATAATACTGTTAGACTCATGATAGGTTATTGGTTTACTTATGATCTTAGATTACTATTTCTATGCATTTGATGTATTACCTTGAGTTGTAGTTGCTTACCGTAAATCGCTCTGGATTAAGAGCATCTGCTAAATGCCTACATTGTAAATTGCAAGTGTCTTCTTCTCTTCCTTTCGGCTGTTCCCTTCAGGGGTCGCCACAGGGAATCATCTCACCCTGTCCTCTGCCTCCTCTTCTCTCACACCAACTAACTTCATGTCCTCTTTCACTACATCTACTGTATAAATCTCGTCTTTTCGGTCTTCCTCTAGTCTAGGCCTTCTGCCTGGCAACTCCAACCTCAGCATCCTTCTACCAATATACTCACTATCCCTCCTCTGTACATGTCCAACTGTCTTGCTGATACTTTCCTATCACATATCACACTCACACCAGACACCTTTCTCCACCCTTTCCAACATGCTTAGACGCGTTTCTTCACCTATTTTCCACACTCTCCATTGCTCTGGAAAGTTGACCCTAAGTACTTAAAATCCTCCACCTTCTATATGTCTTCTCTGTAGCCTCACTGTTCCACTTGGGTTCCTCTCATTCACACGCATGTATTCTGTCTTCCTGCGGCTACATTCTTCTCCTTTCCAGGGCATATCACCACCACCTCTCTAGTTTTTTTCCTATAAGTGTCAATCTAAAAATCTGATTGATCTGCAACCAAAAAAAGATGGAGGAAATGTGAACACAACACCTGAATGTTGAGGTTAAAAAGCGGCAAGGTGGCAATTGTTATCGCCCCTGTATGACACGTGGAGCAGAGAAGAGCTGGTCAAAACGGGAGGCATGCGTTAATCCGACAGACCTTTTCTCCGACTATGTGGCATCCGCGTGCGGTTAGGGTTAGGGTGCAGGTTTGGTTCGGGTTTAGTATTGGATCAAAGGACGACTTCAACCATTTTCAACCTATCTTCATATAAAATTGGTCCTAACTAATGCTTATGATGAAATGGTAAAAATGTTTGTCTCATAGGAGGGCTGTGGACACTTCAGGAACCCGCCTACCAGTGACATCACCGTTAGGCAGATTTGTTTCAAACTTTTTATTTAGATTTGTAGCAACGCGAGAACAGTGGCTTCCATTACATAGCATGCTAACTTTCAAGGAATAGAAAGCCTGCAGTTTCTATTAGCTTGGATGCCCCATCGATGATGTCACCGGAAGGCAGGTTTCTGAACTGTCCACAGCCCTCCTCTGAGATACAGAGTGAATAGACAAAAATTGGACCATATTATAACGGGCATTAGTGAGGACCAATTATATAAGGTTGAAAATGGGTGAAGTCATCCTTTAAGTAGAAACTCAGAATATAAAGGCAGGTGAAGCAGGGAAAATGCTAAGCGGAGCGGATACAAACGGAAGAGACGTATTGAGACCAAAAAGCAGCTGGGGCGAGGAAGAGGGTAAACAGGTCTGATGAAAGAGGAAGAGTATGAGGATGATGAGGGGGGGGGTGGGGGGGTGAGCAGAGATGGAGGTGAGATCAGTGATTCAGAACACACAGGCTATTACACACTCTGTCAGAGACACCTCCCTATGTGCTTTCCTCTCGTTTTCCCCTCTCCTTCTCCTCTCTCAGTCCTCTGCGCGCGCTCTCTCTCTCTCTCTCTCTCTCTCTCTCTCTCTCTCTCTCTCTCTCTCTCTCTCTCTCTCTCTCTCTCTCTCTCTCTCTCTCTCTCTCTCTCTCTCTCTCTCTCTCTCTCTCTCTCTCTCTCTCTCTCTCTCTCTCTCTCTCTCTCTCTCTCTCTCTCTCTCTCTCTCTCTCAAATCAATTGGTTTCATTGGCATGAATGTTTGAAACAATATTGCCAATATGATTTGATGTATAATGGCTAATGGGCTGTAACAATAAAGAATCCTGAATCCCTCTTACAGTATCTCCTCTCCTCTTTCTCTCTCGTGAATTGAATTATCTTCAGGTAAACAAAGACAAATCTCAAGTAATTGTTTCTGGAGCCAAGGAAGAACGATTAAAATGCAGTGCTCAGCTCTAATCTGTAAACGTTAAAAACCACAACCCAAGCTAGAAACCCTGCTGTATGGAGTCAGACCTCAATTTCAACAGCCACATTAAGGCAATTACAAAGACAGCGTACCATTACCTTAAGAATATATCAAGGTTTAAACGACATACTGTACGCCTCAGCAGGATTTGGGAAAACTTGTCGATGCATTCACCTTACTTAATGACTGTAACGGTGTCTTTACAGGTCTCCCTAAAAAACTATCTGACGTGGTGCCCGCTGGCCTAGCGGTCCAGGCGCATACCACATAATGCAGGTAATCTAGCTTGACAGCATGTCGCCAGTTCGTATCCCGATCCTGACGACCTTTGCTGTGTGTCACCCCTCATCTCTTTCCCCATTTCCTGTCAGCCTGCAGTATCCTATCAATAAAGGCAGAAAAAGGCCCAAAAAATATCATTAAAAAAATGTATCTGACAGGGGAAGTTGATTCAGAACGCTGCTGCTCGAGTCCTTACTACTACCAAGAAAGTTGATCATATCACTCCAGTTCGTTTATATTTATGCTATCAGAATACTGTTGGTTTATTAAGCAGTGAATGATTTAGGGCAAAAATACCTCTTATCTTGTGCCACATCTTGACGCCCCAAGACTTCAGGTCTCAAATGAGTTGATCAGAATTGAAAAATGATAATAACTAGACCACACCCGTCGGGGGATATGAGCACCCAAAGTATGTGCTGTGCACAGACAGTATATCAGGGATGGAAAGTGACTTTGTACTTGGCACCTGCAACACTTCCAACACACACGCACGTGCGTGCGTCCAATAGGCCTGTGGCGCAGAGCCACAGAGAACACACACAAACACCCGCTCAAAAACAGTTCCAACAGAGACTCATGCACCCATCGCAAACACACACACACACACACACACACACCCGGCGCGACGCGTCGCGAACAAACACACACGTGCGCCCGGTGCCGTCCCCCGTCACGAACACACACACACGCACGCACGCACGCGCGCGACCCGTCACAAACACGATCACACACACACACACACACACACACACACGCGGCAAAAGCTGTCCCCCGTCGCAAACACACACACACGGCCGTGGCACTCGTACGACCCGTCGCAAACACACACACACACACGCGCGCTCGCACGCACGCACGCACGCACGCACGCACGCACGCACGCACACACACAGATCCCAAAGGTTGGGGGGCTGTAACCATGACGACAGTCCCATCGGCCGAGGGGAACTCAGAATGTCCGTTGTTTACAGCAAAATGCAAATAAACGTCTTAAATTGTGGCGAAGAGAAAAAGGGGCTTCCTCACGCTGTGCATATGCTAATGATCAATGGCCACGTGCAAGTAAAGAGCAATTGCTTAAGGAGAACCAAGCAAGGCAGACAGACTGACTGACTGAGATTCCTAAAATGATATGTAGGATTATTATTATTTTCGATGGCCTTTATTTCACCATGGACTGCCACTCAGGTTCAACATATTATTTCCCTAGCAATATCAAGCCAAAATTGGATGCAGAGTTTAAATCACAAATATAGTATAATTGTAATTCTGCATCACTTGGCTGTCTCAAAACTGTTTGGGATCAAGACCCCAGGGAACACAGATTGAGATAAGTGGGAGGCCGCTTCAGATCAAATTCACTCATATTCCATCTGTGCAAGGCACTGTTTAAATACAGTTTAAAATCTTACATCGTATTCATTATACCAAAGCGAGACTTAAAACAAATATTTCCCAGTACAAGTGGCTCAATTCTTCCATTAGATCTCCTGCTGAGTTTTGCCATATGTTTAGGTCACGTCCTCAACTCTCAGCTTTATAGGCGAGTATCTTCAACACTTATGGGAAGGCCTTTGGTTCGTTCTGTTATATCCACAGCTGCTTACTATTTTATTTGGGGTTTTAAAGCTCACTCAATACAGAAATACAGTGGGTGGTGGCTTTTTCTTCACTTCTAGCACGCCTCCTCGCCCCCATGTCATAACAAATGGATCAAAGACACACTTCATTTCCTCAAACTGGAGAAAATTAGATTCTCCTTAAAGGGTTTCCGTGATAGATTTGAGCGTACCTGCTGACCTTTTCTTGACTATGCATTATGCAAGAACACAGGTTTTATCCGCAGATGATTAAATCTGTATAATACCAGCAGCTTTTATAGATTCTCTCTCTCTCTCTGGATTTTCTGTTTGTACTTTTTTTTTTTTTCCTTGACTTTACAAAGTCCTTTATATTGCTTGTAGATTTGAATATTTTGTAAGTGGTGGTTCATAACTAAGCACACTGCTTTGCTGGAATGGGGAAAGGGGGGTTTCGGTTCATGGATATAGCTGTAAATTTACAAAATTAAATGAGAAAGCTCGATAAAAAAATATTGAGACAAACACATACAGTCTATTAGCATAATGCTCACTGGCCAATGGCCTCTGATGCTTTGTTGAAGCTTGTGTTAGTTTCCGGAACTGTGCAAGTTCAGAAGGTTTATGCAGCAAAACCCATTGTACTTCAGAGTGCCCAATGTGGTACAATACGACCGGTCGAAAAATACTGAGATTCAGGGATTCCTAATGTCATTAAAAACTGCTGATGTCATGTTGATGACGTACGTACGTACGTGGGCATTAATGGGAGACAGACAGAACCGCAGCCAGGAAGGCAGACAGACAGACAGACAGACAGAGGTTCTGTGAATTAATAGATATAAGATATGAGATAATATACTTTTTCATGTCAATGTGAAGCCTTTTGAGTAGCCAGTTTTCCCTCACATTTCAGAACTATATTTATCATCTTCATTATCTTATTATTATTATTAATTTACTCCCCTGTGTTTGATTAAAAGTTAGACTTCCTTCCGTCTCAAGACAAGTAAACTTTCTGCCATAAAGTCAAAACTAAACACAATTTCACGCACCACATATCTGGAACAAACTTCTTTTGTACTTTGCCTTATCTGTTTAACGTTATACTGCTGAGAGTGAAACACTTTGAATTGCCTTGTTGTTGAAATAATATGATATACAAATCATTGAGCCTCTCTTCGCATCTCTCTCTCTCTCTCTCTCTCTCTCTCTCTCTCTCTCTCTCTCTCTCTCTCTCTCTCTCTCTCTCTCTCTCTCTCTCCCTTATCTTTCCTTCTCCCCCCCTCTCCCTCTTCCTCTCCCTTCCTCTCTCCCTCTCTCCTCCTTATCTTTCCTTCTCCCCTCCTCTTTCTCTCCCTCACCCTCTCCCTTCCTGTCTCCATCCCTCTCTCCTCTCCTCTCCTGCTGGTGTCTTCAAAGACCTATTCTACTTCCTACTTCAAATAATCCCCCATTGTTCCGGTGCCAGAAAAAAAGCAGGGTAACATGCTTAAACTAGAGAGTGCTGTTCCTGTAGAAACAGCGTGGACTCGGTGTGATGCCATACTGATGTCCAAATATCTTTATATCTTCTGCAGGGCTCCATATTTTCCTCTCCTTTGACTGTCAGTATTATCAAAGTTTAAAAAAGCTAAATATTTCAAGAACTCTAAAACATTTCAAAAGGCCAGGATTTCCAAAGAAGCCGAACATTTAAAAGTTAGAATGTTTCTGGGTGAAAGTATAAAGGAGGAGAAAGGCGACGCGTTTGTAAGCTTTTATATCTGCTATTTCTGCTTTTTTATACATTGAAAATGTGTGCAAATGTTTTGCTTGTAGATCAGCTATTTCTGCTATGTATAAAGTGTATACACATTTGTCAATAATGTCTTTGTATATTTCAGTTATTTGTCATATCTGCCCTGTGAAATGTTTGATTAAGAAGCCTAATAAACGATGCCAAATACAATTAAATCGTTAATCGCAATTATTTAGAAACTTAAATTTCTAATTGTGAAATTGCGTGTTAGAAATGTGTGTGTGTGTGTGTGTGTGTGTGTGTGTGTGTGTGTGTGTGTGTGTGTGTGTGTGTGTGTGTGTGTGTGTGTGTGCGTGCGTGCGTGCGTGCGTGCGTGCGTGCGTGCGTGTGTGTGTGCGTGCGTCAAAGGCAAATCAGCATGTTAGGTAATGCTTTCTGTTGTGTGCGTGACGTCAGACCAGAACGCGATCAGCGAGAGAAAGAGAGGGGGTACAAGGAGAGAGAGGGAAGGAGAGAGAGCCTATATCACCCAAGCAACAATCTGGGAACACATCGCCAAATGAAAAGGAAAAACAGTGCCCTCTGCTGTTTTTTACTTATTCACTTGGCTCTGGGAGGAGCTCAACGAAGCACCCGTGCGCAAGGAAACCGGGGTTTTTGGTCTGCCTTCAGCCTTTCACTTCCGGTGGTGCGACTATGTTTTCAATCCCACTAATAACATTTCTCCACGGAACACTGACACCAATTCTCCCAAAGAACATGGATCGTTTTGGTTATAAGCCCACGTGTTCCTATGATGAAAGAGCAAGTTAAAATGTTACTAACTTTCCGTGATCTTGTCGGGTTCGAGGACGCTATTATTAAATCAGTTGCGGTTTGTTTCAAGTGGGGAAGGAACGGCACACACGTAAATCCCACCCACTACATTTGATTGGGTAAAGCGAGGCCTGCTTCCTGATCTGATAGCACGCCTGCTTGTAACCAATGCGCACGGGTTGTCAACACGGCTACCGACAGATTCAAACGCAGAGCAGAATCTGTTCTTGAGAGATTACCCAAGCAATAACCTGGCCAATGCTGGGTATACCGAACCTTGAACTTGTCTCTTCCACATCAGGCGACTGAAGGGGGTTGGCTTGGGGGCCTCAACCATCAACCATGGGCTGTCACACAGCTGCTATACTGTCTGGTATAAGCCTTATACTGCAGCCTCCGGGCTCAGACCAGAACATGTAGGCTATAAGGGACAGCTCTATTCCCACCAGGCAGCCGGGCTTATGAACAATGGACACTAATGGCCTGGTGTCTGTCTGCCTGTACACACACACACACACACACACACACACACGCACACGCACACGCACACGCACACACACTCACACACTATTATATAGTATGCACAGCTATGTGTGTGTGTGTGTGTGTGTGTGTGTGTGTGTGTGTGTGTGTGTGTGTGTGTGTGTGTGTGTGTGTGTGTGTGTGTGCGTTCTCTATTCACTGCAGAGAATAAGAGACTAATAAAGTGGTCAACCACATCCACAAGGAGGGGATCAAACACCGTCTTGTAAGGAGCTGCTGACAGAGAAACACACACACGCACGCACGCACGCACGCGCACACACACACACACACACACACACACACACACACACACACACACACACACACACACACACACACACACACACACACACACACACACACACACACACACACACACACACACACACACACACACACACACACACACACACACACACACAGAGAGCTGTTAATGCAACAAAAAAAGGAAAAGGAAAAAAACAGAGATGGAAACCCTCCCTCTTCTTGTACAGATCAAAGTGACAAGCCCTCATTCAGGGCTCCATCAGCAGGTGAGTGTGTGTGGAGCCGTTAAAAGCACATTTAGATAGCTAGGTAACGATGTGGGGATTCTAGAACTTGGCATGGCCGCTGCTCTTTTGAAGTCCTTCCTTTCACTTATACACTACAGGGCCAGACTGTTATGGTTCACATTAACCCCGCGCTGGGCATGTCCTCAAACCTCCAAAGAGTAATGACCCTCATTTAACAGTAGAGATAAAAAGCTTTGACGAGAGAATGTATAGTTTCATTAAAGGAGTTACGACTTATTAATCAGACACACAACATCCCGCTGCCTGTTGAGTCTTAATTCTTTCGAAAGCACTGATGGTTTGATAGATTTCATCATAATACATACAGCAGCACATAGCTTATGGCATCCATAATGCATGTGACAGATTTACATTTCTGTTTATTTGCTACAATGTGTGTGCGTGCGGGCGAGCAAGTGTGACACCAGCACTGATGCGCGCGCGCGCGTGCGTGCGTGCGTGCGTGCGTGCGTGCGTGCGTGCGTGCGTGCGTGCGTGCGTGCGTGCGTGCGTGTGTGTGTGTGTGTGTGTGTGTGTGTGTGTGTGCATGTTATCACCCAACCAAGTCAATTACCTTGCATGTATAAACATACTCCGATCAATAGTATTGATTCAGACAGCCAATCTTTATTCCTGTGGTCCCCAGAACAATGATCACAGCCACATCAACTGTACGAATAAGAGAAAAGCAAAGATGTCCCCGATATCCGTTTTGTTTTCATGTCATATATCATAATCTGCTAATGGCGCTACCGTGGATTCGATTTTGACGGGTACGTTGTCAGAGTAGAGGACCTTCAAGACAGCAGTAATAAATTGCCTTGCCTTCACTTTTCATCCGCCCACATGGCAGTAATAGGATTTTGCATCGTCATCCTGAATTCTGGCAGTGATGTCCCATAATTTTTCCCCCTCCTCCCTGATGATAACAAGTCCCTTCAATCTTCGACATCTAACTGAGTTTTGATTGAACGCCAGAAAATGGCTGTAAAGTCTCTGCAGATTCCTCTGCACAGAGACGACTACGACGGCATGGAGTCTGTCTGAGGACAATCTGATTTGTCCGAGACAAGTGAAGGTTTAACGGCAATTTATTGTGCCGCACAGTTTCTCAAAGGGCTCTTCTTATGATGTTTTTCTTCTCCGTGCGATGGCGTATAGATTTACTTGGCAATATCACAGCAAGAGGGGCATTCAAACACTGTATGTGTGTGTGTGTGTGTGTGTGTGTGTGTGTGTGTGTGTGTGTGTGTGTGTGTGTGTGTGTGTGTGTGTGTGTGTGTGTGTGTGTGTGTGTGTGTGTGCGTGTGCGTGCATGCGTGTGTGTGTTTGTATGTGTGCGTCTCTGAAGCAATACTGTTGTGAGGTATGGTGGTGTATGGAATTACTTCTGTACTATTGTATTGTGTTATATAGGCTACAGTTGTGGAAACCAAATGATAACCTGTGTTATAACAACAACTGTGGTAGTTTTAGTAACAGAAGTACAGTATGGAGTACTATAGTAGAAGTAGCAGTAGTAGTAGTAGTAGAAGTAGTAGTAGTAGTAGTAGTAGTAGTAGTAACCAGTTTCAGAAACCTGGTTAAAACCTGGCACTACTGATAATGTGGTTCGTGTGCCTGGCTATAATATCTATAGAACCGATCGTAAAGGCAGATGTGGGGGAGTTGCTCTGTACATCTCTGATAGATTTCAAGGGTCTGTTCTTCATTCTGTAACTATACCTAGGCAGTTTGAATTTTTAGCCGTCCAGATAGTTGTGGCTAACTCTCCTTTGACTATTATCTGCTGTTATAGGCCTCCTTCTGCATCTAGTGAAGCTATGGGAAACCTAGTAGACTAAATAGTCTGAATTTCTAAGTGTACTAGTTCCGAGATTGCCCTTCTCGCTGATCTGAATTGGGATTGGTTGACTGATAAATCTGCTAGTTTTAAACAGCAATGTGATTCCCTAAATTTAACACAGATCATCCATAGCCCCACTAGATTTAACCCTGCCAGACCGGATGGTGACACTTTGATTGATATTATTCTAACAAATGCACCGCACAAATATGCCTCAATTGGTGTGTTTGCAAATGACTTGAGTGACCACTGTGCTATTGCATGTGTCAGAAACACTAAGCTGCCCAAAACCAAAGGCCTGACTGTCATCAGGCGCTGCTTTAAACACTTCTCTGAACAAGCCTTTCTTCATGATTTGGCTGCAGTTGATTGGTTTCGCATGTCCTTAATTCCATCAATGGATGAGGCCTTCCGGTTCTTTCACGAACAGTTTCTCTACCTGATGAATAAACATGCACCTCTCAAAAAAAATCAGAATTAAGAACCGTGCAAATCCCTGGTTCTCTAGGGACCTGGCTGATCTGATTCATGAAAGAAATAGACAATGGTCACTTGCAAGAAAGTCTAATTCAAGTCATGATTGGCTTCTGTTTCGTGTCTTGAGAAATAAATGTACGGTCCTCACCAGGAAGTTAAGATCGGAACATTATTTATCTCTCACTACTGATACCTCTAGCAATCATTGTACCTTCTGGAGAGTAGTCAAATCCCTGCAACAGAAAGGAGCAGCAGGCCCCCCGCCTAAGATTCGGGTGGGCGAGTCCTTTATTTCTGATAAAAAAATCATGTCAAATGCTTTCAATTCGCATTTTAAAAGGGCGGGACACATTTTTGATGAGCAAATTGCCAATGCTCCTCATCAAGACGCCCATGATGATAACGTTGACTCATCTGTTGTTTCTGTTTCTGTTTTTGACTTTTCTCCCATCCTGGTATCGGATGTTCTACACGCCCTGTCTACCTTAGACCCTAAAAAATCTGCAGGCCCAGACGGCCTTGACCCTTTTTTCCTAAAATTATCATCGGCTATCATTGCTCAACCTGTCACTGCTATGTTCAATATCTCCTTAGCCACTCAAAGTCTACCTGAAGAGTGGAAACAAGCAAATGTTTCCCCTCTTCTCAAGGCTGGCGATCCTTGTGATGTAAACAATTACAGGCCCATTTCTAACCTTTCCACCTTGGCAAAGATCTTAGAGGGCCAAGTATCAAATCAGGTAAAGGTTTTTCTTGATTCATACTCTATTTTGAACCCCATGCAGTCAGGTTTTAGAGCAAAACATAGCACTGTAACGGCATGCCTTAATGTTATCGACGACATCAGGGCAGCCCTGGGTAAGAAATCTTTTTGTGCGGCCTTATTCATTGATTTGAGTAAGGCCTTCGATACCGTGGATCCTCACGTACTGCTCAAGGTCCTTTCTAAAGCTGGTTTTTGCCAAAATGTGCTTGGTTGGTTCAAAAACTATTTAGTTGGCCGCACACAGTGTGTCAAATTTGGTGATACCATTTCTGATTCCATCACCCTTGAGAAAGGAGTCCCCCAAGGTTCCATTCTTGGTCCATTGCTTTTTCTTTTGTATGTCAATCATATTTGTAGTCAATCTAAGCATTGTAAGTATCATATGTATGCCGATGACACAATTCTGTACTCTTGTGCTCCTTCTTTTGATGTAGCAGTGTCAAACTTGGCCTCAGATTTTGTCTCATTGCAGCATGAATTGGTATCACCACCTTGGAAGGAGTAACCATCGAATGGGTGGTGCTTTACAAATATCTGGGAATTTGGTTGGATAACAAGTTAAACTTCAATCATCACATTGAAGCGTTGATTAAGAAGTTAAAATTCACAGTAAGCTTCTTTTATAGAATGAAGTCCTGCTTTTCTTTTGCTTCAAGGAAAAGGCTGGTCACTGGCCTGTTTATGTCGCAACTCGACTATGGCGACATTGTGTATCGATTCGCCTGTCCCTCAATATTGGGTAGACTTGATCCCCTTTATCATGCTGCGTTGAGGTTCATTACCAGCTCCACCTATAGGACACATCATTGTATTCTGTATTCCCTAGTAGGGTGGTCCTCCTTAGCATCTCGCAGGTTGCTACATTGGTACACTTTTATATATAAAGCCATTCTTGGAAATTCCCCCTCGTACATTTGTTCAAAATTTAATCTTGTCCAAAATTCGCTCAACCTCAGATCGAATGCCTGGATGCGCTATGTCGTACCCATCACTAAATCTGAGGCAGGGAAAAAAAACCATGCGTTTTTTGGGCCTTGGTCGTGGAACGATCTACAGACCAGATTAAAATTGGCTTCATTGATCCCTCTAGTGTCTTTTAAGAGGATTGCCATGGGCACATTCTCCAACCATTGCTCGTGCTTTGACAAGTAGCAATTGCTGTGATCTTAGTCTTATATTAGTTTATTAGTTTTATGATGTATTGTTGTTATTAGTATTTTAAATAGTCTGTATTGGTGCTATTGGTAGTAGGTCTTTGGTATTACGGATGTCATGTTTGTCTTTGTTTTGTTATGTCCTGTATTGTCGTTACTGGCAGAGCTGTGTAACATTTTATTTGCCTCTTCTCTTGGCCAGGGCACACTTGTAAAAGAGACACTAGTCTCAATGTGATTTCTCTGGTGAAATAAAGGTTAAATAAAAATAAATAAAAAGTAGTAGTAGTAGTAGTAGTAGTAGTAGTAGTAGTAGTAGAAGAAGTAGTAGTATAGTATAGTAGTAGTAATGATAGTAACAGCAGTATAGCAGCAGTATAGCACAATATCACAACAACTAGCAATGCCCCACCAAATGACCTGAGAGCCCCAGCAAATCAACATTCAAAAATGCCTAATTTGAAAAATAACTATTTGAAATGTACATTTTCATCTCAAAATTCGGAGTGTGTCCTAAAAGCTAAACGATTAATCAACATGCTCAAGCTGTGTGTAGTCAAGAGAGAGAGAGAGAGAGAGAGAGAGAGAGAGAGAGAGAGAGAGAGAGAGAGAGAGAGAGAGAGAGAGAGAGAGAGAGAGAGAACTGTGTGCAGGGAGCATGCATGCGTGCGTGCGTGCGTGTGTTAGGAGTGCGTGCTGAGAAGTTGTCTTCTACCGAGTAGAGAGCAGAGTCGTCTTCAGTTCAGTGTTTGCCAAATATTAGCAAACCTGGTGTCAACACACATTAAAGCCTGGTTTATACCTAGGCTACTGCACTTCATTGTATGACGATGTTGCTGGCCGAAAATAGCAAACATTGCGTCGCAAGACACCCGTGGCCATGGCAGGAATTAACTTGATAACTGCACAAGTGTGGATTTATTTGGCTACCATGTGAAGGAACGTAGGCTATACTGTAGCACTGTGAGTAGGGCTGTTTGGCAGGGAGTGCTGCGTCTGAGTGAGAGAGGCTGGATTTAAGTGTGTGTCCTACAAAATCCAAACATTTTAATGGTTGGTTTTGGACTTATTGTGTTGCCATAGTGCATTTATTTTCTTGTGATCAATACAGGATTTGAGAATCCTAGGTCAAAATTGTTACCACTATAACACCACTGCTACAAACTTGGAATACTACTACTACTACTACTACTACTACTACTACTACTACTACTACTACTAATAATAATAATAATCATTATCATTATAACCATAATTTCACTTTCACAAGTGAAATTGGAAGTGATGACATAAAGAAATGAGTACACATAATTGGAACTAGAACACTATATCAATTAAGCTGATAAATTGGTACTCTCTCCTCATTGGCTGAAATTGTGTCACCTACCTGAAATTGTATTTTCTGTTTATTAAAGAGGTGGAGGGACAGGGAGACCCCTGTTACTGAACAACCACTCTATAGCAATGTTATATCAGAACATAAGTGCTTTAACCTTTTAACAAAAAACATGTTTTTTTTAAGATTTTTTTTTCTTTTTTTTTCTTTTGGCAATGGAATCACGGCCACACAATGTTCGAGTTGGACGAGCGTGACCATCAACATTTCTTACAGCCCCCCTCAATCAAAGAAGTCTAGATCCGGCCCTGCACATTTTTGGATATGTACAAATTGTACAGTAGCCTATAAGTGCATGTATCCAAAGCACAAAAGCCTTTAACCCAAAAGCTAAAGCTTAACCCACACTAGCTGAACATAGTCTTTGATCTATTATTTTATTCCATACAAAAATGATAAGGTCTCATTTGTCCCACAGTAGGCTATCACATGCGTAACACCGCGCACCACGTCCTCATCCAATGCTGGCCAACTGCGGCTGACTTTACGGCGCATCGTTAAGTGTGGGCCAATTAAATTACCCTGCATTAATACACCCCCAGTAAAACCACCGTTTTAGAAAACGCGTGTTACCATTTTGTCACCGTATCTATCTGTGTCTGTGTCAGCTTGACGGTCAGCCACCGAGACGCATAGTGTCAAGGGACCGCTGCTTGGTTCTGTCCTCTGATGAGCAATGAGGACTGGTCTTGGACTTATCAAGCGTATTCAAGCCGTTGCGACACGTAATTATGTTCGTTTTACCGCATATATACTAGGATTAAAACGTGGTAATGATATATAGCCTATAGAACAGGGGTCTTCAACGTTTTTTCAGGCCAAGGACCCCCTAGCTGAGAGAGAGAGAGATGAAGCAGGGACCCCCTATTTGTATACAATTGTGTTGCAGATTAAACTTCTTTCTTTTCTTTTTTTACTTGGTCTTGGTCTCTTTTTTCCCTCTACATATACCTCATTGCCAAGAAATAGCCGATCTACAAGCCCACAATGCCTCCCAGAGCTAGGCGGTTGTGAGCTTGTAGATCTGCTATTTTTTGGCTAAAGGTGTCTTCAGAAAAGGGATACTAGCTGTTCAAGTGATTAATGTAAAAAAAACAAAAAAAAGTCATATCACAAAGATTTAGTAACTCTGAGGACCCCCCTGGGCGTCCCGGACCCCCTGTTGAAGACCCCCTCTGGCCTAGAAGCACACTTGTCTATACTCTAGGCTACGCCAAGGAATATATGGCTCTCATTGTCTAACTATACACGAACTACTCGCAGACAGACAGACAGACAGACAGACAGGGAGGAGCGCGCGCGTTTTATCCTCTCCTCTCGACTCTCTCTATATTCCCTCCTCTCCACTCCACTCCGACAGTCTCTTTCTCCTTCTCCAACACACGCTGGGATCGGTGCTTCTAGGGGAGGAGGCGCTTTAACTTTACAAATCCATATAACGGTATAAGCCGACAACGGCTTCATCGTAAGTCCACTTTTATAGACTAATTCATTTGACGATTTGACGTTATATATAGGGGTATTCCGCCTATGTCCAATAGAGGGGCGAGATTCAGAGAGACTTGGATCAGCATTTGAACACGCGGAGTAGTCAGTCACACCTGCATGGAGAGATATCATATCGTATATGGACTTGGATGGAGTCAGAAGAACTGTATAGCCTCGATCATCAGAAGAACTGTATAGCCTCGATCAGAGCTGTATAGCCTCCGTCGGATACACAGGAGAAACTATAAGTCTCAAATATGTTGTCTCTCCATTCAAGGGCGAGACCATCATCCTCATCATCACCACATCATCCATGCACGGACATCATCTTCATCAGCGCCACCACAGCCACAGACACGCACGGACACATGCACGGACAAACACAAGCAAGTCACGCGTCTGCCAAACAGCTGGACTGAACGGAATTGAAAGGTAAGATCACATGATCTAGCTATACATAAAAGCCTTATACTTTGAGTCATAGCCCACATGTGTTTATTTTTGTTGTTGTTGTTGTTGTTTTAAGTCGCCTGTCTGTCTGTCTGTAACATCGTGCATTATCTGTCATTGTTGGCGTGCAGAGGTGTTGGGCTGAAGGATCACATTTTGTTATGTGGCATCATTTGGTTTTGGTGCGAAATTCTGTTATTCTTGATTCACGGTCACTGACTGCACTCAGAATTGATCATGATATACTTCTTCAGTTTAAATCGTAATACATATTATATATATATATATATATATATATATATATATATATATATATATATATATATATATATATATATATATATATATATATATATATATATATATATATATATATACACACAGTAGCTATAGGCCTATTATATATTATAGCTACTGTAGATGTGGGAGTGTGGCGTTGACAACGAACTCCGTGCGTTCCTGCTGCTAACAAGTGATGGAGCGTAAAGGCAACACATTCCCCCATTCCTGTCGTTTCTCTACTATAAACAGGGGTGAAAGTGGGCCGGCTCTGTCCGGAACGGCGTTCCGGTAAAAGATTCGACGCCGGAACGCCGTTCCGTTAAGAAAAAGTCAAAGGCAGCTGTGAAAATCCCATATTAAATAACCTGCCACAGACCCATGGCCATGTTCAAGAAGAAAACATAATCTACTAGCGTCAGATCAACATACACAAGTGTTACATTTTCTAATAAAGTGCTTTTGAATTGTTCCACTGTGTGTTTGTGTCAGCTTAATCCGTGCTATTTTTACGGTGTTTATTTATTCTACGGAGCCGAGAATCGTCTCGTCTTCTCCTGCAGCGACTCGCGTCAATTTGCGCATGCGTGCGCAAACGAAACTGGGACTGGGATCAATTCACTTTGCAGCGTGGAGATCCGGTATAAAACGGATACGGAAACGGTCTTTGTCCGTGCCTGTGTGTGTGTGCAAATTACCGGATAAAGAAGGCGGGCTTTACGACGAATTAAATCCCACCAACGTTCAAAACATGTTTCTGGTTGGCTGACAGACTAGCATAGTTAGTTCTGATTGGTTCAACACGTCTTTTCTGGAAAAAAAGAAAAGAAAAGAAACGCGAGGAGAAGTGTATACACTGTTTTGATGAAGAATGCAATTTAAAAAATAAATGAAGCACAATGCAACGAAAACTAACTGAGATGTTTAAGAGAAAAGAAGACAGAGTTGAAGAAGCTGACAATGTGGTTAAAAACAAAGTTTGTAGAACAACAACGCCCAGGTACAGTGGTGGGAAAAGTACTCAATTACTTAAGTAAAAGTATCAATACTGCAATGTATGTATGTAAAGCACTCTGTTAAAAGTTTGGAATTGAAAATTTACTTGAGTGAAAGTACAAAAGTATTGGTATCAAAATGTACTTAAAGTACCAAAAGTAAAACTACTAAAATGTTTGAAAATAGAAGATCTACAATTTTGTGGAGCTTGTAGATCGGCTATTTTCAAATAGCCTAGGTAGAAAATAGGGCTAAAGGGATTAATGTATGATTTATAATGTAATAATGTATATATGCAAAGTAACTAAAGTTTTCAAATAATTGTAGTGGAGTAAAAGTACAATATTTGCCTCTGAGATGTAGTGGAGTAAAGTAAAAGTATAGACAATTGGAAATACTCCAGTAAAGTAAAAGTACCTAAACATTTTACTAAAGTACAGTACTTGGGTAAATGTAATTAGTTACTTTACACCACTGCCCAGGTATGAAGATCCAGAGCAGGTAGAGACACAGGGGGAGGAGGAGGAAGAGGAAGAGACCCTCCCAGAAGAAGTGACAGCAGGAGCACCAGAAGCAAGCACAGGTGATGCTGCTAGCCCTACTGCTTACCCTTCTGTATGGAAACAAGAACAATATGAAGAGTTCAGGTCCAAAAATAAATGGCTGTACGCTCACAATGGAAAGCTAGGCTGTACCTCCTGCCATGATGTGAAGCATCTGGGTGTCCAAGCATCCCGTGGTGTCAATATTGCTGTTCAGTGGGCTGAGGGAAAAATAGTCTCAAATGGTAATTCAAGGGAATCCCAGCTTTCATCACTGCGCAAAAAAATGAGAGAACACAAGAACTCCACAGCACATAATGATGCAATCAAAATTCTTGAGACAGCAAAGAAAGACACACTTCTCAACATGAATGCCAGAAGTCAGCAGTCTGCATTTGAGTCTACTGCCAAGGTATTCAGGACAGCATATTATGTGGCCAAGAACAACAAGCCTTTCACAGACTTTGAAAGTCTGATAGACCTGCAGAAGGCTAACTCCTCTGATTTAGGGCGTGTTTTGCACAGCAAAACTGTCTGTGTTGATATAATTGATCATGTGTCATCACAAATGAAACGGGGACTTCTGAACAAGATAAAAGACACCAGGAGTAAGATCACAGTATTGGCTGATGAGTCAACCACTGTTGGGCACAAATCAACACTAATTGTGTTTCTGAAGGCTAGTGTTGATGGAGACACGGAGCCCATTGCCTTTCCACTGGACCTGGTTGAGCTGGATAGTCTGTGTGCTGCTCACATCAAGGAAAAGCTCATGGATTGTTTGTTGAAGAATGGCTTCACCATTGAGTTGCTGCAGGAAGTCTTCATTGGATTTTGCAGTGATGGGGCCAGTGTAATGCTGGGAGTGAAGTCAGGTGTTGGGAAGTTGCTCCAGGATGATTTCCCAGGCATTGTACTTTGGCACTGCCTTAATCACAGACTGGAGCTAGCTGTGGACCAGGCACTGGATGTGACAGGGGGAACCAAAGACTTCCAGTCCTTCCTTGACTGCCTGTATTCTTTATATAGCCAGTCACCAAAAAACACACGGCAGCTGAGTGAATGTGCTCACAACCTACACATCAGCCTGAGGAGGATTGGACGAGTGTTCAGTGTCCGCTGGGTAGCCTCTTCATACAGGGCCGTCTCTGCAGTTTGGGACTCTTTTCCAGCCTTGGCACAACACTTCAGTGAGGCATCAGAGGATGGTACAAGGGACGGCAGAGAGAGGGCCAAATTCAAAGGTCTGCATTCTAAGTTGTGCTCCATCAACTTTGTAAAAAGCCTTGCAATAATGGTAGATGTTCTGACTGAACTCAAGAACCTGTCAGAAATTCTTCAGAATAGGAAGATCACTCTACCAAAGGCACATGACACGATGACAGCGTATGTGAAACGCATAGAAAGCCTCAATACGTACCCAGGACGACATGCAGTTGAGGCCAGCCAGGCAGAGGAAGTGATGGAATTCAAGGGAGAGCAGTTAAGAGTTGGCAAGAGTCCTATCATTAACTCTGCTCAGTTCATCAAAGCAGTGGCAGACAATATGAAAGAAAGATTATTCACAACCACAGCAAACAGAGCACAGGCCAGTGTCGCAGCAAACCGAAAAGAGGCTTACAATAGCCTTATCAATCAAATGGCTGTTCTCAACCCTGACACATGGGACCACGAAAATCCTCGATTTGGAGAAGATGAGGTGAGGGCTTTGTGCCGTACCCTACATGTGAGTGAACATGAAGCCCACCTTGGGTTCACTGAGTACAAGGCAAGTGGAGGAAGAAGCATTCCCAACCAGATGAAGAAGTTGCTCATGGCAGTGGACACACTGTCTGCAAGCAATGCTGATTGTGAGCGGGGGTTCAGCTCAATGAACAATATCATAACTGACCATAGAAGCAAATTGTTAACAAAAAATGCAGCAAGCCTCCTCTTCATCAGCACTGTGGGACCACCATGCAAACAGTGGGATCCAATGCCTTACGTGAGGACTTGGCTGGCCAAAGGAAGAAGAGCAGCCCACTCAACGGGTTGCATGGCTCGCTGTCAATCAGAAGAGGATAACTACTTTAAGCCTCTGTGGGGAACGTTTTAAGTGTTCAGCTTCCATTCTCAACATCTTTTTGTTTCCAAAAACAGCACCAATGGGTAAACATATAAGCATGACAGTAAACTAAGTGTTCTTATTTTCTACACCACTTCTCTCTACTCCATACACACAAAAAGCTGTTGAATTTGTGCTTATTTTTATTTTATTTTATTTACTTTAATGGGTAAGTTATCTTCAGAAGATTTTCCATTTTAATGTGCACATTGCAAGAAACATTTGGACTTATTTTTGTTAATTTATGTTATCTACTTATTTCCTTTTTAATTTAAAAAAGTCAATGTTTAAGTTATCTTCAGAAGATCTTCCATTTTAATGTGCATATTGCAAGAGACATTTGGACTTATTTTTGTTAATTTATGTTATTTAGTTATTTCCTTTTAATTTAAAAAAGTCAATGTTTAAGTTATCTTCAGAAGATCTTCAATTTTAATGTGCACATTGCAAGAGACATTTTGCCTTATGTTCTTAATTTATGTTGGTTAATTGTAATTTCTATTTAATTTCATTTAATTTCATAGTTTGATATTGAAGTTCTGTGTTAAGATTAACAATCTGTGGTACCATTTTATTTAATTTAGTTAACTATGTTGAGTTAGAAGTAACTGTTGAGTTGATATTGAAGTTTTGTGTCAACATTAAGAGATTATTCTATGGTACTCTACACACACAATTTGGTTTAAATAAACTATTTTCTATGCATGATATCATGTGCTTGTCATTTCTACACCATGATACCAGGCATTAAGAAATTGATCTTCAGGGATACATGAATGAGGGAAAAAGCCTATAGTTACACCTATAACTTATAGTCTAAATGCATTTTTCTATGCATTTTATGGGTTTTGGGCCCCCCCAAAAATTTTGGGCCCCCCAAAAATTTTTCGGCCGCGCGGCTTCGCCGCGCGGCCGCGCACTCCCCCGGCCGCGCGGCTTCGCCGCGCGCCCTAACAGTTCCGGCAAGAACTCTCAGCCACTTTCACCCCTGACTATAAACTGTGCATTTTGAGTTGATATTGAAATGCTCGGTCGTGGATCGAGTCACAGATGGGACTTTCTGTTGTGACGTTGTCAGGTGGAATCGAGAGATTCAAGTCCACTCGGTAAATAATGTTTATTTCTGATATAACGGTCTCAGTCAGAGAGAGAGAACCGCTCCGTAACGAGTCCCATGTCTGGACATATAGCCTAGGAGGCTATACGTGGAATTGGATTTGTCTTTTATTTTCCTCCATTGGTTCTTTTCATTGGCTTTTCAATCTCAGGAGGAGGCTTTGTTAAATCAAACCTTTCTGCCTCTTTGATGTGAAAACGGTACAATTGTATTGTGTCGGTGGAACGGTGTGTAGTAGCATGGGTCAAATCAAAACGCGTGTGGATGATTGGAAACCTAGAAAGAACGCCCATACCCCCCCCCCCCCACACACACACACACACACACACACACACACACACACACACACACACACACACACACACACACACACACACACACACACACACACACACACACACACACACACACACACACACACACCTGTCACCCTATCTTTCACAACTCCTTTATCTGCCCCTAGAGGCTAGAGCCCAGAGGAGTTTGCCTACAGCCTGTGTGTGTGTGGGGGGGGGGCGGGGTTGGTTAGGGGTGGGGGCGTGCTGTGTCGCAATGTAAATCAGTTTAAATGTTTCCTACTGTAGTAGATGGGATTTACTTTAGCTTATAGAGTTTTTTTTTTGACAATCTCTCAACCAATTCAAGGCATACTGCTAATAATAATAATACTATACTACTACTACTAATAATAATACTACTAATAATAATAATAAGTGCCCCTTTCATTGAGGACGACATGTCCACCGGCTAAAAATAGAAAATTTGTCCTTCTTTGACATGATGCCATTCAAAGTGCTTTACACATAGTATTGAGAACAACAGATAGCTTGCAGAACAAACAAACAGACAGTGGTGGTCTTTACAAAAGAGATCAAATGAAAAATGCATTTGCAGGATCATCTTTCATCCTCTTACAGCAGTTTAAACGCTCAAACATGTCAGAAGAAATGGTTTCACACGACACCAGATCGTTATTCAGAAAAATGAAAACAACTAAACAACAAGGATCACGTTGAAGCCTCAGTGGCCATCATTTGCAAGGCTGTTGTTTTTTTAAACAAACAAAAACAAGCAAACCATGTCATTACTGCAGTAGATCACCTTTAATGAGGGGAGGGCTCAATCAATAACAGCCAATGAAGGCGGGTCAATCAGGGCATGCACCTCTTCGAAAACAAACCCCCATTGTAACGTGGGCGATAGACAGACAGCCAGACAGACAGCCAGACAGCCAGACAGACAGAGGTGGAAAAAAAGTACTCAAATGGTTTACTCAAGTAAAAGTATCAATACTGCAATGTAGAAATACTCTGTTCGGAATTCCGGCATTCAAAATGTAGGCTACTTGAGTAAAAGTATAAAAGTATTGGCATCAAAATGTACTTAACGTACCAAAAGAAAAAGTACTCATTATGCAGAATGTCCCATTACAAGTTTTCAAATATATAACAATCTTGTGAAAATAGCAAATCTACAATGCTCACAATGCACAATCGTGACGCATTGTGAGCTTGTAGATCTGATATTTTCAAATGGCCGAAATGTTTAAAGGGCTGAAGTGGTTAATGTATGTTTTGTAATAATAATCAAAATCTACAAAGTAACTAGCAGCTAAAGTTGTCAAATAATTGCAGTGGAGTAAAGTACAATATTTGCCTCTGAGATGTATAGTGGAGTAGAAGTAAAAGTATTGGAAATTGGAAATACACGTAAAGTACACTTACCTCAGAATTGTACTTGAAGTACAGTACTTGAGTACATGTACTTAGTTACTTTACACCACTGCAGACAGACAGATAGACCGACAGACAGACAGACAGACACACACGTGAATGGACTCCATTGACATCAGCCACCCCCCCTTTCAATTATTCACGGGCTGAGGATGGAGATCTCCAGCGGAACATTAACGCATGAAGGAGATCTAGTAAATCATCTGGAGGAGACCAAAACACATGCAAGAGCCTGGGGAGGAGAGGAGAGAGAGAGAGGGAGCAGCCATCAAGGAGAGAGAGGAGGAGGAGGAGGAGGAGGAGGAGGAGGAGGGATTTGAGGAGAAATGCTTATGCAAATATATATAAAAGGGCCTTAATCACATAAACCATATATCGTTACTGTCGGGCAGAAACCTCTTATCTCCATATTCTAACTTGTTGTGTTTTTTTTGTAAATTAACGCCCTACTTGATCATACATACTACAGCGCCACATGAAAGCATCAAAAGCAGCAGATCTACAAGCTCGAAACGCGGCGCGAAGCGGCGTGTTTCGAGCTTGTAGATCTGCTGCTTTTGATATTTTTTAATTTAAATCCTGAAAAGTAACAGTTATGGACATATGAGGTTTCCACCCGACAGAGATGATACATGAATTACTTAGTTGAATGGGGTCCCCCGTGGCTCTATATTTGGTCTGCCCCCCCCCCCCCCCCCTCCCCTCTACACAAAATGTATTCACAGATAATAGCTGATCTACTAGCTCGATGCCTTGTGAGCTTGTAGGTCTGCTATTTTCACAGAACGTTCGCCCCCCAAGAATAGGGACGCTATATATACAGGATTCATGTGGTTAAATATATACTTTGTGGACCGCCGGGACAGGGGTCCCCCAGGGGGGTTTATTCATGGCTCCCTCCTTTGTTTCCCCCCATCTACATCGAATTTATTCACAGAAAATAGCTGATCTACAAGCTTGACGCCTTGTGAGCTTGTATAGGTCTGCTATTTTCACCGAACGTTCGCCTCCCCCCAGAATAGGGACCGACGGGGTCCCCCAGGGGTCTATCCTTGGCCGCGCTCCTTTTATCCTCTCTTACATCAAATCTCTTCAGCGAATATAGCCGAGCTACAACCTCCATGCCTTGTCAGCTTATTTCCCGCGAAGACATTTGGCGTAGAGTGAAAATAGGAGCAGAGCAGTTAAAGGGGTATACCACTCGTTTTCAATATCACTCCGCCCCCTCAGCCAAAAGTACACCCTGCGTATGTCACTGATCACATGACCTCAATCAATTCTCCAGGTCTAGGCAACATAGAAGGGGGGGGACTTTCGTCTTATTTCCACACAACAGCTCTAAGGTGTATTAAAGACATTGTTCAATGTTGAAAATGGGTGGTATTCCCCTTTAAGTGCCCTGGGGGACCCCAGTCAACTAAGTATATAGGGTTTTAAGTGGTTAATCGTTCTGCAATCACAATGCTAAAGCGGTGACCACACAGCAAAACTCCTGAGTGGTAATTAATCCCGAAAGGGTCCATTCTTTACACTCCCCCCGGAGTTAAATTAACACAGGATTTGTTCCCGTGCGAGGTTTTAATCTGCATAATATCAAGGTTAATACCTTATGCCAAAGTAGTTACAGATTATCATTATATTATGCGTTCAAAAGGGGCTTAATACGAGAGCAGAGATTATCAGCTCGTCGCGCTTAAAGCTTCCACGACGAATCTCAAAGGCAAATCTCCCCCGTGTGAACCTTGAGCGTCACGAGAGACCAAAAGAAAAGATGAAGTGCGCCGAACGGATGACGTGACTAATGGGTTTTTATAGGGCCGTTGACACGTTATCATCAAGGAAAAAAACTGGGGCGGGAAAAAAAACATGGTATAATCCACTTGAACTGAAAGTGACTCTTCTTTTCTCTCTGGTCACGAGAGACGAGACGTCGAACTCCCTTAGCGTGATCTCTCTCACCACAGAGCTGATAAAACATTTACCACGTTTGAACCCTAAAGTGTCCCAGTGGTGGAAAGTAACTGAGTACATTACTACTACTACTACTTGAGTACAATTGTCAGGTCATTTGTACTTTACTTGAGTATATCCAATTTTCAATACTTTTACTTCTACTCCATTGCATCTCAGAGGCAAATATTGTATTTTTACTCCACTACAATTATTTGGAAACTTTAAGTTACTAGTTAGTTTGTAGTTTTTGGTTTGTTATTACAAAACATACATTAACCACTTCAGCCCTACAGTGTATTCATTTCGCCCCTTTTGAAAATAGCCGATCTACAAGCTCACAATGCGTCGCAACGCGACGCATTGTGAGCTTGTAGACCGGCTATTTTCAAAACGATTTTCTATGCATTTGAAAACTTGAAACGGGACATTCGGCATTATGAGTACTTTTAGTTTTGGTGCTTTAAGTACAGTACATTTTGAAACCGATACTTTTATACTTTTACCCAAGTGAATTTCGAATTCCCGACTTTTACTTGTAACAAGAGTATTTCCACATTGCAGTAATTGATACTTTTACTTTTTCCACCACTGGAGATACCAGACCACAGGACATGGAGGAAATAACGAGCTCCCAAACACAGCAGGTGGTGTCACCGCTGGCATTGTGTGGTTTCTATGGAGTCAGAACAGTCTCATAATGAGTGAATGCACAAGTCCTAATGAGTGAATGCACAAGTCTTGGTTTGTATTCACACACTCTTGGTTTGTATTCACACACTAGATTTTTGAATGAACAAGTTCTGGTTTGCATGTGTTTTTTTGGTTCAGCACTACAAATGCGATGCTTTGCGTTCGTGTTTCAAGTCCACAGGTTTGTGTTTCAAGTCCACAGCTTTAAATCCACAGTCTGTGTATTAAATTCACAGTTTGTATTTTGTGTTTCTAATCCACAGCTCTAAATCCACAGTTTGTATATTAAAGTCACATTTATATTTTGTGTTTGAATTCCACAGTTTAAAATTCACAGTTTGTATTTTAAAGTCACATTCCAGATGCTCTGCTTCACAAATATAATTCTCTATTTATCTCCAAAACACTCAATTTACAAACACAAATCGGTTGGTGTGCATTTGCACACTGCTTCTCTGTGGTGGATCTCCTCTGTGCACGCACGAATCTTTTTGAGACTGACCTGACGGTGGGCGTAGACGAACGTCGTCATTGGCTGATAAATCTGTCAATCAAAATCATGATTCTGATTGACAGGTTCATCAGCCAATGAGACGGGTTCGCTTTCAGCCAATCATAAGTGCTCTTACGTTTCTGGAGTGGACATATATCTCAACACTGTCCAATATGTTGTGAACTTACTTGAGGCAACATCATAATGAGATGCCGGGTGTGTCAAATATGAGCTTTTAGTTTTAGGAAAGCTTCCAAATAAAAATAAAATTGTCTAGAACATTGTACTGCAGTGTTGTTGTTCAAGGGACTTTACCCTTGACTTTAGACCATGGACGTTTTCAAACAAGCCTGTCCTGGTAAGGGATTGCTAGTGCTGATAATTAAACATTTATAAGTCATACAGTAGTGATGGGGAATTTAAATGTCATGAAATGGAACTTCACTTGCTATTCACTCTGAGCATTATCGTTCACCATTGTATTTCATTGTATATCGTTCAACATTGTTTTTCCTTTTATAGTCTGTGTGAACTCTTCCATCCACTTGACTTAGAATGACAAAATATAGTGCTCAGTGTGCCCCGTTACTTGAACTGACACAGCTATGACCAGGCCAGTGGTGACTAGATTTAAATTCCTGGTGTCCATTTAGTTCATAGAAAAGTTCTATAAAGTTTAATGCTCTATAACTTGTGAAACACCCAATTCACACCCAGAGAGAACCCAGATCTGCTTATACAATTTTGTCTGCTCATTCATTTCAAGAAATTGGTACTGAAGATCTGAGAACCCTGTAACTGAACACTAATGATTACCATGTGGATATAAAGCTTTTTAACACATGAACAAAATCAACACTGATGACTTAAACGTGTAGGACAGGTATGAAACAAGTACGATAAGTAAACGTTTTCCAATTGACGTGAGCAGTAGTTTCATAGGTGCACGGCCAGGATTGTAAACATCTAATCACATGGATGTATAGACGGGGGGCAATGTAAAGGGAATGACCTCACTCCCCTAGTTTCATTACTTCCAACTTCACTGTTAATCTTGGATGAAATTGGTATCCCAACCTGAGAATGCTATTTTTTACTTAAGAGCTGCAGCGACAGAACTGTTACTGAATAAATACCATCAATATAATAATTTGGGAATATACCGTACATATTAACCAGCTTCGCTTACACCTCCTTTAATCTGTCCATTGCTTTGGGACTGGCAGGTGGAACATTATAGGACAAAGTTTAACACCAACCTTTATTGAAATTATATGGTATACACCTTAACAATTGCAGTTATAAAGCTGCATTTTTCAAGTTCACTGATCCAGACCAAGTTTCAAGGTTGTACTTTGTGTAGAGGTACTTAAGAGTTTGTGTGTAGGTACATAAGAGTAAAACGTATTTTTGTTTGGCTTCCTTCAGACAATGCAGCAGTATAGATAACAAGAGTGACTGAGTGTCTCAATTTAAATAGGGGTTTTGACTGTTCAGTATACACTATTGCTACGGCCCTTTAAAAAAAATAAAAAAAATAATAATATTTTAAACACAAAATGCAGCAAGTGTTTTTATACACCACAAAATCATGCTGAATATTGTTGCTGTAGTACCCCAACAGTCTATTTGGGGTGTTTGCATTTGAATAATCTAGGTAGCTACCTCAAAGGTTTGACTGTATTGGGTAACACTTCCTGTACCCTGCTAATAAACAACACATTACCTTTAACTGTCAGTGAATGTACCATTCGGAGATACTGACCCGGACAACATTTTAAATTCAAGGGAATAGAACTTTACAGAAGGGTTTTTTTTCTCTCTCTTTTTTTTACACAAATGAATTCCCTTTTAAATTCAAATAAAATATTTTAAAAATGAAATGAAAATAAATGACAAACAAATATATGACAAGGCTTAAAAACCTTTTAGAATGAACTTAAACCACAATAGGCCTACCCAAATACTCATGCATGTGCAAAAACAAACTGGTTTTTCCCCAAATAAAACACTTGACCAAAACTAAATGATATATACCTAGAAAAAA
Organism: Gymnoscopelus microlampas; assembly: GCF_963454915.1. Taxonomy (NCBI): domain Eukaryota; kingdom Metazoa; phylum Chordata; class Actinopteri; order Myctophiformes; family Myctophidae; genus Gymnoscopelus; species Gymnoscopelus microlampas. Next base: position 40,706,287 of record NC_139953.1, read on the forward strand.
AAATATATATATACACACACACACACACACACACACACACACAGGAGTCATGTATCAAAATTGCAACAAATCAAGTAGTTAAAAAATAAAAAAGATCTGTTCCCCATCACTCTCCCTGACTTTTACTTCACCTTTCTTTAACCCTCATTTAATTAAAGCTGCAAAAATAACACTTTAACCATGAACTTAACCCATAATAACCGTGAACTTGACAGTAACTTTAAACCATTAACACACTGTGGGCCCACACACCCACGCACATCCACCCCACGTTGCAGGCCTGCGAGACGTTCCGGCGATGCGGTGATTCTGGTCCTCAGTAACTCCAACAGATAGTTCTTTGTTGACACAGTACTTGCAGAGTCTTCAAACAGTACTTGCAATGGAAAACATTTCTCTGATACAGTACTTGCAATGGAAAACATTTCAAACGGCAACAGAGCTGGACTCTCTGTCCAGAACAGTCTTTTCCAAGCAGATGTCTCGATAATGGCGTAGTTCTCCGGCCAGTTGACCACACGCTCCGCTGGCAAACACTGACACACTTGTACCCAACAATGTACTGAGGCCTTTTTACATTTCTTATTTCTCCAAATACATTCTTCTCAGTCCTTCCTCTCTCTACCTTCTTCCGCTCTCTCCCACGGGCAATTGTTACTCTGGAACCCCTCGCATCCAATCCACTGCACCCACTCATACAACATAAAACCACTCCGTAGTCTTTGCTTAGTTAACGTTTTATATTAAATATGAAAACCAAATACCTTAGACCTGTTTGACTCCTTATCAAAACCTAATATGAATAGATAACTCTGCTAACCACTTTAAAAATAAAATACATCACTTTCAAGTTTACTGGCATTAGTTTGGTTTTTCTCTCTCTTAATTACTATATTAATACGTCTGAAACTAATTTATGTTAACCCTTTACTCTCCTCATTGATCACATTATTACAGCATGTGAAAGAAGACACTGAAACAGCCAGTCCTGGTTGGTGGAGTTCAGAGTAGCTTGATACCAGGAGTGGCAAAGATCAGTGACACGGCTCATTTCTAATTCAGTAAGATCTGCTTTCTTGAGCTACAACAGGGACACATCACAAAAGGGGACCAAATTTATTTAGGTAGAAAGTTGACTCCAGGAGGCATTCCACAAAAAGGGCAAAAGTTGAATTTCAAATAGTCAACATTTGGAGTACATCAGAGGGACACACAAAGCTTGTTAAAATTTGCCAACACTGACCAACTCACTTATCCGTTTGATGCATGTGATGACAAACATGGTGTAAAACTCTGTGTAAGACATGCTAAATTGTAACCGTTACCCACCAAACCAATAGTTTCACGATGGTCAAGATCAGCAACATCCACTAGGGTCAGAGCTGCTGCTGCAGTTTCGGTTCCACCCCTGGTCAACAGTGTCACGACAGCGAAACTGAGTGTGAGACTAGCAGAATGTCAAAATGTAAATGCAAAAACAAAGGGGAGATGGCAGTGCCCCATTTAATGGCAGTATATGGCATGAACACTAGGCACAAAACGACAGGATACTGGATATAGTTTCATTAAGTAGGGTGCAAATACCGTCATACAAAATAGGATACCAGGTAAACATCAAACATAGGAAGTGTGTGCGCCAATATACCAACCTTAATTAATACTGAAGCCAGTCTTCAGCTTCTGCATGGCAATTGACAAACATGTCGATTGACGTCTTCACCATTCATGTTGTCGGAACAACTGACATGAAGGTCCTGAGAATTCAGCTCCTCTTGGAACTGAAGGTGCTGGCAATTCCTCTCCACTTCTGGTCCTGGCTGCTTCCCTAGGCAGCCCAAATAAAAAAAGTAAAATCATAACTCATTTTCATGACTATTTCAAAATAAGTCCTTGCTTGTCCAGCTGGTCCCAAGCAAGCTGGTCGCAAGAAATATTTATCTGTAGATAACATTGTCAAATACAGTAATGACATTATTAATTTAAAGTGTGTTTGTGCAGTGTACATAAAGTACATGTGCCAACATGTACAAACACATCTTTTTATCTGAATCTATAGTCAAAACGTCTTACCATTCACCACACATACTGGCATGAAATGGAAGGACATCTATTGGGTATTCTCTCTGACAGATTGGGCAAACCTGCAAAACAAAGAAAGCAAAAGAGAATGATACAAAAACAGAGTCCGAGTTAATGAACCTCAGACATACGATATTGTCTAGCAATAGTAATATAATTCTATGATCCAAAATGAGTATATTGTGTGTTCCATAACAAAACAGCATGCCCATTTATAACTTTAAGCATCATATCATTATGAAGTGAAACTTATGATTACTTCCTATGGAATATAATGAATAAGCCTCGATTACCTCACAAGACTCTCCCATCTCTATGGAGTCTTCAATCTCAGCAGTAGGAAGGTCTGCGTTAGCTGTAGAACGGCGCACTGGCTCCTCAATAATCGTGCAGTCTTCGTCAGGAGATGCCTCGGATTTACTCTCCTAAAAAAAAAGACAGAGCTAGAGACAATCAAACACTCATTTGCACACAAAAGAGAAAAAATAACTTCAGAAATTAGAGGAAAGCTGTACAGCTTACGTTCAAAGAGCAAGCCCGCAGATGCAACGGCAACATCTACAAAGGCATAAGATTCCCACACGTCATGCAGTTTGCCTTCGGCATCTTAGTGGTGTACCCCCCAGGGGCCTGTAAAATCCGCCTCTCGCCATGACTGGCATGCTCTGGCCTGTGTAGCGTCCCCAACTCGCCACAACTTCCTCCACCGAGGGAGCTAGCTTCTTTGGCGCAGGTGGGTTGTTGGCCGGACTGGTGAGCCGTGGGTCATGGGTTCGACTCCGGCTCAGGGCGTTGCACTTCTCGGCCGTTACACCTGCCTGGACTGGAGGAATGGCCTGCCCCACTGTAAGAGCTGTCTGGAAGCTGCCTCTTGCCATGCTCTGGCCTGCCTGGACTGGAGGAATGTCCAGCACTTGTGAGCTGCCTCTGGCCATGACTGGCCTGCTCTGAACCCATGGCTAGATGAGATGGTCCCTGTAACTAGGGGGAGAAAATAAGATTTATATAAGGCACTGACAGTAGAGTATGAGGCACATGATATAAATCACAATATAGCAATATAGATCCTCAAATGTTGTTCTATCAAATGCAGCATTATAATTAAAAAGTACATGATGTTACACTATTTTGCTCAGCTGCTGATTAGGCTACTTCCCATAAAATACATAAATAAAAAACAGTCTGGTACATCATTAACAGTCTTAAGTAATGTAAAGTATACTTGATGTGAACATGCACGGTACATCATTAACAGACTTAATTTTATCCTTCAACTTCTTGTTTCTGCCCCAAAACGATTAGTTATACAGGTTTTGCAGCAATTTGTAGTAATTGTAGAAATATTAAACCTTAATGTCAAATGTTTAAGCATGTTCTAATCCAGGGGTCTTCAACAGGGGGTCCTCAAAGTAACTACAGGGGGGCCGTCAAATGTTCGTGATTGGATTTATTATCAGTTTTCATTAAGCACTTGAACCCTAGCATCCCTATTCTGAGGAGAACTTTAACCAAATATAGCCAATCTACAGTGAGCTTGTAGATCGGCTATTTTCGGCAGAGAGGTTTGGTGTGAAAAAGGATCAGACCAAGTACAGAGTGAAAGGTCAGGTGTACTAAGTATTGACAGTTTTAAAATACACATTAACATGAATCCAACATGATAGTGCAACATCTATGAAATCTATGAAAAAGTTTAACCTGCAACACAATTTTATGCAATATGTAGTGGGGGTCTCTTACTCCCTTCTTCATCTCTCTCTCTTAACTAGGGGGTCCTTGGCATTGAAAACGTTGAAGACCCCTGTTCTAATCATGTATACTTTAAAAACATTTTCCAAATTTTACACTTTTTTAGATTTTGGACAAAATAGTCCATTTTACATCGAGGTGCCCAGATGTCCCTAGTGCCCACCTATCCTGTTACCTTGCAGACCCTACAGTACAGTTCAGTTTTGAACCTGTCACAAAAAATATATATATATATTAAAATCCGCGGTTTATAAACAAAGACGAGCCCTCATACTGTTTAGGTTTGTCTTCTGTGATTTCAATGACAATAATGAGGTGCGGTGTCACGCTGACACCTGTAACCTGTAGAAATATGCTACCATATGCGTCACTCACAGCCAGGAAACACGCCCTAGTTACATCTTTCTACGGGTCACGTGTTTCAATATAACACCCACCCCACCAGAGGGTTTTTTATATTTCGATAATATAATCCAACTCTTATCTTAATCAACTTACACTTCGCTTGTAAAACAAGTATTTCCCTCATGTGAAGACAAATACCATGAATTTGAGGCTTAAACCCAACGTCGGCATGCCATCATCATCATCATCATCATCATCTGTTACGTGGCTAAGCAGAATGCTTCAACTTATTATAATTCAATAACATTAGATGATTTACAATGAGGGGATAATAACATAAATGTGTTACTTACAGATTCACGTTGTTAACCACTACTTCCAGCAGCATTCTTCATATTGTTTCTCAATCCCTGCCCCAAACTTCTGTCGTGTCCGCCATTACGCCCCCTTTGCTTTCTACTCTGCGCAGCCAGGTGCAGAGAATAGATATATGACTGTTTGATTGCCGGAGAAAATGTAACAGCACTTATGATTGGCTGAAAGGGAACCCGTCTCATTGGCTGATGAACCTGTCAATCAGAATCATGATTTTGATTGACAGATTTATCAGCCAATGACGACGTTTGTCTACGCCCACCGTCAGGTCAGTCTCAAAAAGATTTGTGCGTGCACAGAGGAGATCCACCACAGAGAAGCAGTGTGCAAATGCACACCAACCGATTTGTGTTTGTAAATTGAGTGTTTTGGAGATAAATAGAGAATTATATTTGTGAAGCAGAGCATCTGGAATGTGACTTTAGAATACAAACTGTGAATTTTAAACTGTGGATTTGAAACACAAAATACAAACTGTGAATTTTAAACTGTGGATTTCAAACACAAAACACAAACGTGACTTTAATACACAGACTGTGGATTTAAAGCTGTGGACTTGAAACACAAACACAAACTTGAAACACGAACGCACGAAACACGAAAGCTGTGGACTTGAAACACGAACGTGGACTTGAAACACAAACACAAACACGAAACACATGCAAACCAGAACTTGTTCATTCAAAAATCAAATGTGTGAATACAAACCAAGACTTGTGCATTCACTCATTATGAGACTGTTCTGACTCCATAGGTTTCCCCCCCCCGTCGGAAGTCTACAGGCTACAGGGCACAACAACACAATTTTGTAAACATGGCCGACGGACGACGGATAACACACATTGGTATTCCGTCGCGTGCCGTGACACATATCGCCGAGCCCCCAGTCCCCCCAGTCCCCCCCCCTGCGTACTGTACGATGCCAGCTCTCGGCAGCATGCGAGGTCAAGGGTTCCGCCGGCTGATTGGCAACATGGCTGACACAGGAGAAACGAGAGAGTGTGCTGCTGACTGGAGTCTAATGGGCTTAAGACACACACACACACACACACACACACACACACACACACACACACACACACACACACACACACACACACACACACACACACACACACACACACACACACACACACACTCGCTCGCAGCCCCGTCGTCCCACGGACACATGTCATGTGATGACAACCTCACTCCCACACCTTGGGTTGTTTGCCGATCTGTTCTCCTCGTGTCAGACAGACAGGGGCCTGCGATCTCCGTTACACAACAACAGCCCAGCAGCGATCGAGGTGCACAGGCGTTCACTCACTCACGCTCCCCCCCGCCCCCCCCCCCCTCTCTCTCTCTTTCTCACTCTCTCTCTCTCTCTCTCTTTGACTCTCTCTCTGTGAATTGTTCTGCTGGCCAAAGCATTTCTCTTCTCTTCCTCTCAGCTGCGCCTTCCGGCTTTTTTGTTTGTTTGTTTGTACGGGCTCCATGTCTCCCTGCAAGGCTAGATGCAGAAAAACATTTAAGGATGATGTATCTCTCTCTCTCTCTCTATATACAGTATATATATATATATATATATCGCTCTCTCTATCTATCTATCTCTCTCTCTCTCTCTCTCTCGCCCACATACACATGTTAGCATGTGCCTGCGCAAGCATGCATGCACACACACACACAAAGAGAACCGTGTTTTTCTCCCAGGACACGTGTCGTCCCCAATGACTGTTTAGTGTCCTACATAGCTCATTATGCGTGATATGCTGCAGTTAAGTTATTCACACTGAAACTTTCCCATTTCCCTGCAACAGCGCTGTACAGCCCTATATATTTGTGAGCGTGGCAAACAAAACAAAACAATGGCTTGCGGTGCATCTCTGTGCAACAGGACGGGAACAAATTAGCAGCCGGCGTCCACACAGAGAGAGCGAGGAGAGGTGACTAGTAGCCAATCATTTTTTTTACCTTTTTCTCCCCAATTTAGTCTAAATGTACTAAATGTTTGAAAATAGCAGATCTACAAGCTCTTGTACAGTAGATCTACAATTTTCAAATAGCCTAGGTATAAAATAGGGCTAAAGTGGTTAATTCATGTTTTATAATGTAATCATTTATATCTGCAAAGTAACTTGTTACTAAAGTTTTCAAATAATTGCAGTGGAGTAAAAGTACAATATTTGCCTCTGAGATGTAGTGGAGTAGAAGTAAAAGGATAGACAATTGGAAATACTCCAGTAAAGTAAAAGTACCTGAAAATTGTACTTAAGTACAGTACTTGAGTAAATGTTCTTAGTTACTTTACACCAGTGATTCTCAACCAGTGGTCCGGGGACCACCAGTGGTCCTTGAGGGGGTTCCAGGGGGTCCCCAGGCACATTAATACCAACACATTAATACTAACTCTGAGAGTGTACAAATGGAACCAAATGGACCCGTTAGGGTCCATTTGGTTCCATTTGTACACTCTCAAATGAACACTGATGATGATACAGTGTAGATTGGGACCCCCGAGAAATCAAAATGGTTGAGTCCCTGGCATATCTTTTCAAATGGGGGTCCCTGGGCTAATATGTGTCAATTTGGCGGTCCATGACGCAAAAAAGGTTGAAAACCACTGCTTTACACCACTGTGTTAGTATACAGAACACTGTGGCAGACTAGACGCCACACTGTGCCGTTAACAGGCTGTTAAGACTGTGTCATCGTCGGGCGAAGAATAGCGATGGGTTCATTAGCGTTCATCTATATGTCAAAGCTGATGCTCAGCTCCAAGTGTTGTTTTTGTGCCTTGGGGGATAGAGAGGAAAATTATATTTAATTTGACATTTAGAGGGCAATCTTTCTTTTAGAAAGTGGCTTAATTCTCCAGGACATTGAAAGGTTGTTAAAACCAATTAAGACCGATGTTTTAGAATTTTCAAAACATTTGAAAGGTTTAGATTTTTTATACCCAATTACGGATGCCAAAATTAGGGACAGTGGACATTTGGATGTTTGTGTACACACCCATTTCGGATGCTCTCAATGCACTGAATGGGACACTATCACCTTTAATCAGACTATTTGATTGGTCTAAGTAGGTGAGATACTGGCCTACTGACGGGGCTCAGTAGGTGTTTTGTATAGAGTATAGTTTTGGACCGCGATGGAGGGGCACCGTCTCAACGTTCGCAACGTTCGGCACGTTAACTCGCTCGCTTTAGCTCGCTCGGTGGTGCCTCTTGCAGGGCTCAACGGTGAGCGTTCGCCACAACTTTCATCAACCCACAGAGTAACGACAAAACACCCACTGAGCCGCGTCGGTAGGTCAGTATCTCACCTATACTTAGACCAATCAATAGTCTGATTAAACGTGATCATTTCCCATTCTGTGCATTGACACAATCCAAAGCCGGTGCAAGTCAAATTGTTCCAGGTGTAGGCTAGGCTACACTACAGGCTGTATTAACCTCTTAGTTGTATCTCCATCTCACGAGAAGAGACAGCCTGGGACAAGACCCCCAGATTGATATTTCAATCAGAAACACTCACGTCAAAGTAGATTTAACCATTTATTGCATAGGGATACAATGTCAACATTAAGCAGTACATTGACATATTAGTTTGAATTAGCAGATATACATGATAATCACAAGTATTTGAGCCTATGCCAGACTCTAATCAAAAGGTGGAGGCTGGGGTGGAGGAGGAGCTAGCAGGTCTGCAACCAAGAAAGACCTAGTGAATACAATGCCGTATTTAAAGGAACCCCTTGTAGCGGAGCAGCTAAGTGCTACGATCTTTCAATTTATGATAAAAGCGTGAAAATTGGCGTGAGCAGTCTCCATGGGTCACTTAACAAGAATATTGTCTGAGCCATTTGTAATTTCAAGATGGCGGCCATTTTTCAAGATGGCCGACACCTTAGTGGGCAGTTAAGTGATATGATGGTTTATTTGGTGATACAAGCATGAAAATTGGCATGAGCAGTCTCTGTGGGTCACTTGACAATAGGCCACCCACAGCTATTTGAAATTTCAAGATGGCGGCCATTTTTCAAGATGGCAAACACTTTAGTGGAGCAATTAAGTTATATAATGGTTTATTTGGTGATACAAGCATGAACATTGGCATGAGCAGTCTCTCTGGGTCACTTGACAATAGGCCACCCACAGCTACTTCAAATTTCAAGATGGCGGCCATTTTTCAAGATGGCCAACACTTTAGGGGAGCAATTAAGTTATATAATGGTTTATTTGGTGATACAAGCATTACATTTGGCATGAGCAGTCTCTAAGGGTTGCTTGACGAGAAAACACTCCCAGCCACTTGAAATTTCTATTTTCAAGATGGTCACCCCCTGGATCCTCAAAAGACATTTTCTCATAGAAATGTATGTTTTTTTTTTCATTAAGGACGATTATTATTATTATTATTATGCTAAAACAGTTGTGTTGATTTGTTGATCATAGATAGATTAGATAAGAGTGAATATCTGCACTACCAGGGCACACTGGTGATATATTACTGCTGTTAAACCTCAGAGTGGGGTTCAATGTCAGCTAATTGAAAGTTAGTATCCCAAATGCTGTCTAATTTACCCCAAAACAGTTAGATAGCCGCACCTGAATTGACAGGTTGTGCCAGCGCGGGAGAGCCTAGCCAAGGTTAATGGGGTTTTAATTAACCGGATGGTGTACAGATCGCATGGGATTTAAATGGCATTGGATGAACGATCGGACTAAGTATTGGGTTAAGGCACAAACTTAGTTGTATCCCATACATCAAAGTGCTTGGTAAAAGGTGGTAAAAGGATAAACCCTCTGCCTCTGCCTATGCTGCAGACATGGCAGAAGCCATCATAACAGTTGTGAAAACTAACTGGGACAGATGTTTCATTTGTCAGCAGGTCACCAAGGAAAAACTCATTCAGCCAAGTTTATTCAACAGAGAGCATGATCGTACTGGTCATGATACCATTGCAAGAAATGTTCCATTATTTCATAAGATCAATGCTCTGCCTATCTTACTTAGTCCAACCCGACTAGATGAAGGTGATGGCATAGAAAGCACATTGACAAGAAACAGAGCAACATATCATTCAAGCTGTTCAACAACACAGAGCTGGAAAGGGCCCAAAAGAGAGCATCTACATCTGCTGAAGACACTGAAGATACCATAGATATCCATGTCAAGAGACTAAGAAAATCTATTGTATGACCGGTCCAGTGATGTCACAACTGTGAACGAGGCCAGGCTTGATCTCTTTGCCAGAAAGCAAAGACGATATGACTTGATCCTGCCAACTCAAGCAGCACTCAAAGAGCATGCCAAACGTGCTTCTTATGAGGCTGGATACGTGTGGGGACAGGCATTGAAGCGACCTCCACAAATGCCGAGCCCATCTGACTGGGGATGGGTCGAACATGACGAGAAGTGGAAAGTCTTCTGGACTCCACTTCCACCTATTGCGGAGAGTTGTTGGGAGTTGACCAATTGTGGGTGCACCAAGGCATGTACTGGAAGGTGTAAGTGCTTCAGATATGGACCCAGTTTCACATGCCTATGTAATTGCCCCTGCTAGAACCTATATTTGCATGTTTATTTTGCCAGAGTTATTCCCCGTTGTCCTCTGTGTTTTCAAGGGTAGGCCTATGGCTCGGCTTCCCCTCGCCACATCGGCGCATCATGTTTTACTTTGTATCTAGTCTATTACTGTGTAATTTTCAGTTGTTACTTTGTAACATTGCTTCCACTACCTTCCACTGCCATATCTAACAGTGAAGCACATTTTCAGTTTAGTTCCTTAGTATAGTTTGTCATGGTTCCGTGGCTATTGCCATTCAGTGTTAGCCATTGCTCATAATTTTGGAGCACTGTCCGTTCAGCACCACAACTGTGTTAATTTATTCATCTTATTTTTTGTTTCCCCACCCCTTAGTATCTATTTGACACATGTAATGGCTGTTAGTTTAAAAAAAAAAAGATATATATTATCCTCCCTTGTGACTGTTACCTTGTCGTGGTAAGGGAGCTTGTGTAAGCCTACCTCAGTGAACACTGAGAGCTATGCCGGTGGGAGGCAACTCCTGACAGGTTTTACCAAACTGGACAGCTTGTGGGCGAGGAGTCAGACAAAACACAGTCAAACAACCTCTCTTGACAGAGCTTTTTGAGGAACCCAATACATTTCTATGAGAAAAGGTATCATTTAAGGATCCACATGGCGCACGGCAGACATCTTGAAATTTCAAGTGGCTGTGGGCGGTTTCTTGTCAAATGACCTTTTGAGACGGCTCATGGCAATTTTCATGCTTGTATCACCAACTAAATGATTTCTTAAGCTTAACTGCTCCACTAAGGTGGTGGCCATCTTGAAAAATGGCCGCCATTTTGAAATTTCAAGTAGCTGTGGGTGACTTATTGTCAAATGACCCACAGAGACTGCTCATGCCAATTTTCATACTTGTATCACCAAATGAACCATTATATAACTTAAATGCTCCACTAAAGTGTCGGCCATCTTGAAAAATGGCCACCATCTTGAAATTTCAAGTAGCTGTCGGTGGCTTATTGTCAAGTGACCCACAGAGACTGCTCATGCCAATTTTCATGCTTGTATCACCAAATAAACCATCATATCACTTAACTGCCCACTAAGGTATCGGCCATCTTGAAAAATGGCCGCCATCTTGAAATTACAAATGGCTCAGACAATATTCTTGTCAAGTGACCCATGGAGACTGCTCATGCCAATTTTCACGCTTTTATCATCAACTGAAAGATTCTGCCAGAAAAAAGCATTTAGCCGCTCCACTATTGCTAATGCGTGAGTTGTGATTGGAGTATGAATGTGTGACGTACTGTAACGACCAGCAACGCTGTGAATGGGGAATAGAAAGCTGATGTTCAACATCAGCTGACTGACAGCTTATTACAGCTTTGGCGTGCAAGACATCCGTGTCCTGCATGAACTAACGCTATGCTTCATGTATATGGCCGCGGACCCCCATCTGAAAATGTTTTGTGCCAGGGACCCCAAGAAGAGAAGATTTGTGTTAAATAAAACAGCTAAATGATAAAACAATTTAAAAAATGTTCGAGATTTGTCAACATTTTTGATGATTTGAAATGATTGTGATGTTATTAACTAATTATGCTGGGGACCCCCTGGAACCACCCCAAGGACCCCCCCTGGGGGTCCCCGGACCCCACTTCTCTAACCGTAATGGTACAGGCGTACAAGTTGTCCAGAACTTCCTGTATGCCTGTTCTTCCTATAACCTCCGCTTAGTCACTTTCAGCAGTAGTTCTCCGACTAATTCATGATGCAATATTCATCATCTCAACAAAACAGGCTGTTTTCTTTTCCTTTTTTTCAACCAAAGAGTTTGATAAAGGTGCTTTTAGCTATGCTGCATCATCATTTCAGAATAATCTTCAAAAGCAAATTTTTGGATGATTTCACCACTCTAAGACTGAAAGGAATGTATTGTCCTCGGCAGTGGGGGAAAAAAGTTCTCAAATGTTTTACGTAAGTAAAAGTATCAATACTGCAATGTAGAAATACTCCGTTACCAGTAAAAAGTCCGGAATTCTAAATATACTTGAGTAAAAGTACAAAAGTGTTGGTATCAAAATGTACTTAAAAAGTACTAAAAGCATTATACAGCATGTCCCGTTTCACAAGTTCTCAAATGTATAAACAATCTTTTAAAAATAGCAGATCTACAAGCTCACAATGCATCGCATCGCTACGCATTGTTTAAACACTAATCAATACATTTGGAACTTAGAAACGAGGCCAAATAGATATCAATATATCAACAAATAACTCCAATGCCAAATATCAACAACGTTTTAGAAACAGGGACAAAGCCCAACCATCAGTCTTTACAAGTACCTTCACAGAAAAACAAGGGCAATGTCGCTTATAATTAGAGGACATGGCAACACTGAGAGTGTGGCGAGAGCTCTATAACAAAGAAATCTGTTATTTACTCCTAAATGTATTCAAATATGCTGTATTGGGCCCTAAATACTGTAATTGAGAGGGGGGGGGGGGGGGGGGGGTATTATATCGTTGCTGTCCAGCAGAAACCAGCTAACTCCATTTTGATGCTTTTGCATTTTTTTCCATAAATCAGGGCCATTAAACACCCTTTACGTCTGTGTGTTGCTAAAACAAATATTGAACCAATGAAAAGCATTAAAAAGTGCTTCTGACAAAACCAGCTAACTCCATTGGATCCTCAAACTTTTTGATAAACCAGCTAACTCCACCGGAGTTAGCTGGTTTAGCTGACTCCAGGCTCCACCCCCTTTTGACCTCCAACTTCATTGTGAGCTTGGAGGTCCATTCAGCTGTTCTTATCAATGATGAACAAAACCTCCTAACTACACTTTTTTTCCATTTCATTTCCTTTCCTTTCCTTTCCGTTTCTGCCCCGACAGCAGAGATATGTATTTAGCCCCTCATTTGTAAGGGAAATGTATGCTGTTAGGGACTGTTTTTCCCTATTTTTCTGTGACCCCCCCCTGAGTGACTGGAGGAAAATGCATGACCCCCCCCCCCCTCCCAATAAACCATATGTTGTTATATTCACACCAACAGAAGGAGGCTAACATAAAATTAATGCTGATCATTTCTGACGTTTATTATAGGTGAATTTAGCGCCCTATTTCACGTCGGGGTCCATTTGGTTGATATGTGTCCTCTTGGGGTTACAGAAACAGCATAAACGAAAGAAAGATTGAGCAACTATGTTCTCGTTTACAATCAAGCTGTCAAAAACAGTCGGGCGTGAGTTGTTTTCTCTCTCGCTCTCTTTCTGTCTCTCTTTACCTCCTTCCTCCGATCATAAAGTCAGTTTCCATATGCAACAGAAAACACTGCATACAAAGCTTCATATCTGCATAAAAGCATCAAATAACCAAAGTAGACAAAATAGAGGCTAACTAACCACAGAGTGCAAAGAAAGAGTAGTGTGTCAGACAAACCAACGCACGCTACACGCGCGCACACCCACAACCACACCCACACACACACACACGATAAACAGCTAGGGGAGACATTAATTCACGTGAGGTCAGCAGCGTAGCGCAAAACCCCCGAGCCCCCCTCCACCCCGCGAACTCTCCTCCACTCTCCTAAAAAGTGTGACTGTGCGTGCGTGTCTCGAACACCACTGTGGGCGAGAGAGAGGTCACCAGCAGTCAGCAGACGCATGTGTTATGTGTGTATTGCAGGCATGCATTGATAAGAAAACAACATTGTTTATTAGACATGATTAGTGCTTTGCAATTAGCCTATTATTATTATTAGAGCCGTCATCACGGGTAAAGGTAATCATCATTGTAAGCCCTCTGCCCCACACATCAGCTGTCACATGCTCTCAGAAACCACTGACTGCAGTCGGCGCTGCCGAATGTCCAACCATACATTATATGAAGGCCAAACACAGCATACAGGGCATATATAAATGAACGCTATTTAAGCGCTGCACGTTGTATATTTGACTTACCGATATGATTAGTGCTTTCTTTTAAGCGGAAGTCCTTTTAAGTAAGGGGGGGGGGGGAGTATTTGTTGCGTGTGCTTGCTAGCATGTTGTGGACCCATCTCCAGGAGGATAACAGGAGGATAGATTCTATAGCCTGAAGGGACAGTCATGGGTTTTATTGGTTGTTGTTGGTTGTCAGGGCAATATCACAACCAATCGGTGGACAGCCACCAATGATGACCCGTTCCCGACCCTTTTTTACCAAACTCGCCCCCTTTTTTCCATAGCCACGGCATAATATTTGCCTCTGAGATGTAGTGGAGTAGAAGTAAAAGTACAGACATTTTGAAATACTCCAGTAAAGTAAAAAAAAAAAAACTCAAAATTGTACAATACTTGAGTACATGTACTTAGTTACTTTCCACCACTGGTCCTCGGAATGCACTCGTCTGCCTGCACGTTGCACCTTGCCCAAGAATCCACGTATGAGGATGCTCATGCACATTTTATTACTCATTAGGGAGTCTGTTCCTTTGGCGTTTGCCGAGACGGAGCAGGTTCTTCTGGTAGAACTCGGCTGACCTTTCCGCAAGCCCACGGTGGTCCAGAGTTGAGCCCCGGTGTGTGTTGGAGAGGAGCTGCTGTTTTATGCATGAGGGTGGAGAGAGAGACGATGGATTGAGCAAACAGCGAGACACAGAGCCTAGACCAGAAAAAGCAACAGGGAGGAAAAAAGAACATGTACGGATTGAGGCATCGATGGTGCTGGTTGCTGGTTCTGCCGCAGGCGAGGCAGGCAATGAGATGGAGAGGCACCGAGTGCCGCGCTATGAGCTTGTAGATCTGCTATTTTTTGAAAATCTTGACCATTTTGAATGTATACTTTTTTATATGACTCCAATATTTGCTTCTGGGGGGTTCCTGGAACAACATAGTTTGATATGGGGGTCCGCGACCAAATACATATCGTTTTGGGTGGTCCTTGACACGAAAAAAAGTTTGAAAAGCACGATATTATAGCAACATAAGTTGCTATAATAATACAATTAACTGTTGGCAGATCTACAAGCTCATAGTGCGGCACTCGGTGCCGCGCTATGAGCTTGTATATCTGCAATTTTTTTTTAATAGCCCAGAGACATCTAAAATGACACAGATGCGTTGTTTTGTTTGAGATGATGAATATTGCAAAGAAATATAAAAAATATATGCACGGATTGAGGCTGCCGCAGGCAAGGCAGGCAGAGAGATGGAGAGATGGCCTACTGTATGGAGACTGTAGGACTACAGTACACAGCCTATCAGCATGTAGTGATGTATGCGTGGGAACAAGAGATTAACCCATTGAGACCTGGAACTGTGTCATTTTTCGATTTGAGCTAAAAGCATTATTTTACACTTTGGGCTATTCAAAAATAGCAGATATACAAGCTCATAGCGCGGCACTCGGTGTGCGACGCGTTGTGAGCTTGTAGATCGGGTATTTTCAAATAGCCAAAGTATACGTAGGGCTGAAGTGGTTAATGTAATGTTTTTAATAATCAACAAAGTAAATAGTGGCTTAAGTTTTCAAAATAATTGTAGAGGAGTAAAAAGTACAATATTTGCCTCTCAGATGTACTGGAGTAGAAGTACAAGTAATAAAAAATGGAAATACTCCAGTAATGTAAAAGTACCTCAAAATGGTACTTAAGAACACTATACTTGAGTAAATGTACTCAGTTACTTTCCACCACTGTAAACAAGGAGTGGAGAGAGCAAGGGAGATGATGCTGATCAGGCTGATGATGGTGGTGTTGATGGTGGTGGTGATGGTTATGGTGATTATGGTGATGGTGTTTATGAAACCTTGCAGAAGGGCCGTTGCACGCTCGATCAGTCTCCTCCGCTGAGCACACTCCGCCATGCCCGCCAGGAGATCTTTTTCCAATCTCTCTGTACAGTGGAACGAAATTACATAACCAACAGGCTATGGATCTCAATGAGGTCGATGATGTACGCCACCACCGACATCTGACGGATGAGATTAATATGTGATACCTGCAATATGTACATGACCAGGATACAGAGTAGAAAGAGGTCTCCCCTCTAGTCTTACCCATCCAGCACCGTGAAATGGTAAATGGGTGCATTTATATAGCGCTTTTTATCCAAGGCGATTTACATAGATTGTGCATTACATTCACCCATTCACACACACACAGATGGCGGAGGAAACCATGCAAGGCACCAACCAACCTGCTCATCGGGAGCAATAGGCTCTATGCACAGCAGACATATTGTGAAGACATTCACAGGTGTTACCAATGATACTAATGAAGGCTCTGTTCCATTCTGGTCACACAGAGTCAGGGTGCTGATAGTGTGCATCCTGGAAACACTCTGCTACACCAGTGGGTCTATAATTTGGGCCCAGGGATCCTCATGGTTCCTTAGGGGGTTTCCAAATGTCCCTTTACTGGTGTGTAACTCTCAGAGTTATGGGGGTCGTGGAAATTGAAAAATCTGAGAATCACTGTGCTACACTAAATGGAACAGAGCCTTCATTAGTATCAACATTCGGCTGAAACAGGCAATGATTTGGCAAAAAATATCAGGAAACACTACCCTTCCTCTTTGCCTGGCCTACTTGTTGTTAACTAGTTGTAAGAACTCTTGTTTTATTGTTTTATTGGATCTTGTTTAGTCGATACACTTATTTGTTTTAGCTTGTGCTCATTTGATTTGACTATTTTGTCTCATCTGTTTAAGAAAGTAGGTAGCTGATATTTTGCACTTTTACCTTAGTGCTAGGTATACTCTTGGTTGCTTGTTTTTGCAGGAAATGCACTTAAGACTTCTGGTGATTAGTTTTTTCGTTCCCTACCTATTAGGGGTTCCGCGACTTGCTTATGGATACTTCAACACTAACTCTGGGGGAGCCCGGGATCGAACTGGAAACCTCACGGTTCCCATCCGGCCGCTCTATCGGCCACTCTACCCCTGAGCCACTGCCGCCCGTAACCACATGAACCCGAGCATCCCTTTACTGTGGCATATTATAATAGGCCAACATTAGGCTGAAACAGGCAATGCTTTGGCAAAAAATAGCAGATCTACAAGTTCACCATCTTATGAGCTTGTATATGGGCCATTTATTTTTGGCAAAGAGATTTTATGTTGGGGGGAAAAAAGGATGGGACCCAGTACAGACCCCTGGGGGATACTGGTAAACGACGGATATACTGTTTAAGTGCTTTTACCGTTCCTCAGATCACTGCATTAACCTGGTGACTGTTTTGCTCTTAAAACCCCATCCCCGCTAGATAAAGGCAAAACAAACATTTTTTGTCGTATGATTATGAATCAGCAGCTGACAGAGGTGGAGTTGCAGGGCCGGAAGGGCTTTTTGAAGCAAAAGTTGACAAGTGTCCAACTCTGGTACGGCAAACTTGGCCTCACAAGTTCGTGGCTCCACAAATGAACTCGGCCACCCCATTCAGATGCTATCAATGCATTGAATGGGACATTATCACCCTTTATCGCACCACTGAATGGGCAAAGTAGATGACATACTGACCTACCCGCGATTTATCAGACCATTCATTGGGTGCTATCAGGACATACTGACCTACCGACGGAGATGACTTATATAACGTTGCTGTCCGGCAGAAACCAGCTAATTCCATTTTTCCTCTTTTGCATTTTTTCCCATAAATCAGTGCTATTGAACACCCTTTACGTCTGTGTGTTGTTTAAAAAAATATTGAAGGAATGAAAAGTATTAAAAAGTGCTTCTGACAAAACCAGCTAACTCCATTGGATCCTCAAACTTTCTGCTAAACCAGCCAACTCCACCAAAGGGGGGTGGAGTTAGCTGGTTTTGCTGACTCTAGGCTCCACCCCCTTTTGACCTCCAACCTCATTGTGAGCTTTGAGGTCCATTCAGCTGTTCTTATCAATGCTGAACAAAACCTCCTAACTCCACTTTTTGTTTTGTTTTTGTCATTTCCTGAAAAATGAGATAAGATAAGTTTCGGTTTTGGACCATGACGGAGGCGCATGCAGTCTCAAGCGAACTGGAGCCAGGGTAGGTCAGAATGTCGCCTACTTCGCCCATTCAATGGTGGTCTGATATGGGTGGTCTGAATGGGTTAATGCTCGTTATTGTCCTCCCAGTGAAACGCGTGCGGTGAAAAGAAGCAGCTGGCGGCTCCATGTGTTATCGAAAGGACAAGTGGTTGTCTACACGCTCCCACATGACCAACAGTATAGCCGGCTGGCAGAGACAGGGATTATACACATTCATGTGGGAATTGGCAATGGACTCAATTGGGGAGAAAATGGAAAAATCGACCTAAAAATTGAATTAGATGTTCAGCCTTGAGTTTGTTCGGTTCACGTTGCCAGGAGCTGCTCATCATCTCATCCACATTCGTGGTCACGATGCCAATCTGCGTTATGGATTATACGACAGGTAGTTCCGACCAAGCAATCTGATTGGTTGAAATAGCTATCTAGCCGTGCTTCAAACCAGCATGATAGCACGGGCCTAATCACATTAATAAATCACTCCGCACTGCAGTCCGCACCTGATTAGACCATATACTATGGCACAGCTGTGCTGTGACGTCACGCTGTCCCACGGTAGGAAAACAAACAGACAGTAGCCTGACCCACCGCCGCCACCGGTGAACAAACAGCTATGCAAAATGGACTATGTATGCGAAAATAGCCGATCTACAAGTTCACAACGTGTCGCCATCGCAGCGCGTTGTCAGCTTGTAGATCAGCTATTTTGGCCACGTGACACGGTCGTACAACGGAGCATATAGAATACTGGAATCAGCTGTGTTGATGAGACGGTGCCTCAGAGCGCTGCTACAGGGACTATTTAATGTCTCAGTCAAATAAACTCTTCTCTTTACAGGGAAACGGATAATAGCGAAACATTTTTATTATGAATTGCCCCACAATATGAATACATTTGGATGTGTTTTGTTGGTAACTGTTGTATAAACGCAATATTACACTCGAGGGTGTGCTTTACCTCCGCCTCGTTCCTGACCGAATCACTGGCGTGCCAATAATGACGGTAAAGCACACCCTCTCGTGTAATATTGCTTAATTATCATGTCGCCCTGCCGTCAGCAATAAACTCCCTCTCTCTCCACGCTTCTCAAACTAGAGCCACGCGAGGCACCACCGAGCGAGCTAAAGCGAGCGAGTCGCCGTGCTGAACGTTGCTTGAGCCACGACCGATTGAGCCTACTCAGCGCCGTCTGAGTTTAGTACCACTAGGCACAGAATGGTAAATCATGTTGTGGGGACTGCTCTGCCTCAGGGCAGGTCAGTATCTCCTGATTACGCCCAATGAATGATAAATCGCGGGTAGGTCAGAATGTCGCCTATACTTCGCCCATTCAATGGTCTGATAAAACGTGATAATGTCCCATTCAATGCAGCACCGGCTCTCTCGTGCAGGTAGTTTGTGTAATAGAACACTTAAAGGACACTAATGCACAATGCCATATGGGCCCCCCTTCTGATAGAGAGATACTTCCAGCCAGGGCATTATGCACTCGGTGATCATTTCTCATTGAAATTAGTGGCCAGGGATTCTCTGTGCCCTCTCCAGTTCTTATATAGTTTAATGCTCGTTATTTGTCCTCCCAGTAAAACACGTGCGGTGAAAAGAAGCAGCTGGCGGCTCCATGTGTTATCGAAGGACAAGTGGTTGTCTACACGCTCCCACATGACCAACAGTATAGCCGGCTGGCAGAGACAGGGATTATACACATTCATGTGGGAATTGGCAATGGACTCAATTGGGGAGAAAATGGAAAAATCGACCTAAAAATTGAATTAGATGTTCAGCGTTGAGTTCGTTCGGTTCACATTGCCAGGAGCTCATCATCATCATCCACATCCATGGTCACGCTGCCAATCTGC
Organism: Gymnoscopelus microlampas; assembly: GCF_963454915.1. Classification (NCBI taxonomy): domain Eukaryota; kingdom Metazoa; phylum Chordata; class Actinopteri; order Myctophiformes; family Myctophidae; genus Gymnoscopelus; species Gymnoscopelus microlampas. The sequence continues at coordinate 40,726,236 of NC_139953.1, forward strand.
GTTATGGATTATCATGTCGCCCTGCCGTCAGCAATAAACTCCCTCTCTCTCTCCACGCTTCTCAAACTATTACAGTAAGCCATCCGTAGACAACTGGGTTAGGACCCCCACGAAATAATCTGCTTTAGTTGTTTGTGGCTAATTGCGGGTTTATAAATCTGTTAGTGGGTGGCAACGCATCGCAAGTGGCAGCTGGGGCAACGCAGCGTCGCAATGCAGAGTGGAAAACAGTGCCTGCGTGCGAGTCTCACATGGCCGAGTAGATAAAGTCCCATTGCCGTCATAATGGTAATTGTCACGGTGAAATTGAGTGTAGCCGAGTGAAATTGAGTCGTGTCTTGGGGCCTGTCAGGCAGCGAGAGATACAGCGAGTTCATCTTCCATTATGACACAACAACTTGACATCAACGCCACACCCACCAAACAACAAACACAGCTCTCACTCACCTGCAGGGTTGCCATGTCCGCTTATAATAAGCGACTATACTTTGGGCTTGTTTTTCTGTAAAGTTGCTTATTTTGGGCTTGCCTCCTAATGTTGTTTAAACCAGTGGTTCTCAACCATTTACATGTCAAGAACCCCCCAAATTAACATGTATTTGTCCACGGATCCCCATCTGAAAATATTTTGTGCCAGGGACTCCCGTACCAGATTTGAGTTGTTAAAATGTTTCACAAATGTTCCACATTTTTCACATCTTCTTCAAGATTTTTTGGGGAAAAGCGCAGATCTACAAGCTCAGCTTGTAGATGAGCTATTTTCAAATGGCCGATGTATATAGGTTTAAAGGGCTCATGTAGCCCAGTCGCTTCTTTTGGGCTTATTTGAAAAGACCTGGTCGCTTGTTTCTCTCGCAAAGCCTGGCAACGCTGCTCACCTGTCGCGCACACGAGCACACACGCGCACACACGCACGCACGCACACACACACACACACACACACACACACACACACACACCCACCCACCCACCCCTGTGTGCACATAGTCTTAGCGTAAGTTCAAGGAGAAATACAACTTAGTTCAGTCTCTCTTTACACGTTGGGTATACAGTACGTATAACTTCAGTTTATTGTCCCAACACTCGTTTTTACACCAGGTATAAAGGAAGGAAATACATGAATGTATTTGTCCAAGCTATCAGTTATATGTTAAATAATGAATGAGAGTAAAGTAACAATAAATATCAAATATCAAACAAATATCAAATGTACAGAGCTCCACTTCCCTCAGTCTCTTGTGCAAATACAATCTATGTTATGGATGTTACACTGGATGTTTGACCATGCTGGCTGAAGGTTATCTAGGTCTCTTTTTGTGACACACAACTTTGTCGTCATTTCGGTCGATGCCACTCCAACCTCGCACCTCCCCTTCACCTCCCCTCCACCTCCCCTTCACCTCCCCTTCACCTCCAAGAATCTATGAATATTATAATTTTACCATCTCTTTTGGTGTCTTTCCTGATTGAGCTGCAGAGTTCAGTGTTCAATGGGGCTTTTCAAGTACAAGTATCTGATGTGTCGTGTCACTACCCTGGGTGTGTGTGTGTGTAAGTGTGTGCACACACATGTGTGTGTGTGTGTGTGTGCGTGTGTGTGCGTTGTTGGGCAGAAACCTCTATCTCCATATTTTTAATTTTTATGTTTTGCCCAACTTCAGTGTCCCACAAGAGTGGCAAAAATAGCAGATCTACAAGCTCAAAACGCATGCGACACATTTTGAGCTGGCAGATGTGCAAAATGTTTTGCTGTTTTTGGATTTGAATTCTGATAGGTAACAGTTTTTGGACACATGAGGTTTCCACCCGACAGCCACGATATATTCACGGACAGAATCTGAAGCACCTGCAAAGGTGAATCACTTCATGTGGAACACAGTGAGGAGTTGTTGAAGCTAAACTTGTGATCTGAGATGAGTTTAATTGTTTGGCAAAATGTCAACTCCTGAAGCATCTCAAATCAATGCCCTCTCCCTCTCACCCTCTCTCTCTCTCCCTCTCCCTCTCCCTCTCTCCCTCTCCCTCTCTCTCTCTCCCTCTCTCTCTCTCTCCCTCTCCCTCTCTCTCTCTCTCCCTCTCTCCCTCTCCCTCTCTCTCTCTCTCTGCAGGTGTCGGAGTGACAATCGCCGCTAACACCCCGGCGGAGCTGCCTTTTCATTCCGCGTCACCACCTCGCTCCCTTTCCCTTCATCACCCCCCCACCCCCACCATCCCCCACACCCCCCTCCCCCCCCACCACCACCACTAACCAACCATGGAGAACCTCAGCGAGCTGCAGAACCCCCTGCTGGACAAGAACAGCAAGCACGCGGTCAACGGCTACGGCGGCGACTTCCCCGGCAAGCAGCAGTACCAGCAGAACATCATGAACTACTTCGTGGGGGGCGGCGTAGGGGGCGGGGGCGGCGGCGGGGGAGGAGGAGGGGGCGGAGTCAACGCCAACGCCAACGGCAAGACTAAGTCCCAGCAGGTGCTGGACGCCACCTCGCTGCACCTGGCGGTGGAGGCCTTCTACAAGCCCAACTTCATCCTGTACAAGGAGGACCAGGCCAAGGACGGCGCCAAGGAATACAACAAGAGCGAGTGCTGCGAGACCACCTTCACGGAGAAGGGGAAGGGGGGCGAAAAGGAGGCCACGGAGAAGGAGGAGAGGAGCGCGGAGGAGGGGGCCCCGCCGGCCCCGGACAAGCTGCTGCTGGACGACCTGGATCACGTGAAGATCCAGACGGTCTCCTACGAGGTGGAGGAGGAGGAGTACGTGGAGTATGAGGTAAGATAAGACGGAGGGGAGGGGAGAGAGAGAGAGAGAGAGAGAGAGAGAGAGAGAGAGAGAGAGAGAGAGAGAGAGAGAGAGAGAGAGAGAGAGAGAGAGGGAGCCTGGTTCCAAACCATAGACCCCACCCACTCTCTGAGTGGACTGCCTCTTGGTCTGGTGTTGAAATGTGAGCCTAGGATATCTTCGATACAAAAAGTACCTAACGACAAGCCAATCAGCGAATATCTGCTAAAACAAGCTGTGCGATGACGTCAGATGTAGGCGGATCCGTGGATCTCTTGTGATTGGTTTAGGGAAATTGGAATCCCCTCCCCCTTGCAATCGCCGACACTGCAGCCAATTTCAGACTGAAGCTCCACGCAGCTTCAGGCTGAGAGAGAGAGATTTTTATTTTAAAACCACATCTTTCCCATTCAGCTCATAGCATTAAAAAAATCTACACAAACCAAAAAGACAAAAAATAAATATATCTTTCCATTAGAAGCAAAGAACTAGCTCTCCCCTTCCTGTGGTAAGCACAACACCCTCTCAACAGCTCAGATGGAATTGAACCTTGCAGATCGTTTGTTAACTTAAAGTACGCATGCTGAACTCTTAAGTCGGGCAGCTACCATCCCTATAGCAGATACAAAGAGAGAGAGAGAGAGAGAGAGAGAGAGAGAGAGAGAGAGAGAGAGAGAGAGAGACACACACAGACAGACAGACAGACATATCCGCGTGCGTGCGTGTGTTTCCATGGTCATACTGAGGCATCACACTTCATAATGGGACTGACAGTCCCCCAACTCCAAATCCCATGTAATCGACTGACCTTGACCTGAATCCTGATCTCTGGGTAGGAAACCAGCGGTAGATCAAAGCCAATCAGCCGTGTCTGCATTACCTATGGGGACGCCATCACTCGCTGTGTGACATTTACACTCTCTGTAGAACAGCCAACGGCACAATGAAGCATGTAGGGGGATTGGTGCAAAAGAAGCGTGGCTTGAGCTTGTGCCAACGGCCAGTGTTTTAAAGAAGGACATGTGGACACTCTCTGAGTCCTCTTGAATTAACCTGAACGCCTGTGATATATATATACAGTACTGTTGAAATGGTTCACAGTAAAATATAGCGTTGATTTATCCATTTGTAAGTATGTACAAATTTAACCTGTCCACTTATTTTACAATTTTGATCCCACGATGTTCGTAAGCCATTTTTTGCCAATTGCCTAAGCTGTAATCCTGGGCGCTACTCTCCCTCTGCCAACCTGGGGAGAGCCCCGAACTGAGCTCATGCTTCGTTCAACGCATGAGGAGTGAGCAGGCCGCTTCTTATCACCTGACAGGGGGGGGGGGGTTCCCCGGTAGGACGTAGCGCGTGGAAGGAACACGTTATTCCAACCAGTTCCTTTCCAGGAACCCCCGGCTGGCCATGGGGAGGCAGTATAGAGACCAGGATTACTGCATGTTTTTTTTGTGAGGGTACCTACCCTAGGGGACACGGGGAGAACATGCAAACTCCACACAGAAAGGCCCTTTCGCCAGAATAGGAACACTTCAGTTCGGGTGGTTAAAGACGAGCCAAAATGGTATTTTGAGAGTACCTTTTTTCCGTATTGTGACATTTGTCCTAGTGAAACCGGAGCAGTGCGTGTCTTAGCCATTCACACCTGTGGTTGAGCCAGCTTTGCTATCTCCAGACACAGTGCAGATGCATGTCTTTTACCCGGCTGTGAGCACTTATTCTGGGCATGATAAGTACCGGTGGTGGAAAAAGTACTCAAATGTTCTACTTAAGTAAAAGTATCAATACTGCAATCTAGAAGTACTCTGTTACAAGTAAAAGTCCGGAATTCAAAATTGACTTGAGTAAAAGTACAAAAGTATTGGTATCAAAATGAACTTAAAGTACCAAAAGTCAAAGTACTAACATTTTTGAAAATAGCAGATCTGCAAGCTCACAACGCGTCGCGATGCGACGCGTTGTGAGCTTTTAGATCGGCTATTTTCAAATAGCCTATGTATAAAATAGGGCTGAAGTGGCTAATGTATGTTTTATAATGTAATATATTTATATCTGCAAAGTAAGTAACTAAAGTTTTCAAATAATTGTCGTGGGGTAAAAGTACAGTAGAAGTAAAAGTATAGACAATTGGAAATAAACAAACAAGGCAGTTCTGAATCGAACTGAACGTTTCAACAACGAATGTGTGTGTCTCAGCTTTAAAATAACAAACAATGCTCACAATGTGGCTGCGGTGTTTGTTTACTGCGTACAAAATACAGCACCAGCCTCTAGTGTCTAGCATAATAAATCTTAGCTCTGTGTGGAACATATCATGATTTATTGGTTGTAATTGGATGTTACTGTATACCTGCTTATGGTACCTGAAGATAACTGGAATAATATCTCCAAATATGTCACTTTAAAAACTCATCTTTCTAACTCAAGTGAACGGCAGAGTCCACACCACAACTATAACGATGACACTGACTGCTAGAAACACTGACAGCCAATCAAAATCCATCCGCTTGTACTTCATGCTCAACACGTCACGTTCAACAGGTCACCCACGTTCAGCATGTTTATGGAACGTTATGGTTCATCAGTGTGAACCATAACGTTTTATAGTACAGAATTATAGTACAATATAGTATAAAGATTATAGTACAATCTTTATAGTTAGAACGTTTTTTCGAGGACGGCCCTTAACTCCACTAACTAGGAATAAAAAAATCACACCCAGTGTGAAGTGAGTGGTGCCCTTGATGATGTGTGTGTGCGCTACTTGGCAATCTATACATTTCTGCCACCATAGCGCACAAAGCCAGCGTGTGTCTGTGTGTGTGTGTGTGTGTGTGTGTGTGTGTGTGTGTGTGTGTGTGTGTGTGTGTGTGTGTGTGTGTGTGTGTGTGTGTGTGTGTGTGCATGTCTTTAAGTGGCGCATGTGTTCCACTGTCTCTTGTTGGTGTTGAATTAGTGTAACTGGTTGCATGTTTGTGTTGCAATCAGCTGCAGCTGTTGAGGCCGTGCTCGGACGGACACGCTGTTGAGGCCGTGCTCGGACGGACAAACACACACACGGTCAAATGTAGGAGTGGTTGGCACCACTCAAAAATAATAATTACATCGTTCTCTGGCACAGTGGGCCTGAGACTATATTGCAAGGAAAACAATATTTTACTATTGTACAACCGGCCCTTTAGAATACCAGTGGTGTACAAGTACAAGTACTGTACTTAAGTACCTTTTTTTTAACTTTACTTAAGTATTTCCAATTTTCAGTACTTTTAACTTGTATTCGAAAACTATAGTTACTAGTTGCTTTGTAGATTTTGATACCATTATCAATATTACAAAACATACATTAACACTTCAGCCCTATACACATTTCGGCCCAAGCTCACAACGTATCGCGATGTGTTGTGAGCTTGTAGATCGGCTATTCTTTTGCTTATCCGGCGTATGACGATTCAAGTATATAGGACTTAAGCAGTTAATATAAAGTTAAGAGTTGAACCATGTGCTCTTGCTTTAGAATGTAATACATTTTGGCTGTAAAAGAGCTGTGGCTATGTCTGGCTCTCGTTCAGCTGCTGTGTGAAGCTTGCCAGGGTCGCTTGGAAGCCCTCCACCGCCTGCTGTACGATTGATAAGGCGGCGGCTTGTTCGGAAAAGATGAGATTGTCTGGGCTGTTCATTCAGCTAGAAGCACAGAAGCCCCCTGGAAGCATGGAGACAGGTGCAGGACAGCAATGCCCTGCTGCTTAACCCATTTAGACCGGGAACGCATCTTGTTGATCTGCTATTTTTTTTTTAAACGTGAAAATGTGTGCATTTTTGAATATTTACTTTTTATAGCGAACATTTGTAAATCAAATCTTTGCTTCTGGGTGTCCCTGGAACAAAATATCTTACAAATGTTCGCTTTAGAAAATATATATTCAAAGATTTGCAAAAGTCAAAAAGAGCAGATGTACAAGCTGCCGCGCTATGAGCTTGTAGATCTGCTATTTTTGAATAGCCAAAGAAATCTAAAAAATGACACAGATGCGTTCCCGGTCTAAATGGATTAAATGGAAGGCGACAGATGCAGTCAGTGGGAACGGTCCACTTTCTCTCTCTTCCGATAGGTCGCATGACGGAATTGAAGAGCCCCGCCCCCACGGAGGGGCTGTGTGCAGGACCGTTGCGTCACACAACGTCAGTGGTGGAAAGTAACCAAGTACATTTACTCAAGCACTGAACTTGAGTACAATTTTGAGGTACTTTACTTGAGTAGGCTATTTCCCATTTCCAATACTTTCACTTCTACTACACTACTGTACATCTCGGTTCCAGACATTGTACTTTTACTCCATTACATTTATTTGCAAACTTTAGTAACTAGTTATTTTGCAGATATAAATTATTCTATTGTAAAACATACATTAACCACTTCAGCCCTATTTTATACATAGGCTATTTGAAAATAGCCGAGCTTATTATCAAACATTTTTGTACTTTTACTTTTGATACTTTAAGTTTATCTTGATGCCAATACTTTTGTACTTTTTAGTAACATTTTGAACACACAGGCCTTTTACTTGTAACAGAGTATTTTTATATCGTGGTATTGCTACTTTTACTTAAGTAAAACATCTGAGTACTTCTTCCACCACTGGTCAACGTGCCTGTGGTGTTAGAGCCTATACAGTACTTTATGCAAGGGAGAGCTGACACAGTCTCAAGACTAAAAGTACTTTTTTCCCACGGGCAGTGACTGACGCGTCTAGTAATTCATTTTCAATGAGGAGCGAACGGGCAGGCAGGGAGGCAGGCAGGCAGGCAGGGAGGTGCGGGCTGTCTGACAGGCGTGGCGGCGGCGACCAGCGGGCGCGATCCCTTGAAACTGTTACGTTTTGTGCTCGTCTCACGCACAGGCATCTGCTACCAGAGTTTATTGTGGTGAATTTACAGCGTGGCTCAGCAGGAGTCTGGCCGACTAGAAGATGGTGTGCGTGTGCGTGGGCGTGCGTGTGTGTGTGTGTGTGTGTGTGTGTGTGTGTGTGTGTGTGTGTGTGTGTGTGTGTGTGTGTGTGTGTGTGTGTGTGTGTGTGTGTGTGTGTGTGTGTGTGTGTGTGTGTGTGTGTGTGTGTGTGTGTGTTTGCGTGTGTGCATGTGTGTGCGTGCGTGTGGAGCTAATCTCGCAAACTGCTGGACCGCTAAGTGCCTAACTTTGTATGCATGCTGCCAGCAGGCCACAGAATTACCACCCGGTGTTGATTTTGACAGCAAATTTTGATTTAGTTTTAGTCATAGTCTTTTGAATAAAGTTTTAGTCATATTTTAGTCATCTGAAATGTTTTAGTTTTTGTCTAGTTTTAGTCAACTAAATATCATACAATTATAGTCGACTAAAGGCCTTTACAGACAGGGTGCGATTAGTCAATCAGTTTTTACCGAATGCGGAAAGACACACGAATCGAACTGGGTTCAATTGAAAAAAAAACGCATCGCCGCATCGCATTGACGCACGGCAAATTGGGAGCCGGTGTGCATGAGGTCATAGAGAACCATGTGTTCATTTAAAAACATGATATTGTCCGTTTTTTTCCGTGTGAATAATCGCACCCTGTCTGCAAGGGCCTTAAATCGTATTTTGGCGGTGCCTTGATGGCATCGTAATGGATGATTTTACACTTGGTTGCATGCTGAAAATAGCGATCTACAAGCTCACATCGCGTTGCAGTATGACGGGTTGTGAGCTTGTAAATCTGCTATTTTCAGAACACCTGAGCGCAACCAAACGTAAAATGACTCGTCTTTTAGTTCTACTGGATCTCTTCTCCACTAAACACTCCCTAAAAGTCTAGTTTTTATTTGTTGACAAAATTGTCAAAATATTTAGTCTTAGTCTTAGTCATCATAACTTAGTTTTTATTTCGTTTTTATTTAGTTTTCGTCAGTGAAAAAAGGTACAGTAGTCGACGAACATTTGTTATTACACAGGCATTGTTTCACTCCGTGTCTGAGTCTGAGAACACCTGAACACCTAATGAATGGATGGAGACCCAGACGGATGGTATTCTATACAGAGCTCTATGGGGAAGCTCAAGGAGAATAGATAATGGGGAGAGTTTCAGTTTGCTAACTAGAAAGTTAACCTAAAAAGAAGTTGGAAGCTGGCAGATTGTTACTGAATGTCATTCAGGAAACTGAATCTGTAAGGAATACATTCATTATTCATATGTAAATTGGTAGTAGTGTTGAGCAGTGACGTAAAGTAACCAAGTACTGTACTTAAGTTTAAGAAATTGTTTTTTTTTTTACTTTACTGGAGTATTTCCAATTTTCTGCAGGCTACTTTGACTTCTATTCCACTACATCTCAGAGGCAAATATTATACTTTTACTTAATTATTTGAAAACTTTAGTTACTAGTTACTTTCTAGATTGTATTATTATTATTACAAAACATACATTACCATATACATTTTGGCCTTTTGAAAAAAGACGAAAAAATATTTTTTATACATTTTAGGCCATACATGAACATGGACATTCTGCATAATGATGCTTTCTACTTTTGGTGCATTTTGTAACCAATACTTTGTAATTTTACTCAAGTCAATTTTGAATTCCGGACTTTTACTTGTAACAGAGTATTTCTACATTGCAGTATTGATACTTTTACTTAGTAAAACATGTGTGTTTTGACACGTGTGTTGTGCGTTGGTGTTCCACCTGGTGTTCTGATACGCCACTGTTCAATTCCCAGGCGTTGAAACGTGATTCATGTGTATTCTCAATGGCTGTTCCCCATGCAGCATGCGGCAGCGCCACACTTACAGTTGGTGCTACGGGATGCACTTCACGCGCGTCAATACTATGGACCGCGATGGAAGCAAGCTGTACTGTAGGCTTTATGCGTTATCCTTTTGATTATGCTGGGTCAGATGTATGTTACATGTGACATGTGTTTTATGCACGATCAATAAACATCTCAATCCATTAATCAATCAATCAATCAGTGTCACTGCCCTGGCGGTGTGAAATGGCCTTTGGCATTTATAGAGCTACCAGAGAGAGCTATGAATTCAGCTCTCACTTAAACATAAATCTGTCTGATTCTGTGTTTTCCTTTATAATCAAAGTTTGTTGCATTGAAGACGTGGTGCATTATTGTGAAGACAGTCTACTACTCCTTCAGTCACCTACTTACTAAGAAGGCTAGGCGGTATAGGCTACTATGAATAGCTTTTTTGAACACCTACCCTACATGTAATTACTACCATGTGTCTGGCAATCAGACATTTTACATGATGCATTCATATCCTAAATGTGTCTTTGGCTCAGCCCACTGATTTAGAGCCGACCGTGTCCCCACCCACTGATCATGGTCTAATCTTTTGTACACAATTATAGTATTGTGTATGGAACAGCAAGCAACCGATTGCATTTCACATAACGTTGCGTTTCCAGGCCTCCTTCTGTAAGGCTCCTTGTGCCTAACAGTGGTGGAAAAAGTGTTCCACTTGAGTAAAAGTATCAATACTGCAATGTAGAAATACTCTGCTACAAGTAAAAGCCTGGAATTCAAAATTTACTTGAGTAAAAATACAAAAGTATAGGTATCAAAATGTACTTAAAGTACCAAAAGTAAAAGTACTCATAATGCGGAAATGTCCCATTTCAAGTTTTCAAACTTAATTTGAAAATAGCAGATCTACAAGCACACAACACATCGCGACGTGTTGTGTGCTTGTAGATCTGCTTTGTAGATCGGCTATTTTCAAATCGCCGAAATTAATATAGGGCTGAAGTGGAAAATGTATGTTTTGTAATAACAATCCAAATCAACAAAGTAACTAGTAACTAAAGTTTTCAAATAATTGTAGTGGAGTAAACGTACAATATTTGTCTCTGAGATGTAGTGGAGTAGAAGAAAAAGCATAGAAAATACTCCAGTAAAGTAAAAGTACCAAAATGATTTAAGTACAGTACTTGAGTAAATGTACTTAGTTACTTTCCACCACTGGTGCCTAAAACAACAACACCAACATAGACAGGGAAGGTGTTTACCGCCCCGGCTGATAATAATGGTCATCTCCATCATCCCTATAATCATGTTTATACGTGAGAGAGCTACTGCCTTACCGTCAGAGGATTCCAAAGTGCTTTATGATGCTAGAACTGTGGCTTCAAAACAAGAACCATTATTTGTGTGTGTGTGTGTGTGTGTGTGTGTGTGTGTGTGTGTGTGTAGGCCAATAAGGAGTGGTTGAACACAAACATATTGTATGCATGAATAATATTTCATCTTGTCAGGCATTAGCATACTTTTTCCCACCCAATGTACTCAGTGGTGTACAGTAACGAAGTACATTTACTCAAGTACTGTACTTAGGTGTTGCGGTACTTTTACTTTATTGGAGTATTTCCAATTTTCAATACTTTTACGTCTACTCCACTACATCTCAGAAGCAAATATTGTACTTTTACCCCTCTGCCATTATTTGAAAGCTTTAGTTACTAGTTACTTTGCAGATTATTACGTTATAAAACATACATTAACCACTTCAGCCCTATTTTATTCCTAGGCTATTTGAAAATAGCCGATCTACAAGCATCGCAACCTGTTGTGAGCTTGTAGATCTGCTATTTTCAAACATTTTAGCATTTTTACTTTTGGTACTTTAAGTACATTTTGATACCAATACTTTTGTACTTTTACCCAAGTAAATTTTGAATTACGGACTTTTACTTGTAACAGAATACTTTTACATTGCAGTATTGATACTTTTACGTAAGTAAAACATTTGAGTACTTTTTCTCACCACTGCATTTGCACTGTATGTCGCAACATGCTGTGGCGGGTTTTCTGTCGCTGGTTCACTTATATTCTTACAATGAAAAGTGAACCTTATTTCCAGAGCAATTCATCCCACTTCTTTTGTTGATGCGTCCTCAGAAAACCAGGACAGTAGCATAGCAACAGGTAAACAAACAAACAAACAAACAAGTCCTCTCCTACAGTCCTCGTTCCTCTTTTAGACCCTTTACAGTTTGCTTACCAAGCTGGCAAAGGTGTGGAGGATGCAAAACGTTCTCATTCTCCACAGAGTTATAATAAGCAACTCGAGAGAAAAAGCCAAATCTCATGTCACATTTTTTTATTCGCAGATTAGATGCTGCCTCACACACTATTGATTTATTGTGAGTGGGCTGACTGTGGAAAGGACAAAAATAGCCTAAATGGTATTGTTGAAAGTCTGCTCTAGATAATCAGAGCCCCAGAACCCAGGAGGAGATAATCAGAGCCCAAGAGACTTGTGTTTCTCCTTTGGGAGAAACAGGTGGCCCAGAAAGCATAAAGGATTTATTATTATCCTGCCTGACCATGTTGTGTCCAGTCCATTCCCTGTAACGTTACAACCTGACCATGTTGTGTCCCAACCCGATCTCACACAACACGGTGAAATACGGATTGACATTCCGTACATAGACGACTAGAAAACCCGAAAAGCCATGCATAGGAGCCGCGAACCCCCTCCATTGACTTTGTTACGTTTTGGACCATGTCGGAGGCGCGCAGTCTCAAGCGAACTGGAGCCACAAGAGGGACCACTGAGCGAGCTAAAGCGAGCGAGTTGCCGCGCCGAACGTTGCGACTTTCGCTTGAGCCTACTCAGCGCCGACGAGTTATGCACCGATAGGCACAGAATCGTAAATCATGTTGTGGGGACTGCTCTGCTTCCGGGTTGCAACCCGTGTTATTTCACCGTGGGATTCGCGGCTCCTATGCGCGGCTTTTCAGGTTTTCTAGTCGTCTATTTACGGAATTGTCCATCCGTGCAATTTCACCGTGTTCTGAGATCAGGCTGTGTGTCCAGTCAATTCACTGTAATGTTACAACCTGACCATGTTGTGTCCAGTCAATTCACTGTAATGTCCTCAGGCCAGTGTTATATACTATTCTATGTTATGATGTGTGTAATGTTAGGAAGTATGATTTGACCTGTAATGAGAACAAACCGGTACTAAGTCCTTCATTCCTTTTGCTAATCAGACTCCTCGTCTCTATATGCTTGTTTTCTCATTTCCTCCCACACGCCCTGTTCCCCTGAATTCATCTCAGTTCTCCTGCTGTTTCCAACCGTCACGGTCCAATGGGGGTGTTTGTTTGTCTCTACTGTACCTCGGTCCACGGCCAGGGGGAGACCTCTCCTCGCTGTGTCACAGCCAAAGAAGACAAAGAAAGTATCATCGTTCTACTGCTGCGTTTCCGTTTCTCATTTATTTATTTTATTTCGAATATGAAGTATGTCAAACTAGCTAAGCAGAAACACATTGCAGCAAATGTTTATATCAATGCAGCATCATATGCAATGGATCGCTAACCCTTGCGAGCTATTAATAATCGAGTGCCTGTGCTGATGTAACTACACAGCAGCTTTTCTATACGGGCGGGTTCGGGTGACACACCCACAAGCGTGTAATTAAGTAAGTAAGAAGGTCGGTAGTTGGTATCGGCAGAGAACTAGGATGTCTACCCCCTTTTCAATGCATTAGACTCATGGGAGATGGATTGCTGAGGTGAAGCGCAACACCTACAGTACTGTACCATCAGTTCCCAGTGCTTGCTTAGTCACCCAAGCCGTGCTACTCATAGGTGGCGGTGCCTGGGATCGCATCGCGTTGCAGTATGACGGGTTGTGAGCTTGTAAATCTGCTATTTTCAGAACACCTGAGCGCAACCAAACGTAAAATGACTCGTCTTTTAGTTCTACTGGATCTCTTCTCCACTAAACACTCCCTAAAAGTCTAGTTTTTATTTGTTGACAAAATTGTCAAAATATTTAGTCTTAGTCTTAGTCATCATAACTTAGTTTTTATTTCGTTTTTATTTAGTTTTCGTCAGTGAAAAAAGGTACAGTAGTCGACGAACATTTGTTATTACACAGGCATTGTTTCACTCCGTGTCTGAGTCTGAGAACACCTGAACACCTAATGAATGGATGGAGACCCAGACGGATGGTATTCTATACAGAGCTCTATGGGGAAGCTCAAGGAGAATAGATAATGGGGAGAGTTTCAGTTTGCTAACTAGAAAGTTAACCTAAAAAGAAGTTGGAAGCTGGCAGATTGTTACTGAATGTCATTCAGGAAACTGAATCTGTAAGGAATACATTCATTATTCATATGTAAATTGGTAGTAGTGTTGAGCAGTGACGTAAAGTAACCAAGTACTGTACTTAAGTTTAAGAAATTGTTTTTTTTTTTACTTTACTGGAGTATTTCCAATTTTCTGCAGGCTACTTTGACTTCTATTCCACTACATCTCAGAGGCAAATATTATACTTTTACTTAATTATTTGAAAACTTTAGTTACTAGTTACTTTCTAGATTGTATTATTATTATTACAAAACATACATTACCATATACATTTTGGCCTTTTGAAAAAAGACGAAAAAATATTTTTTATACATTTTAGGCCATACATGAACATGGACATTCTGCATAATGATGCTTTCTACTTTTGGTGCATTTTGTAACCAATACTTTGTAATTTTACTCAAGTCAATTTTGAATTCCGGACTTTTACTTGTAACAGAGTATTTCTACATTGCAGTATTGATACTTTTACTTAGTAAAACATGTGTGTTTTGACACGTGTGTTGTGCGTTGGTGTTCCACCTGGTGTTCTGATACGCCACTGTTCAATTCCCAGGCGTTGAAACGTGATTCATGTGTATTCTCAATGGCTGTTCCCCATGCAGCATGCGGCAGCGCCACACTTACAGTTGGTGCTACGGGATGCACTTCACGCGCGTCAATACTATGGACCGCGATGGAAGCAAGCTGTACTGTAGGCTTTATGCGTTATCCTTTTGATTATGCTGGGTCAGATGTATGTTACATGTGACATGTGTTTTATGCACGATCAATAAACATCTCAATCCATTAATCAATCAATCAATCAGTGTCACTGCCCTGGCGGTGTGAAATGGCCTTTGGCATTTATAGAGCTACCAGAGAGAGCTATGAATTCAGCTCTCACTTAAACATAAATCTGTCTGATTCTGTGTTTTCCTTTATAATCAAAGTTTGTTGCATTGAAGACGTGGTGCATTATTGTGAAGACAGTCTACTACTCCTTCAGTCACCTACTTACTAAGAAGGCTAGGCGGTATAGGCTACTATGAATAGCTTTTTTGAACACCTACCCTACATGTAATTACTACCATGTGTCTGGCAATCAGACATTTTACATGATGCATTCATATCCTAAATGTGTCTTTGGCTCAGCCCACTGATTTAGAGCCGACCGTGTCCCCACCCACTGATCATGGTCTAATCTTTTGTACACAATTATAGTATTGTGTATGGAACAGCAAGCAACCGATTGCATTTCACATAACGTTGCGTTTCCAGGCCTCCTTCTGTAAGGCTCCTTGTGCCTAACAGTGGTGGAAAAAGTGTTCCACTTGAGTAAAAGTATCAATACTGCAATGTAGAAATACTCTGCTACAAGTAAAAGCCTGGAATTCAAAATTTACTTGAGTAAAAATACAAAAGTATAGGTATCAAAATGTACTTAAAGTACCAAAAGTAAAAGTACTCATAATGCGGAAATGTCCCATTTCAAGTTTTCAAACTTAATTTGAAAATAGCAGATCTACAAGCACACAACACATCGCGACGTGTTGTGTGCTTGTAGATCTGCTTTGTAGATCGGCTATTTTCAAATCGCCGAAATTAATATAGGGCTGAAGTGGAAAATGTATGTTTTGTAATAACAATCCAAATCAACAAAGTAACTAGTAACTAAAGTTTTCAAATAATTGTAGTGGAGTAAACGTACAATATTTGTCTCTGAGATGTAGTGGAGTAGAAGAAAAAGCATAGAAAATACTCCAGTAAAGTAAAAGTACCAAAATGATTTAAGTACAGTACTTGAGTAAATGTACTTAGTTACTTTCCACCACTGGTGCCTAAAACAACAACACCAACATAGACAGGGAAGGTGTTTACCGCCCCGGCTGATAATAATGGTCATCTCCATCATCCCTATAATCATGTTTATACGTGAGAGAGCTACTGCCTTACCGTCAGAGGATTCCAAAGTGCTTTATGATGCTAGAACTGTGGCTTCAAAACAAGAACCATTATTTGTGTGTGTGTGTGTGTGTGTGTGTGTGTGTGTGTGTGTGTGTAGGCCAATAAGGAGTGGTTGAACACAAACATATTGTATGCATGAATAATATTTCATCTTGTCAGGCATTAGCATACTTTTTCCCACCCAATGTACTCAGTGGTGTACAGTAACGAAGTACATTTACTCAAGTACTGTACTTAGGTGTTGCGGTACTTTTACTTTATTGGAGTATTTCCAATTTTCAATACTTTTACGTCTACTCCACTACATCTCAGAAGCAAATATTGTACTTTTACCCCTCTGCCATTATTTGAAAGCTTTAGTTACTAGTTACTTTGCAGATTATTACGTTATAAAACATACATTAACCACTTCAGCCCTATTTTATTCCTAGGCTATTTGAAAATAGCCGATCTACAAGCATCGCAACCTGTTGTGAGCTTGTAGATCTGCTATTTTCAAACATTTTAGCATTTTTACTTTTGGTACTTTAAGTACATTTTGATACCAATACTTTTGTACTTTTACCCAAGTAAATTTTGAATTACGGACTTTTACTTGTAACAGAATACTTTTACATTGCAGTATTGATACTTTTACGTAAGTAAAACATTTGAGTACTTTTTCTCACCACTGCATTTGCACTGTATGTCGCAACATGCTGTGGCGGGTTTTCTGTCGCTGGTTCACTTATATTCTTACAATGAAAAGTGAACCTTATTTCCAGAGCAATTCATCCCACTTCTTTTGTTGATGCGTCCTCAGAAAACCAGGACAGTAGCATAGCAACAGGTAAACAAACAAACAAACAAACAAGTCCTCTCCTACAGTCCTCGTTCCTCTTTTAGACCCTTTACAGTTTGCTTACCAAGCTGGCAAAGGTGTGGAGGATGCAAAACGTTCTCATTCTCCACAGAGTTATAATAAGCAACTCGAGAGAAAAAGCCAAATCTCATGTCACATTTTTTTATTCGCAGATTAGATGCTGCCTCACACACTATTGATTTATTGTGAGTGGGCTGACTGTGGAAAGGACAAAAATAGCCTAAATGGTATTGTTGAAAGTCTGCTCTAGATAATCAGAGCCCCAGAACCCAGGAGGAGATAATCAGAGCCCAAGAGACTTGTGTTTCTCCTTTGGGAGAAACAGGTGGCCCAGAAAGCATAAAGGATTTATTATTATCCTGCCTGACCATGTTGTGTCCAGTCCATTCCCTGTAACGTTACAACCTGACCATGTTGTGTCCCAACCCGATCTCACACAACACGGTGAAATACGGATTGACATTCCGTACATAGACGACTAGAAAACCCGAAAAGCCATGCATAGGAGCCGCGAACCCCCTCCATTGACTTTGTTACGTTTTGGACCATGTCGGAGGCGCGCAGTCTCAAGCGAACTGGAGCCACAAGAGGGACCACTGAGCGAGCTAAAGCGAGCGAGTTGCCGCGCCGAACGTTGCGACTTTCGCTTGAGCCTACTCAGCGCCGACGAGTTATGCACCGATAGGCACAGAATCGTAAATCATGTTGTGGGGACTGCTCTGCTTCCGGGTTGCAACCCGTGTTATTTCACCGTGGGATTCGCGGCTCCTATGCGCGGCTTTTCAGGTTTTCTAGTCGTCTATTTACGGAATTGTCCATCCGTGCAATTTCACCGTGTTCTGAGATCAGGCTGTGTGTCCAGTCAATTCACTGTAATGTTACAACCTGACCATGTTGTGTCCAGTCAATTCACTGTAATGTCCTCAGGCCAGTGTTATATACTATTCTATGTTATGATGTGTGTAATGTTAGGAAGTATGATTTGACCTGTAATGAGAACAAACCGGTACTAAGTCCTTCATTCCTTTTGCTAATCAGACTCCTCGTCTCTATATGCTTGTTTTCTCATTTCCTCCCACACGCCCTGTTCCCCTGAATTCATCTCAGTTCTCCTGCTGTTTCCAACCGTCACGGTCCAATGGGGGTGTTTGTTTGTCTCTACTGTACCTCGGTCCACGGCCAGGGGGAGACCTCTCCTCGCTGTGTCACAGCCAAAGAAGACAAAGAAAGTATCATCGTTCTACTGCTGCGTTTCCGTTTCTCATTTATTTATTTTATTTCGAATATGAAGTATGTCAAACTAGCTAAGCAGAAACACATTGCAGCAAATGTTTATATCAATGCAGCATCATATGCAATGGATCGCTAACCCTTGCGAGCTATTAATAATCGAGTGCCTGTGCTGATGTAACTACACAGCAGCTTTTCTATACGGGCGGGTTCGGGTGACACACCCACAAGCGTGTAATTAAGTAAGTAAGAAGGTCGGTAGTTGGTATCGGCAGAGAACTAGGATGTCTACCCCCTTTTCAATGCATTAGACTCATGGGAGATGGATTGCTGAGGTGAAGCGCAACACCTACAGTACTGTACCATCAGTTCCCAGTGCTTGCTTAGTCACCCAAGCCGTGCTACTCATAGGTGGCGGTGCCTGGGATCGAACTCTTGACCTTGCAGTCTAAAGGAGTGCTCTACCGACACAAGTGTGTCACTCAGTGCATTCAGGGGGGGCTGTAGCTTAGTGTGTAAAGAGGCCAGTATTCAGAAGGCCACCGGTTTGACTCCCCCCCCCCCCCCCCCCAGTAATATCTGTCAAAGAAGTGTCCCTGGGCAAGACACTTAACCATTAACTTCTCACCCCCGGGCACTCATCATGTCCATCTGAGCAGCCATCACTTGGCTGAAGCTGAAACTTGATTTCCCTCACGGGATTAATAAGGTCTACAAATCAAATCAAAATGGAATGTGTAGCGCTCTGTCCACGATGACCGAAAGTGCTCCGAAAAGAAGCTTTCTGCGGACACGGTCGGCGTGCTCTGTCCTTGAACCAAGCTCACTGTCCTTCTCTTATAGTATCACACACGTTTTCATTGCCAGTAGCTTTTTTTTCACCACAGTAAAAAAGAAAGGTTGTCTTGCCCTTCATTTGAACAAATAGAGACAGACGCTGTCTCTCAGGTTCCTCTCTGCAGCTTCAAAGGACTCAGCAGTTGAACTTTGATGTCTGGCCACAATAGCCTGGATTAAAACACGTCAAATCACCATGCCTTCATTCCTATAACCTTCTCTGAGCGAACCGCCACTGTCCAAGCCTGTTAAGGCCGATTTATACGTTGTCGTCAGATGGCGTTGCATGCCGAACAAGCACTATAATGCATCGTGGATGCAATGCGTTGTGGGACATGCAGATCAGGCTATGTTTCACTCACAACACCGTTTTACGATGAAGCATAAATTAGGCATTATACTATTAGCTCACTCCCAGAAGATAGACCGTTACAGATTACTGTCTAACCTGGAAGAATGAACAATGAAATGAAAAAAAAAAAAACATATATATAGATAGGGATTTTTTTGTCAAAGAGCTACTATGTCTTACAGTCAAGTTGTGGTCTCCAGTGCAGGTCGACTTAAAAAAAATAAAAATGAATGAATACTGTTTCTGTTCATACATACAGTTGTATATTCTTCATATATTATATCCTATGACATATTGTTCATTATTTCCTTTCCAAACTAGCACAGTGAAAAGCCCTTCTAGCCATTAAGTTGTGAACGTTTAAGTACATTTCCTAGCACATATTGCAGAACTCTTGCTAATGATATCCCACGTGTCCAGCGCTGTGCGAGAAGCTAGCCAGTTGAATCTGAGTAGTATAGTATAAAAACTCTCAACTCTACATAATTTCCCCACACTTCCTTAACATCGGAAGGCAAAATGTAATTACCTTGCAGGATATATAGCCTTTCAACCCCAAACCTCCTCCTAATCACGCACGCACACACACGCACGTGCGCACACACGCACATGTGCGCACACAGACACACACACACACACACACACACACACACACACACACACACACACACACACACACACACACACACGCAACTGCAACTATGTACGAAAGCTTTGAGATTTGCTTAAAAAAACACAACACAGCATCGTAATATATACATAACATAAATCATGATAATGGATGCCTAAGCAGCAATCTTCACGGATACAGACTGAACGCAGCCTTAATGAATATTGATATTTACCTCGCATTGAACTCCCAAAGCAACTGTATATACTCGGGCAAAACAATGCTTCAGAGAAATGAGCAAATCACTGCTGCTTTGTAGAATTGACTTTTTTCCCCACTTTCAACCACCTATTAAACCATTAAGAACTGGAACGCATCTGTGTCATTTTAAAAAAGCATTATTTTACGCTTTGGCTATTCAAAAATAGCAGATATACAAGCTCATAGCGCGGCACCGAGTGCCGCGCTATGAGCTTGTAGATCTGCTATTTTTGAAAAATCGTGAAAATATGTGAAAATCTTTGAATATATATATATTCTTTTAAACATTTGTAACTCAAATCTTTGCTTCTGGGGGGTCCCTGGAACACAATATTTCGGGTTGGGGATGGGGGTCCGTGGCCAAATACATATAATTGTGGGGGTCCTTGACATGAAAATGTTTGAGCACCACTGATATAGAAACATACGTTTTTCAGAATACTGTTGGGATTTAGAACACATTTGTAGAATTGGCTTCAGGTCTTAAAGGATTAAATCAGCAACATTTTCAGCTCCACGCAGGCTCATTATGTTTTGACAATCTGAAGCGCCGCAGGGCCTTTGTGCACATCTCCTCCCCGGATGGAATTACATGTGTGAGAATCTTTGTATGTATGTGTGCAGTACTCAACGTTAATTTATTCGTTTGTAACTCTGAGAGTACCAAACATTTGCACTCACTCTCAGAGTTCAATTAAAAGCTGCACTCACTCTGTAACCTTCATGTCGAAGCTGGGTCTCCTGACATGTTTTTTTTTACCGCTGCGCTACTAGCCTAGTTTTGAGTGAAAGTGGAAGTGATTAAGTCTGTTTGTGGGTTTTTATAAATATTTAACCAGTGAAAAGAACTAACAAGTGCTTGTTGTGACTAGGGATGAGACAATATGAAAATTACATGTCATGATTATTGTGGCAAAAATAGTTGCGATTAACGATATTATCGCGATAATCAAAATATGCTTAAAACTTAAATGCCACTTTTTGTTAAACTACTTGAACCAGTGTCCCTATTCTGGGTGGAACGTTCGCCAAAATTAGCCGATCTACAAGCTCACAACGCGTTGTGAGCTTGTAGATCGGCTATTTTTGGAAGTTGTACTGAATTTGCAGCTCATCAAAAGCGAATTCATCCTGGTCTTTATACTGCCTCCCCCTGGTCAGCCGGGGCGCCTGATGGAGGGGAAAGGAACTGGTTGGAATAACGTGTTCCTTCCACACGCTACAGTACGTCTAACCAGGGAACCTCCCACCTGTCAGGAAGAAGTGGCTTGCTAGCTCTCATGCATTAAAGGAGGCATGAGCTCGGCTCTATAGGCTCTCCCTAGGCTGGCAGAGGGAGTGTAGCGCCCAGCATTACTTAGACAATCGGCACTGGGTGAAAAAATGGGTTACTAAATTGTGTGATAAATTGTTTTAAAAAAAAAAGCTAATTCTTCCTAGTGTATGATAGAGGCAACTTAAAATCTCTGCAATACGGTTATTTTTTATCAATATAAACGATAATAACGATTATCGTCCCATGCCTAGTTGTGACCAAATAATAACTACATTGGATCCATTGGAACACAGATTCTCTTTTTGTACATTTTTTTGTACATTTTTTGTACATAAGGTTCTGCCCGATAGCGACGATAACACTCTACCATACAGATTGGAAAAAACAGCATTTTATTCACCAAAGTGCCATATAGTGCAGCTCTGTAACACCCAGGATTGTTCCGTGCGGTGCCATGCCAGACAGACGTGGTGTTGTGGATGAATCCTGGCTTTTGTTGTGCCATTGGGCTGTGGCTACGGGGCTAGCGGTAATGAGTCCCCCTGTGGAGTTCATCCATTTCTGCCGCTCTCAGACTAGCTGCAGGGGCTTTTTGTCTTCCTTTTCCACGTGTGTGTGTGTGTGTGTGTGTGTGTGTGTGTGTGTGTGTGTGTGTGTGTGTGTGTGTGTGTGTGTGTGTGTGTGTGTGTGTGTGTGTGTGTGTGTGCGTGTGTGAAAAACTAAGAGCTGTATGGTGTATAACCCAGCCACTTAATCTTTTGAACGCCACAACCCTGCATGCGCTTCCGGCAATGATTTGAAAAATACTGGATATCGGCTTACTTTGTCTGTAATAGCAAACAGGTGCTTTGAGGCTGTATGGATTCTAAGAAAGGGCCGTTTGTAGTAAATTATTGTTTTCCTTACGTACGTGTATAGTCTGAGGCCCCAGTGGTGGAAAGAGTATTCAAATGTTTTGCTTACGTAAAAGTATCAATACTGCAATCTAGAAGTACTCTGTTACCCAAATAATGTCCAGAATAAAAAAACGACTCATTATGCAGAATGTCCCATTTCACAACTTTTCAAATGTATAAAAATCTTGTGAAAATAGCAGATGTACAAGCTCACAATGCGTCGCATCGCGACGCATTGTGAGCTTGTAGATCGGCTATTTTCAAATGGCCGAAATGTATGTTGGGCTGAAGTGGGTAATGTATGTTTTGTAATAATAATCAAAATCTACAAAGTAACTAGTAACTAAAGTTTTGAAATAATTGTAGTGGAGTAAAAAGTACAATATTTGCTAAATCTGTTATTTTGTTGGACATGTTTCGAAAACGTAGATTGGTGAAGCAATAGGAAGCGGCGCAGGAATCCAGCGCCTGGGTTTGGATCCGCCCTTCAAGACCATCGATTGTGCTCGCTCTTTCAGTCTAAGTTTTAGAGTGGAGTCAAAAATGGAGGTTCCGTGACATAGCCAGTGGTGGAGAACTAAACCTTGTTGACTTTATAGGCAACCACGAGTGCAGTGACTTCCCCCCTTCCCTCTTCCAGGAAGATGGCAGGATGAGAACAGGTACCAAGGCAAGCCTTGTTAAGGTCCTGAAAGAGGAGACCAAAGTTGCATGCATCCCTGACCTGCCTACAGAAGACATAAAAACAGCAGTAGTTATTGATGCCATGTATGCCATGCGCCATTGGTCGTTCCTGAAAGGTGAAGCATTTGGAACAATCGCTGAACGATACCAACGTCTGCTGTTGAATGATGTGCCTGCTGGCACAGAGATCATTCACTTCTGTTCTGACCGGTACAGTGGACCTAGTCTTAAGACAGCTGAGCAAGAACACAGATATGCTTGACCAAAACCTACCAAAGAATATGAAGTTAGTATGCATTACACAGCTCCAGATCCTCAGGAGTTTTTTGCTGTGTCAGCTAACAAGGCAAACCTATTGAGTTTCCTCTGTGACGAATGGTGTGAAAATGAGAAACTTAAGTCAGCCCTTGGTCCAACACATCTTTACCTGGGTGGGGGGTTTAAAGAAGAGACAAGGAGTGTGGTGATCAAGGAGGGGTCTATTGAATATGTCCCTTCACTAGAATCCACACAACAGGAGGCTGATACAAGAATAATACTCCACACCCTGTACAGTGTCCAGAATGACAAAGTTGACAGAGTTGTCATCCATGCCAATGACACAGACATCATCATCATGTGCCTATGCAGCAACCCATCTCAGATGCCTTCCAGAGCTGTGGGTGAGAACAGAGCAAAATTCATACCTTCCTATCCATCAAATGGTATCAGCACTGGGGCTCGCACAGTTATCCATAGTTTAAGTGGCAGAGATACTGTACCACCAGCTATCCCTTCTTCACTGGGAAGAAGGCATGGTTCAAGGCCATCATGCGTCTGGATCTCTGCACTTGAGGAGTTTGGTGAAAACTCTTATGATTCCCTCTCAGATGACGTCCATCAATAAGGCACGAGACCTCACAATTGCTGTATATACATCCAAAGCGGACCACCAGGAGGATTTTGACCTGAGTAAGCTTAGAGTGTACAAGTTCCTCAATAATAGATCAACCCTCTTAAAGCTGCTGCCCCCGACAGATAATGCCTTTGACCTGCACCTGAGAAGAGCTGTTCTAGCAACCATAATAGATAAATGTGCACATATCGCCAAGCCGGATATTCCTTCTTTCACAGAGTATGGATGGTCTCTCAGTGCTAGCAATGCAGTCCCCCTTGCATCTACCGAGCCAGCCTGACCTGTGTCAATGAACAAGGCAATATCATGCAGCTGTATCAAAGGCTGCCAGAAAAACTGTTCCCGTGCAAAGAAGGCAATTCCATGCTACTTAGGATGCCGTTGCCAGGGACTAGAGACATGATGCATCAAGATCAGTGCAACACATGACAACAGTGACAGTGAATAGCATTGTACCATAGTATCATTGGCTTTAGAAGCAGGCAAGACAGCACCATAGAGGTCAAAATGAACCTTTTGTAGGCAACCTCAACTCCGCCTTTACTCTATTTGTCACTAAGTACTCTATCTTTTGTTATGTTACTTGAATGCATACCACTATGTTAATTTGTATAAGTTGAAGTTTTTGGCAAGTCTTGGAGTGTGCATGTGTCTGTTTATATTGTATTTAGTTTATTAAAATGATACATAAGATACATTGTGGGCCTTTTCTCCGATTTTTCTCTGCAATCATCCCCACAACTATAGATCTATAAATCAATAAATCTGAGGGAAAATGTAATACCATACATTATTTATGACTGCAGCCATATTGACAACATATAAATTAAAGCTCAAACTGACCAAATGTGTTCATATTGCTTAAAAAGCAGACTTTTTGCCATAACAGCCAGCTGTCACTGTAAAAGTCCAGACACACCCAATCATAAAGATAAGTATTCCATTGAGTTTCTCATGCTCTGAAACCATGAAATAAACACCAAGTTTTTATTTCTAGCCCATCTGGTTCAAAAGTTATTGCCAAAGCTATTTTCTGATAATATTGAGGCGGCCATATTGGATTTCCAGCAGCAAGGTGACCTTGTTGTCCATATAGGTTGTGATCCTACTAGGTCATAGATATTATTTCTGGTGGCCAACCTTTTATGGCAGGGCAAATGCAGCATACCCCCCTTTGCCCCCTGGGTATACGTTTTTACTCTACTGGATGTCGGCCATCTTGAATTTTGGAGTCAAAACGAGGTCTTACAATAAAAATTGTGTCAGATTTGGAATCCTCATGGTTGACTTGTATGGAAAAGTGCCTTCATACATGATTCTAGGTTATCCAGATCAAAAGTTAATTTTTAGAGACGTCGCCGGGCGCCATTTTGAATTTGGCTGTCTAGCAAAAAATGCCGGGATTTTTGGGAGGGACCTGGAGGCTAATTTTTTTTTAAAGGGTCCATAGAGGTCAAATCAATCGTCAAACCATCCTTGCCAGAGGATGGTCACGGAACCTCCATTTTTGACTCCACTATAAATATCACAAGATTATATTCGACTAAATCTACTGCAATCTGTGAGCTTGTAGATCTGCTATTTTCAGAGCGCAACACCCGAGCGCAACCAATTAACCAAACATAAAATGACTTGTCTTAGTTCTACTGGAGCTCTTCTTCACTAATTCCTCACTAACATTTTAGTCTAGTTTGTATTTGTTGACAAAATTGTCAATATATTTAGTCTTGGTTTTAGTCATCATAGCTTAGTATTTATTCACTTTTTATTTAGTTTTCGTCAGTGCAAATTTTTCGTCAGCTAAAAGTCATCATACTTTTAGTTGAAGAAATCAACACTGCTTCATTGTACGAAAAAATGCTAAAATAGCCAATTTACAAGCTCACAACGTGTGGCGTGTTGTGAGCTGGTAGATAGGCTATTATGGAAAAATAATTTGCCTATAATGACATGCCCAAAATAGGAACGCCAGGTTGAAGGTGGTTTATGAATGTTAGGTTCCTGATAAATACATAATAATAATGTAATTACTGGCGGGTTTCTGATCCAAAGCAGAGGTCATGACAGCTTTCTATAGGAATACTCTTTCAACATGTTGTAATTCTATACCCAACTGTGTCTCCAAACCAACTCAACACAAAGCACAGAGGGGAGGCGGTGCTCCCTGCATTACCCCTATAATAAACACCATGCATAAAATACATATTAAACTGAACACAACCCAGTGACATTAATGACAACAAATTCCAGAGCAAATAACTTCATAACAGGACATTATTAAAACAGTACACAAAGTGTGTGCCCCCTAAGGCATGCTGGGAAATGCAATGCACACCCCAGGACGCTAGAATAACAATGACTTCATTTACATAGCAGCACTTGTCGAAACCATGGATGAAAAAAATGCTTTACGCAACTGAAATAAAAAGCTTCCTGCATTGCCACGCCGCAATAAAAATACATTGTCAGTACATCAACCATACAGAGAGAACAGTAGGGCAAAACTATAAGACGAAAGAAGAGTTGAAATTTAAAGCAAATTTAAAATAATATGCATTAAAGGGAGCTTGAATTTAAAAAGTTGTCAGAGCTGCAGGAAGCCTTGTCAGAGGATCTGCAACTGGCTTTGTAATGGTTAAAAATCACACCCTGTGTGAAGGTAGCGGCGCCTTTGATACATTTTGTCATCGATATGTGTTTATAATGTGTTTATAGCCATGTGTCACGTGAAGCTTGACCAATCAGAACGTTGACGGGTCTGACCAATCAGAACCTTGGCGGGCCTGACCAATCAGAACGTTGACAGACCTGACCAATCAGAACGTTGACGGAAAAGCCAGGTATAGAGCAGGACCGCTCTATACTATGTATAGAGCGGCGCCAGCGCCGCTAAAAACTATAAAGGTTGTTTCAGACGGGGAGCGGTTAACGCGCCACAGAAATTCATTTTCAACTAGAAAATGTGCTCTTCGGAGCACAGGTCTCCGCCAGGTCAGGAAGTGGGTTTGGGATATATACTTTTTTTTTAAGTGAGCTTCCATCACTGTGATGACCACTGTTGATTTTTTAATTTCATCATGCGTCTCGCTAGCCAATCACAGCACGTCTGCGAAGTTTGAAGTTAATTTCATCATGTGTCTCGCTAGCCAATCACAGGTGTTCACAGACGGACGGACGGACACACGGACTCACACACGGACACACACACACGGACGGACGGAGTGAAAACATACTCTCCACCATGCCTTCGGCCTGGCGGAGACAATGAGAGGCGGCCGATTATTTGGGACGCAGGTTGAAGGGCGGAGAGGCAAACGGGCGCGGTCCCGTGAAATTATCGCGCTCGTGCCCGTGTGTGCACACGCCCGCGGGTAGCAAGAGCTGCATAGTGGTCAGGGTTTTTTTTCTCGCTACGCGCAGGAGGACAAAACAACAATGATCATGGCACGATCCCCGCTGATCAGCTAGGGCTGGGCGATATGACCTCAAATCAATACCACTATCATTTCACATATTAACCTTGATAATGATAATTGTAACACTGCTTCAAAAATACCACCTTTTGTTTTAGTTTTATAATCAATCTTCATTCAATCTCCAATCTCTCCAGCTTTACGTCATCTGATAAAATGTCCCTTTGAAATATTGTATACTAAACTGATACATGACATTTGTCCTAATAAAAGAATATCATTTACATAATTAGTTACTGGAAACAAACAGAATAATGCAATGGATATGAATTGAATATTTTAACCCATTAAGACCTGGAACTGTGTCATTTTTAGATTTGAGCTAAAACACATTATTTTACACTTTGAGCTATTCAAAAATAGCAGATATACAAGCTCATAGGGCGGCACCGAGTGCCGCGCTACGAGCTTGTAGATCTGCTATTTTTGAAAAAACATGAAAATGTGTGCAAATCTTTGAATATATATATATTTTAAAAGCGAACATTTTTAACTCAAATCTTTGCTTCTGGGGGTCCCTGGAACAAAATATTTTGATGGGGGTCCGCGGTCAAATACATATAATTCTGGGGGTTGAGCACCACTGATATAGAAACATACGTTTTTCAGAATGCTGTTGAGATTTAGGAGACATGTAGAATCGGCTTCAGGTCTCAATGGGTTAAAGTATTGCCTGTGGCATTTTGAATTCCGAATTCCGCGTTCCGTTTTCAGACTGTGGTGGAAAATGCAGAGTGAGTCTGCAGTCCTGACTGGCGGGGGGAGGTCGGAGGTCATTCCACAGCTTGGGGAGCCCGGAGGGAGAACAGTGTGGGACGCTTGGAGCGATGTTCAGCTCATGAATACTTATCAGTTGCTTTGTAATATTTTAAAAACTAATAGCAGTATACTGTATGAATTATGGAGCTGGAACGGTGTGTGTGTGTGTGTGCTTTTTTTATCATGGCCAGGGGTTGTAGTGGGCATTCTCTCTAGGTCGCCCGCAGACGAGCCCCTCCATCGTCGCTTCCAGTCATCTCCACACATCTGGTCAGTTCGTTGGTACTTTGCGCTCCTGCATCATTCTTGAGTACATGCACGTGTGTTAGTGTGGGACGTCCTCGTGACCGTTGCCCGTGTGTTGGTTCCCACAGCACCAATTTGCTGTCTGGCAGCTCTTGATGTCTCAATTCTCCTGGCTGCTATTTTCTCGCTCACCCTTGGTATTCCCTCATACAAGATCTTGTTGGTACATGTGCACTCTTGCTGATGTTAACACATTCTTTGCCAGGTATCAATTAATTAATTCATCCCCCACTGCCAGCGGTTTTACCTTATTTTGAGCTTTTTTGACGATCCACCGATCTTTTTTTTCAACCCGGATGTAAACAAACGATGTCTCCGTGGAAGGACGAGTCTCTCTTCTTTCCACCGGAACAAAAACATTGTAACCGCGATTGTTTGTTCTGTTGTTATCGACAGTTGAATATGGCTCGTTTTCACCAAACCTCAGGAGCTCCTGTGCTTGTTCCATGTGGTCGGAGAGCAGGCTGATGTCGTCCGCATATAGTCCAGGTCTGTCAGGACTACTGTGGGGTATCGTCTCGACCTCCTTGGTGTTAGAGTGAAGCCAAGATCCTGCTCTCGTCCACTGATGGCCTTCCTGAGCGCATAATCCAGTACTATGATGAAAAGGAAGCATTACCCCAGCAGGGATGTAAAACTCCTCGCTGTTGCCATCTGGGGTCACCAGCGGAGTAGGTTGGGAGGGACACCGTAGGCCAGGGGTCTTCAATGTTTTCAGGCCAAGGACCACCTAGCTGAGAGGGGTCCTTGGCCTCGCAGCGCGAGGCGTTGTGAGCTTGTAGATCTGCTATTTTTTGGTCAAGTTCTCCTTAGAAAAGGGATGCTAGGGTTCAAGTGGTTAAGGTAAAAAAAAAACTCATATCACACAAAGATTTGGCGGACCCCCTGTAGTAACTCTGAGGAACCCCTAGGGGTCCCGGACCCCCTGTTGAAGACCCCTGCCGTAGGCCTCAAGGATTTTCACCACAATGCCTCTGTGGATCGAGTCAAATGCCTTTTGGAAATCGATGAAGCACAGTACAGCAATCAGGTTATTCGTTTTCACCTACACACATGTCAGGCTGATTCCTCTGTAGTTGTCTGGTTTCCAGCTTTAGGCACCCGGATGATGTTAGAGAGAGAGCCATATTTCAGGCTGCTTGTTGTGCAGTAGAGCAAGGTGGCACAACTCTAGGATGAGGTCATCGAGATCATAGTTCTTTAGAACTATGATCCCCTCTGGGGGTATGCCATCCGGCCCAGCACTTTTCCCCTCTCTCACTGTGGATTTTGCCCTGGCAAAACTCATTGGCTGTCATCGATGTGCACGTTCTGCTCCGTCTGCTGATGTGCCCAGCAGGCTTTGGGAGTGGTTGAATTGGACACTTTTTACAAGCAGTTAAAATGCTGGCGACTGCCCCCGCAAGTGCAGAGTGAGTGTGAATGTGTGTGTGTTCCCTCCTAAGATCACGACCGCATTTCTGTCATTCACTTTACATGTTAATGCTATCTCAGGCCACTGCATGGCTTGAGGCCTTTTATGAAAGATCAATAGCCTAGACCAGAGTCATTGGCCACTGGAGATTGTTGTGGTCAGTCTGTCTGCACTTAATGAGCTTTTTTATTGAATTGCACAGAAGTCATTCCGTGCAGCACTACAGTGTGAAAGGGAATTGAGCCTGTTTCATCAGATTATCACCTTGACCCACACTAAGTAACTGGTCACCTCAAAATCTGACATGTAGATGCAGTAAGTATTGTCTTTTTTCTTTTCTTTCTTTCTTTTTTTTCCAATTAAATTGTCACTTCACTGTCACCTGGATGAGACCCCCCCAAATAATCATGTTGGGACCACTGGAGTAAAGGTTCTTGGTTAGTTTCCACCACTGCATGGGCTAACCCTGTGGGAACTTGGCTGAGATATACCTCAGCTGGGGAGAAGAGAACGAGACCTGCAACCCAAACTCGCAAGGGTATATATATATATATATATATATATATATATATATATATATATATATATATATATATATATATATATATATATATATATATATATATATATATATATATAGGTTTTGAAACCACTGTAGTGATACTGTTGAATAATG
Organism: Gymnoscopelus microlampas; assembly: GCF_963454915.1. Lineage (NCBI taxonomy): Eukaryota > Metazoa > Chordata > Actinopteri > Myctophiformes > Myctophidae > Gymnoscopelus > Gymnoscopelus microlampas. Next base: position 40,756,632 of record NC_139953.1, read on the forward strand.
ATACACATAATACACATACATACATACTGTATATCGTTTGAAAGGTAAATCTGAAATATATTCATCTTGCGTATATGAATTGGAATGCATTTTCTTCATATTTTTTTCATGTTATGAAGACATTTTCGAGCATTTGGCCCAGTTGATGATCCTCTTCACGAACCAAAGTGCCTTTATAGTGGCTGAGAATTCCCTCGCCACAAGGCGACAGTGGCTGAAGCATTCTTTTGTGCTATACACGACTGTAACATTTCTCTCTGCTGTACAGAAAATACACCCGGGAGAGCTCACGGTGACATTTGGTATTTTAGCGGTGGTACTGACAAAATACACTTGTTACAACATGGGGAGAATCTTCCACTTAACCCTCCAGTTTCCCTAGAAATGGCAGCTGAGAGCTGTATGTAAACCCCTGGTGAGGAGTAACACACATTCAGTTGAGTGTTACTCAATAACAAATCTCACAATACGGTATGTCAAATGAACTGCAATTTAGAGTGAACCCTTTCTACATACAGTAGCGTAATTGACCGGGGTCTCCCATTGGTTTGTATTAGGCCCCCTCAGTGGTGTAAAGTAACTAAGTACATTTACTCAAGTACTGTACTTAAGTACTTTTACTTTACTGGAGTATTTCCCATGTTCAATACTCTTACTTCTACTCCACTACATCTCAGATGTTGTACTTTTACTCCACTACAATTATTTGACAACTTTAGTTACTAGTTATTTTATAGATTTTGATTATTGTTACAAAACATACATTACCCACTTCAGCTCTGTGTACATTTATTGAAAATAATTATTGAAAATAGCAGATCTACAAGCTCACAATGCATCGCGATGCGACGCACTGTGAGCTTGTAGATCTGCTATTTTCGAAAGATTTTTTATACATTTTATGCGTTTGAAAACTTGTGAAATGGGACATTCTGCATGATGTGTACTTTCTACTTTTGGTACTTTTAAGTACATTTTGATGCCAATACTTTTGTACTTTTACTCAAGTACATTTTGAATTCCGGACTTTTACTTGTAACAGAGTACTTCTATATCGCAGTATTGATACTTTTACTTAAGTGAAACAATATGAGTACTCTTTCCACCACTGCTAATCATTGAGCTTGCTACACGTTCTCTCCACCACCCAACATCATGCGATTATTTGCACAAGGTTGTTGTGCAGACTGTTTCGTGAATTATGCCTGGTTTTGGGCTATGGTTTCATAATCATATTCATAGAATGATGACATGGTGTTTTTTATTGCGCTCCCCTGTAGAATCTATTACATGCTGCTTGAGTCGAGCATCCTCAGAGCCGAGCCTTCTCTGCTAAGGCTTGTGAACCGTATAACCATTTGTTTCAATAAATGGTCTTAAATCCTTCGACGCGGGCGTCTCGGATTTAATCAAAGGTTAGACAGCGTTACGGGACTTACCTGGCTGTGCAGGGCGCTGGTTTAGACAGAGGATCCACGTTGATGCCGCCTTTTTTGGGGCGGCCATAGCTGAGTGGGTATATGGAGGCCGCCTGGGAAATCTGAAGGTCACCGATTCGCACCCCGGTCTGTCCAGTATAGCAGCCATCAGCTTGGGTGAAGCTGCAACTGAATTTCCCCTGTGGGAATGAATACAGGTCTAAGTTTTACTCCTCTGAGCATGGCCAGTTCAATATTGAGGAAATGACAAGTCAAAACTTCATTTAAGGCTGTGGGTAGTATTGGTATCAAAATGTACTTAAAGTACCAAAATTAAAAGTACTAACATGTTTGAAAATAGCCTAGGTATACAATAAGGCTAAAGTGGTTAATGTATGTTTTATAATGTAATCATTTATGTCCGCGCATAATTGTAGTGGAGTAAAAGTACAATATTTGCCTCTGAGATGTAGTGGAGTAGAAGTAAAAGTATAGACAATTTGAAATATTCCAGTAAAGTAAAAGTACCTCAAAATTGTACTTAAGTACAGTACTTGAGTAAATGTACTTAGTTACTTTACACCACTGGTGCATGGCTATTTTCCAGATATAGTGATGCCCGAAAAATATTTGGACCCATGGGCCATACCCCATTATCCTACTGTAAGAAACACCCCGGTTCTATTAAGAGTTGTTGAAGCCATGGCTTTGAAGCCAGTCATCATTAAATGCCTTCAGATTCACTTTACTCCTCCTGTTGTCCTCCTGTTGTCCTTGCTTACTGTAAATCGCTTTGGATTAAGAGTGTCTGCTAAATGCCTGAATTGTACATTGTAAAGCACATTTTAAACTGAGTGAAATAAAAAATAGAGAACCGTGGACACTATTCACCCAGTATCAGACTCAGCTGAGTTGCTAGTCGGAGCCAAAACATATCAAACTGAATGAAAATGCCATCTGCACATAACCTGACTCCACCAGATGGAAGAAGCTTGCTTCACACTCTTGTTTTACAGCCATCTTTACTTCCATCTGGGACCTCGGTAGCCAAACCACTGCAAGATGGTGGTCCGTTTTTTCAAGCTACTTGGCAGGTGACTGGATGGGACCGTCTGTCTATCACCGTCTGGGCGTGCTAACTAAAACCAATCATAGACACAAAGGGTCTCCTTTGTGTCTCCTACCGGAACCCCTCCCTACCGGTCTGCTGGTCATGAAATTATTGGCTTAGGAATGAGACAAAAACTAACAAATATATCATATTTTGGGTGAACTATCCCTTTAACACTTCACCTGCCAGAGTTATTTCAGATGTTTTGCTGTTGTCTGCCAGAGATTTTCCATTGAAATTTAAAAAGTACTCAGGAGCCGAGATACATAATTAAGTTTTAAGTTACCAAGGAAGTGGATGGGAGTCTTTTCCTTCGAAAAATCATATCTCCTTGGTCTTTGGGTCAAATTGAAAAAAAAAAAAAAAAAAAAAAAATTCAAAATGTTTAAATGTTTTCAATAGAACGCGTTTATGCGTGATTGGCGGCCAAGTTCGCTATTTAATAGATCGCATTTATGCGTGATTGGCAGGAATTGAGTTAATCTGCACACAGATGTGCACAAATGTTTTAGCTTTTGGGATGAAGCATTCTTCAAGGCGTGAACAGGTAGCCAAGTGAATGCAGCAGAATGAAGGCATGAGAGAACATCACTTGATTGGCCTTAACACAGAACACCTGTGTCATGTCAGTTGAAGTTGTGCGGCTAACCCTCAAGGGAATTGTAGTCCTCGATATAATGGACTACGACACAGGTTTTTCAGCGTAGGAGCAACCAGGGGGCGAACACACAGACATGCGCGCGCGTGCGCGCACACACACACACACACACACACACACACACACACACACACACACACACACACACACACACACACACACACACACACACACACACACACACACACACACACACACACACACACACACACACACACACACACACACACACACACACACACAATTAGGAACAGTGGGCGCTATTAATACAGCACTCAGGGCGCAGTTAGGGGTTAAAGTCTTTTGCCATAACCGCTTCATCAAAGTTTTGTGAAATCTAGAACATGCAACTGCTGAGCCAGAAGACTGTGTCTCTGTTCATTTCTACTCTATGGGCCTCATTCACTATGTGTGTATGCAGAAATACGTGCTTAAACCATGCAAGGAGACAATTTATGGCAAAGTTTGGGATTCAATATGTTCTTACTTTAATGTGTTCTTACTATATGAACCAGACCACACAAATGCTAAGATCGCAATCTTGTGTTCAAAATAATTTAGTGTTAGTAGTCTAACACTAGTTAGTAGTTTATTAACAGATTAGTAAAATTATATCAGTGTTACAACATAATTCCTATGTGCATAGAAATTATGTTTTACACTGCACACAGTTGAAACAAGTCATTCACTCAATGTATTTGTGAATGAGTCCCAATATTGGCTGCTTACTATCAGCTAGTTTTCTCCCACACACTACACAGGAATGAGAACTGTTCAAGGTGCTGAAGTCTGCCCAGCAGCCTGCATGAGTCGCTGGTGGTGCTGTCCATGGCAGGCTGTGTGTGGGCGGCTGTCCATGGTGCTGAAGTCTGTTTCAGGCTATAAGGGAGGCCGGTGCTGTCCTTGGTGCTGAAGTCTGTTTCAGGCTGTAAGGGAGGCCGGTGCTGTCCTTGGTGCTGAAGTCTGTTTCAGGCTGTAAGGGAGGCCGGTGCTGTCCTTGGTGCTGAAGTTTGTTTCAGGCTGTAAGGGAGGCCGGTGCTGTCCTTGGTGCTGAAGTCCGTTTCAGGCTGTAAGGGAGGCCGGTGCTGTCCATGGTGCTGAAGTCTGTTTCAGGCTGTAGGGGAGGCCGGTGCTGTCCTTGGTGCTGAAGTCTGTTCATAATAATAATACATACGATTTATATAGCGTTTTTCTGAGTACTCAAAGTCGCTTTACAGAGCAGATAAAAACAACTTTATTAGGACAGACTAGTTAACCCATTAAGACCTGAGACGATTCTTTAAAAAAAAATCTAAATCCTAACAGTTTTTTGAAAAAAATCCAAAACATTTTCTTTAAGATTTTTCAAAAATAGCAGATATACAAGCTCATAGCGCGGCACTCGGTGCCGCGCTATGAGCTTGTATATCTGCTATTTTTGAATAGCCAAAGAAATCTAAAGTGACATAGATGCGTTCCAGGTCTTAATGGGTTAAAAAGGATTAAAACTTTAAAAGAAAGATAAAGGTAAACAAAACAAAAGGGAGGGGGCAGGGGTTGGGGTTTCATGTAGGGAATGCGATTCTGAAAAGGTGGGTTTTGAGTGTGGTTTTAAACATGGTGAGGGTGTGGGGGCAGCCGCCGAGATGGCCCTGTCACCCCCAGGTTTGTTTATTTGTCCAGAGGGTGTCCAGGAGGTTGAATGTAGTGGGGGGGGGGGGCTGGTTGTTGAGGCTGCATGAGTGGATTGTGCTGTGTCCAAGGTGCTGAAGTATAGACCAGGCTGTGTGGGTGGCTGTTGCTGTCCATTGGTGCTGCTGACCTCTATTGCTTCATGTTGAGAGCTTGGGCTTGCCGTTGACATTTATTCTGGCCTTCTTGCGTAGAAGGACGGGTATGTCCTCTTGATCTGTCCTCTATTGCAGCGGTGACATTACCGCCATGGAACATTTAACCCTTTAAGACCGGGAACGCATCTGTGTCATTTTAAGATTTCTTTGGCTATATAAGAAATAGCAGATCTACAAGCTCATAGCGCGGCACCGAGTGCCGCGCTATGAGCTTGTAAATCTGCTATTTCTTTTTTTAAATTGTGAAAATGTGTGCAAATCTTTAGGTTGATTATATATATACTTTTTTAAAGCGAAAGTTTTTAACTCAAATCTTTTTACAAATTCAGGTCATCAGCAGTTCTCGCCCTGATGATCTTAGCCAGTCGAAACATATTGGCATTTTTATTGTATAACATTTGTTTTAACTTTACTTCCTCTCCTCCAAATGTTTTTCCTCTCTTCCTTTTTAAGTCTACATTCCTGCTGATCCTTCAAAACGCTTTTAAGACATGTTTATCTCCTGTGAGCACCCGGTGGGCCTCTGTGTTTTTTACTCTGAATCTTCTCTTCATTGACACTCACATTGTCGGCAAACACAAAGACCGTTTGGACCGTTTGGTAGGACCTGGCTACCGAGGTCCCAGATGGAAGTAAAGATGGCTGTGAAACAGCCCCATAATAGCAATCCTCTGCCATACACTTTTACCTTCCAATATGAGTGTTACATTTTAACCTTGACACAATGTCATTTGACTTAATTGTGCTTTAAGAACATTTGAACCTACTGCTGCGTGTATGTACTGTATGTATTTTCCCTTGGTTCCAGTGGACTAACCATGTCCACTTTAATAGGTTGTCTACAGCAGGAGGCCTTAATGGAATCCATTTAGAACTATGGACTGTTCACGCTTGGTCGAAAAACTTGTATCTCGAAAATTATGTTTTGATTTTTTGTCTCAAGCAAATGTAAAAATGTGACATGCCTGACTGGAAGCCATGAGCAGGACAAACAAAGCTCTACCTGCCAATCAGTCAAAGCAATACACCGAAAATTAGCACTTCATTCTGCCTGCATAAGAAAATCCCACTTGATCCAAAGGACACAGTTTCTGTTTGTCTGCCATCTGTTTCTCCCCCCCAGTGTATACAAATTTGCATTTATCAGTATTTCATATTTAGTTTTTAACCCATCAAGACCTGAGGCCGATTCTACAAATGTCTTTAAATCCGAACAGTTTTCTGAAAAAAAAAACGTATGTTTCTATATCAGTGGTGCTCAAACGTTTTCATGTCAAGGACCCCCAAAATTATGTTTTTGCCCGCCGACCCCCATCTCAAAATACTTTGTTCCAGGGACCCCCCCAGAAGCAAAGAATAGAGTTAAAAAATGTTCGCTTTAAACAATATATATTCAAAGATTTGCACACATTTTCACGATTTTTCAAAAATAGCAGATCTACAAGCTCGTAGCGCGGCACTCGGTGCCGCGCTATGAGCTTGTAGATCTGCTATTTTTGAATAGCCAAAGTGTAAAATAACATATATATTTTTTTGTTTTTGTTTTTTAATAACGCTTTTTAGCTCAAATGAAATAGTGACACAGATATGTTCCAGGTCTGAATGGCTTAATTTGGGCATGTGCTACTTCTGCCAAAGCACAGTGATATTTCAGTGAGCCTGGCCTTCTGGGACCATTCTACTTCCTCTGGAACAGACTGGGTGAAAAATAAAAACCATTGAGGCGAGCGCTGGCCAAATCAATAGAGAGTTCAAGTTTTAACCCATTAAGACCAGGAAAGCATAGCTTTTTAGATGTTAGATTTTTTTTTTTGCTGTAACCATTATTTTATACTTTGGGCTATTCACAAATAGCAGATATACAAGCTCATAGCTACCAGCTTGTAGATCTGCTATTTTTGAGAAATCGTGAACATTTGTGCAAATCTTTGAATATATATATCTATATTTTTTAAAGCGAACATTTTTAACTCAAATATTTTGCTTCTGGAGGTCCCTGGAACAACATGTTTTGAGATGGGGGTCTGTGGGCCAAATACATATCATTTTGGGTGGTCCTTGACATAAATATCTATCATTTTGGGTGGTCCTTGACATAAATATCTATCATTTTGGGTGGTCCTTGACATAAATATCTATCATTTTGGGTGGTCCTTGACATAAATATCTATCATTTTGGGTGGTCCTTGACATAAATATCTATCATTTTGGGTGGTCCTTGACATAAATATCTATCATTTTGGGTGGTCCTTGACATAAATACCTATCATTTTGGGTGGTCCTTGACATAAATATCTATCATTTTGGGTGGTCCTTGACATAAATATCTATCATTTTGGGTGGTCCTTGACATAAATATCTATCATTTTGGGTGGTCCTTGACATAAATATCTATCATTTTGGGTGGTCCTTGACATAAATACCTATCATTTTGGGTGGTCCTTGACATAAATATCTATCATTTTGGGTGGTCCTTGACATAAATATCTATCATTTTGGGTGGTCCTTGACATAAATATCTATCATTTTGGGTGGTCCTTGACATAAATACCTATCATTTTGGGTGGTCCTTGACATGGAAAATTGAGTTTAAAAAAAAAACGGTTAGGATTTAGAAGACATTTGTAGAGAAGCAAAGATTTGAGTAAAAAATGTTCGCTTTAAAATCTATATACAATTTTACACGATTTAAAAAATAAATAGTAGATCTACAAGTTCATAGCGCTGCACTTGCCGCGCTATGAGTTTGTAGATCTACTATTTCTTAATAGCCAAATAAATAAAAACATGACACACAGATGCGTTCCCGGTCTTAAGGGGTTAAAATAAATGTATTGCTAACCTGCCCCCTGCCTCACCTCCGCAGAATGTGTGATCGAAGGTGGTTTGATTGGATGGGTTATCCATTCCCACTAAATCACACCACACGAGCCTTATGCCTTCATTGAAACTAAAAAGGCTCTGCTCCACTGCACACATATTGTACATTCTGCGAGTATGGGTCCTGCAGCAGATATGAGGCCCTGCGCCGTATGGCTGTGAAATCTGTCAGGTGGGGTATTTTTCCCATTTTCTCATTTAGCGGGTAAACGACAAACCAATCTCTCGGATCGTTTCGATTTGGCGTTCGGGGCAAGCACGGCACGCACGTCCCCGGGATTTCAGAAGCATGCTCCGCTCTGTGTTCTCATGGTGGATGTTTATCCCCATTGGTTTGTCTGATCCCTTGGAAGCGAACGCAGCTCAAAAATAACAATAAGAAGAATAGAAAGGAATGAGCAATTGTAGAGAAGTGGGTGGTACAGAAGAAATCTCAAACGGTCCTCAAACTAAGGCGTTTTCAACTTGCCATCCGGCCTGAAATATGCACAAATGACATGGAATTCTTAGATATCCCAATAGATGAACTCGTGTAGATACTTGTAGATGTGTTATTTTTGACTGTAGCTGCTATATTTCTCTCAGAGGAGTGTAATTAGTCACCCAGGGGTAGGCGGATTTCACCCAGACTCTAGCGCACTCTGAGATCTGTCAGCAGCCAATGAGAGCGTGAGTCACATGGGGGCGTGGCTGCACACAGGCAGTGCACACAGACGGACACACAGACACACAACCCGAGCACGGTTTCATAGTAAGCTCCACTTGCGCGGAGGCGCGCCTCCTTCCGCTGCGTTCGCAATCAGTGGTGCTCAAAAAATGTCATGTCAAAGACCACCAACGATATGTATTTTGCCACAGACACCCATCTCAAAAAATATTTTGTTCCTCCCAGACGGCTCTTGGGGCCTGGGGCGCCGCCTTACCCCTTATCCCTAAACTTCTTTGCCATTTTTTACTATTTATAAAAACATTTTCAAATAGTTCAAATAGCCAATCTACAAGCTCACATTGTGTCGATGTAGATCGGCTAGTTGAACTATTTGAAAATGTTTTTAAAAAATAATAAAAAATGGCAAATACGTTTAGGGATAATGGGTAAGGCGGCCCCTAAGATAGGGCCTTAGTCTGTAATGTAATGCCCGGGATCGAACCCATGACCTTGTGGTCCAAAGGCGAGAGCTCTACCGGCTGAGCTACCCGGACAAAAATATTGTAATGGAGTACAAAAGTGCAATATTTAGCTCTGAGATGTGGAGAATAGTGGAGAATAGTGGAGAAGTACAGTACAATATCGAGTAAATGTACAAGTTGCTTTGCACCACTGAGCTCGTCTATCAATATTAGCTCATCATAATGGCCACCATGTAAGTGATGTTCCCCAATTGACTGTGAAAAATCCATGGTATATATAATTACCTACGGTCGTCTGCTCTTTTATCTGAATCTGGAGCACCATCTCAGTCATTTGAGCCAGATTACAGTAATTAGTTGCGGCTTCGTCTAGACAGAACTATTATTTTATCTTCAAAGAATGAAGAAGATGCACAAACTGGTGATGTAAGGCAGACCCAGGGTCAGGTTCTGATTGTCCGATTTGAAGAGGGTCTCGCTAATGGTGCGGCGCTAAAGGGGGATTTATACTAAGCTGCGTGCCCGTATCACACACCAAAAATAGCAGATTTACAAGCTCACAAATTGGAAAATAGCTTTTTCTGGTGTGCCAGATGACCCGCAACTGTGTAAGTGTAAAGTGTAAATCAGGCTTAAGGTCAGCGGTGGAAAAAGTACTCAATTATTTTATGTGAGTAAAAATATAAAAATACTCTGTTACAAGTAGGAAGTCTGGAATTCAAAATGTACTTGAGTAAAAGTACAAAAGTATTGGCATCAAAATGTACTAAAAGTACCAAAAGTAAAAGTAGTCATTATGCAGAATGTCCCATTAACCAGTTTTCAAATGTATAAAAAAAACGTTTGAAAATAACAAATTTACAAGCTACGCATTATGAGTTTGTAGATCGGCTATTTTCAAATGGCCGAAATGTATATAGGGCTGAAGTGGTTAATGTATGTTTTGTAATAATAATCAAAATCTGCAAAGTAACTTGTAACTAAAGTTTTCAAATAATTGTAGTGGAGTAAAACTACGAAATTTGCCTCTGAGATATACTGGAGTAGAAGTAAAATTATTGAAAATTGGAAATGTACTTTACTGGATTTTTTTACTCCAGTAAAGTACAAATACCTAAAAATTGCACTTGTAGCCTACAGTACCTTGAGTAAATATAGTAAATATACTTTACACCACTGTTTACGGTTGGCATGTCTGTTAGGTGTGGAGGCGGGTACGTGGGCAACCGTGTACATTACAATAAATCACCATCCATTTAGGACCGTTCAAACAAAAATAACTCATAAATAATGTAAATTATTTCAATTGTGTCTGTAATCGTTCCTCTGTGCTACACGCTCACAGACTGGTAGTACTTTAACCCATCCAAACCGGGAATGCATCTGTGTAACCACTTTATCCATATTTTATACTGTGGCTATTCAAAAATAGCCGATATACAAGCTCATAGCACGGCACCGAGTGCCGCAATGAGCTTGTAGATCTGCTATTTTTGAAAAATTTGTGCAAGTCTTGAATATGTATTTTTTTTTAAAGCGAACATTTGTAACTCAAATCTTTGTTTCTGGGGGGGTCCTTGATGGGGGTCCGCGGCAAAATGCATATCATTTTGGGGGTCCTTGACATGAAAAAGTTTGGCAACCACTGATATATATAGCAACATAGTTTTTTTTCATTTCAGACACATTTGTAGAATATATATTCATAGATTTGCTAAACATTTCATGATTTTCCAAAACAACAAGCTCACAGCGCGGCACTCGGTGCTGTGAGCTTGTATATCTGCTATTTTTTCGAATAGCCAAAGAAATCTAAAAATTACACAGATGTGTTCCCGGTCTTAACTCTTTGACTGCCAGAGTATTTTCATAAAGTACTCCCCCAGTGCCAGCGATTTTCGTGTTTTCTTTTGTTATTTTGTAATTTAATTTTCAAATAGTTTGTCTTTCTGCGTTTTTAAACACATACAGTACCACAGTTCGACCAGCAGAGAGCAGTAGATTGACACCTCAATCTACTCCTCGCTGACTCGTTCGACCCCCTCCAAACAGGCCAAACAGTGTATACGTCATAAACCGGATGTGACGTTTTCGACAATCGCTGATCGGCCTTAAATACGATGTGATACACGACTACGATGACTATAGAAGACTATAGAAAATAGAAGTGGAGCTCTCCGTTAGTTTTTTATACATACCGTGTGAAAAAACGTGTTTTTCCCTATTCTGGCCGAAAATGACCGGGGAAAAAAAATTAGAACCGGAAACGTAATCTGCGTCATGAACCGGAACCCAGTGAGTCTGAATCAGGAAGTCAAGGAATCAGGAAGCGAAAGTGATGATGAAAAATAAACAGAATAGCGCGATCACAGTAAAAAGTAAAAACTCAGGATTTCTCGTTCTGGCACTGAGGGCATTCAGAAAAAACTCGGGATAACTCGGGGCTTGGCACTGAGAGAGTTAATGGGTTAATTAGTTGTGCCAAGTGTTTATGTTCTCATATGGGACACACGGCGCGTTCTCTACCAAAAGCAATTTAACACAGACGTTGTGCCACGAGCCACGGAACCACCGGTGAGATCAATGCACCGGCCGTTAGTCGTCCGTCTTTCTGGAGACGTTACCCGCTGCCTTGCGGGTTCCTATTCGTCTCTCCATCAGTTACAATCTTAGAGTGAAGTTGTGCTACAAACTGATGCACTTGGTGTGTCCAAGGCTCGTATTGTAATGTTATACAATGTATTAACGTTGCTGCAGTGTACTGTATTACTTCAGTAAAAGTATCAATACTGCAATGTAGAAGTATACTCATTATGAAAAATGTCCCGTTTCACAAGTTTTCAAATGTCCAAACACCTTTCAAATGTATAAAAACGTGTTTTTGTTGCATTCCCAAGCCAATATTTGATGACCGGTGGAGTCTCCGGTAGGGGAGACAAAGGGTCAACTTTGAGTCTCTATACCGGAGACATTACCATATTTTTTTTAATAGAAAATAAGTATTTTTTTTGGGTGAACTATTCCTTTAAATTGTCACTTCACTGTCATCTGGGGACCCCCCAAAATTATGTGGGGACCCCCTGGGGGGACATAGTGCACATGAGTTCACATGAGTGCTCATAATTGTATGACTACAGCTGTATGTTTACCACACGGCTGGAGGGTCATGAATGCATTCCTCACTTTTTTATCACAACAAACACAATTAAACACAGAAAGAAATGAATTATTTCCCTGGGGTGTGGTCATAGTAATCATGTTGACTAGCGTGATTTAATTGGGCGCCGTTATTGAAAGGTTTAATGATGAGCTTCAATAGATGTTTATACGGTTCCCATGAGTTTCATTGATTGTTTGTGGTTGTAATGTGCTTTAATGAAAGGAGACAGGCTTCACAGGCCAATGTGTTCCTCTTGCTACTGCCAAACTTGAAAGCCAGCATCCCTGTTCTGGGGGGAACTTTTGCCAAAAAATCTTCAAGCTCTTTTTTTGTCATTTTAATCCATTAAGACAGGGAACGCATCTGTGTCATTTTAAGATTTCTTTGGCTATACAAAAATAGCAGATATACAAGCTCATAGCGCGGCACCGAGGGCCATGCCTATGAGCTAAGAGGAAATAGAAAAAGCAAAGAGGTATAGAAGAGCAGACCAAGTAAACAAAAAAAAGTATAATCTTAAACACAATTTTATACAATATAGAGGGGTCCCTGCTTCATCTCTCTCTCAGCTAGGGGGTCCTTGGCCTGAAAACGTTGAAGACCCCTGGTTTACAGTATGTAGCCCATGGTGACATCGATCAATTCTGGATTAAAAACTTCTAATATATTAACAATTCCCCAAAATGTGCGTTGCAATTTTCTTCTATAAATCTCACACTACTAAGGCAGCCGGCGGTTCCGTGTGCCGCGAAAGGTGCCCTTTTTTTTTACTTGAGCACCTGCCCCTAAAATGTCTGTGCACGCCACTGCCTGCTGAGATGGAAGTTAAGAAATGATAAATAAAAAAGAACCAAAGCCACAGTAGTGTAGACACTGTTATTCTCTGGTGGCAGAGAGACGTTCCTCAGACCGGCTCTTATAATAAAGTAACTGAAAGAGGAACAAAGCACTGTAGCAAAGAATGGGCTTCCTGCCAGACAGCTTTATTGATCGTCGTCGGCTTGGCAGCGGCTCCTCCGATTATTAAAAGTAAATAATGAGAGAGGCGCTTCGGTAAACGCAAATATTGCCTGGTATCAGACGATCGTATATCACTAACAAGAGAGGCAGCCTTTTCCAATCATCTTCATCTTCCTATAGTTCGCTGTCGGGTTGGAAAACTTGTACGTCCCAAAAACAGTTACTTTTCAGGAAATGGCAAAAAAAAGGACCTGTGTTCTATCCCAGTGGTTCTCAAAGTGTGGTAGCAGCAGATATACAGATATACATAGGGTATAGTATATTTAAGCTATGAGCTTGTAGATCTGCTATTTTTTTTTAATTATTTGAAAAATGTTTGGAAATGTTTTTATATATATTTTTTTTTTAACACAAATCTTCTATTCTGGGGGGCCCTGGCACAACATATCTTGAGATGGGGGGGTCCGCGGCCAAATCCATATCATTTTGGGGGTCCTTGACATGAAAAGGTTTGAGAACCACTGCTCTAACCAATGTAGTTATTATTTACTCACAAGCTCTTGTTGATAGGCTACTTTTCATGGGTCATATCTTTTTTATAAAAAAAACTTTCACACTTTCACTTAACCTGTGCAAAGTGTTGTGAGCTTGTAGATCTGCTATTTTCGGTGTCACGAAGTCGCTTCCATAGAAGACATACTGGCTTCTATATGGAATCCAAATGACTGAAATCAGTGGTGGTGATTGAGAATGCGGAAGTGCCGTTTTCAAACCCACGACATAAAAGGGTGACGGCCCCGCCGGAAAACTGTCAAAACGACAGAGGCGTGCCGTCTACAGCATACTTGAGCCACGAGAGGCACCGCCAAGCGAGCTGTCAGGCAAGCGAGTCGCCGTGCCGAGCATTGCGAAGTGAAGTCCGCTTCAGCCAATAGGCTCTATGCACAGCAGCCATATTGTAAAAGACATTGGGCCTCTTTCATACTTCCTTCACAGATGTTACCAATGACACTAAGGAAGGCTCCGTTCCATTCTGGTCAAACAGAGTCAGGGACCAGCTGCTGTTATTGCACATGTTGGCTCACTGTAAACACTCTGCTACACCAGTGGGTCTCAAAGTGTGGTCCAGGGACCCTCGTGGTTCCTTGAGAGGGTTCCAAATTGCCCCTTACGGGTGTGCAACTCTGAGTGTGTACAAATGGAACCAAATGTGGTTTGGTCCATTTGTACACTCTCAGAGTTATGGGGTTATGGGCTTCCTTGAAATGTTTGAAAACCACTGTGCTATTCACCTGTTTCCTAGGCTGTGTGTTTTCCACTTCCTGTTGGATTTCATTGGATATCATTAGTCATCTGACCAGTTTCATTGGATTTCATTGGATCAAATCGACAGGAAGTGGAACACACACAGGAAGTGAAAAGCCTAGGAAACAGGTGAATACTAAATGGAACAGAGCCTTCATTAGTATGACCGGTAACACCTGTGAAGGAAGTAAGGAAGAGGCCCAATGTCTTTACAATATGGCTGCTTTGCATAGAGCCTATTTCAGCGCCGTTCGAGTTAATGTCCCGATAGGGACAGATTCGTAACTCTAATCCCCCCTATAGTCAACATGTGCTGTATATTCGCCCCCTCTTCCAGTCAAAAGTTTGACTTCTTAGGACGTCCGTACCAAGTATTGTAAAAGACATTGGGCCTCTTTCATACTTCCTTCACAGATGTTACCAATGATACTAACGAAGGCTCTGTTCCATTCTGGTCTAACAGAGTCAGGGACCAGGTGCTGTTATTGCACATGTTGGCTCACTGTAAACACTCTGCTACACCAGTGGGTCTTAAAGTGTGGTCCAGGGACCCTCGTGGTTCCTTGAGAGGGTTCCAAAATGCCCCTTACGGGTGTGTAACTCTGAGAGTGTACAAATGGAACCAAATGGTTCCATTTGTACACTCTCAGAGTTATGGGGTTATGGGCTTCCTTGAAATGTTTGAAAACCACTGTGCTATTCACATGTTTCCTAGGCTGTGTGTTTTTCACTTCCTGTCGGATTTCATTGGATATCATTAGTCATCTGACCAGTTTCATTGGATTTCATTGGATCAAATCGACAGGAAGTGGAACACACACAGGAAGTGAAAAGCCTAGGAAACAGGTGAATACTAAATGGAACAGAGCCTTCATTAGTATGACTGGTAACACCTGTGAAGGAAGTAAGGAAGAGGCCCAATGTCTTTACAATATGGCTGCTTTGCATAGAGCCTATTCAGCGCTGTTCGAGTTAATGTCCCGATAGTGGACACAATCGTAACTCTAATCCCCCCTATAGTCAACATGTGCTGTATATTCGCCCCCTCTTCCAGTCAAAAGTGCGACTTCTTAGGACGTCCGTCCCAAGAAGTCAAACGTTTGCCGTCTTGGGAGTGAGAATGCGCACAGTAATAGTGCGGTGCGTTGTGAGATGGACTCTATTTGCTATACTTTTGTGTGACTCGGTCATCCGAGGAAGTACAAAATAGGACATGAACACATGCCATTGGCGTCTATAGAAGTCATTTCAAATCCAACGCTTGACTGCCATGGACGTCTATTAGACGTCAGTTGGTGTCTTCAGTGATAACGATACCTGTGACTGATGCTGGGACTCCGGAAGAAGAATACACCTGCAGATCACGTGATCTAAACCAGTGGTTCTCAAACTTTTTCATGTCAAGGACCCCTAAATTGACACTTATAAGCCCGCGGACCCCCATTGGAAAGTTACGCCAAGGACCCCCATAAGATAACATTTTTTACGGCTCTAGCAGTGATCCTCAACCATTTTAATTTCAAGGACCCCCAGTTTGGCATGCATTAGGGCTACGGACCCCCATTTAATGGCATTTCTATGCCTGGGACCCCAATTGATAGTATAAAATCAATGTTAGATTTAACTCTGAGAGTGTACAAATGGAACCAAATGGACCCGTTAGGGTCCATTTGGTTCCATTTGTACACTCTCAGAGTTACAGACCCATAAGGGTCCATTTGGTTCCTATCCATCATTTAGCTGGGGACCCCCTGGAACCCCCTCAAGTACCCCTGGGCGTCCCCGGACCCCACTTTGAGAACCAATGATCTCAACTAATTCCAGACCATCCGGTCTAACGTTATCAGATTTATAAAAAATACATTCATCTCTGATTTATTTTCCCAGATAGCGTTTTTGGTGAAAACAAGCTATATTCAACCGCCGATAACTGAAGAACGGAAGATCGCTGTTACAATTTTTCTTTTCCAGATGATAGAAGAGACCCTCGTCCTATCCCCCTCAGACATCTGTTGTTTACATCTTTGAAAAAAAAAAAATCTGTGGGTCTCGGAACAGATTAGTAAAAATGCTGCCGGTGGCGGATGAATGAATAAATTAATTTGTGGCAGTCAATGTTTTAATTCAGGGCTCTTCAACGTTTTCAGCCCAAGGACCCCCTAGCTGAGAGAGAGATGAAGCAGGGACCCCCTCTATATTGTATAAAATTGTGTTTCAGATTCAACTTATTTTGTTGACGTTTACTGTTCTTTTTCCCTCTACACCTATACCTCTTTGCCAAAAATAGCCGATCTACAAGCTCACAACGCCTCGCAGCGCGAGGCGTTGTGAGCTTGTAGATCGGCTATTTTTGGCTAAAGTTCTCCTCAGAAAAGGGATGCTAGGGTTCAAGTGGTTAAGGTAAAAAAAAATCATACAAAGATTTGGCGGACCCCCTGTAGTAACTCTGAGGACCCCCTAGGGGTCCCGGACCCCCTGTTGAAGACCCCTGTTTTAATTTATGAAACATGGATACAAGGTTTTGTGCCCGCCGCCCCGACGGCGACCATATGCAAAGATTAAACCCGGAAGACTTTCCATTTCTTCCATTTGACGGGCAATTCTAATGCACACAGCACACTGCTGTGGTGCTGATACCAGCCATGGCCTCTGGGGTTCCCTCACCACTTCCCTTTCCATGTGAATCACACATGAGGCAGAGGAGTGATTGAGACGTTTAACCCATTAAGACCGGGAACGCATCCATCCGTGTCATTTTTAAGATTTCTTTGGGCGATTTAAAAAAATAGCAGATATACAATACGAGCTTGTAGATCTGCTATTTTTGTGGAAAATGTGTTCAAATCTTTGAATATATATATTTTTAAAGCGTTTTTTTTTTAAACTCAAATATTTGCTTCTGGGGATTCTACAAATGTCTTCTAAAGTTTTTTGAAAAACTTTCTGTTGCTATAATATCAGTGGTTCTTTTTTTCATGCCAAAATGATATATATTTGGCCGTGGACCCCTATCTCAAAATATGTTGTTCTAGGGACCCCCCAGAAGCAAAGATTTGAGTTTAAAATGTTCGCTTTAAAATATATATTATATAAGATTTGCACAAATGTTCAAGATTTTTCAAAAATCTGCTATTTTTGAATAGCAAAATAACTCTTTAAACGACACAGATGCGTTCCCGGACTGAATGGGTTAATGTCATAAAGATCCATGCCTGTGGGCTTGTCAGCGGGCCCCCCCCCCCCCCTCCATCTCCCTGTCCGTCTCTATTAAGGGCCCGGCGGGCCTACGATGGGTGTGAACGTGTAATACTGCCGACGCCGCCTCATCATATTCAGTATTAAACGGCCGCTAGACCGCAGGGTAATCAATTACCCGCTCAATTATTGATGCCAGGCGTTTCAGCCTTAACCCATTAAAACCTGGACACGCATCTGTGTCACTACTTTTTCATTTCAGCTGAAAAGCATTATTTTACACTTTGGGCTATTCAAAAATAGCAGATATACAAGCTCATAGCGCGGCACCGAGTGCCGCGCTACGAGCTTGTAGATCTGCTATTTTTGAAAAATCGTGGAAAATGTGTGCAAATCTTTGAATATATATTGTTTCAAAGCGAATTTTTTTAACTCAAATCTTTGCTTCTGGGGGTCCTTGGAACAAAATATTTTGAGATGGGGGTCCGCGGCCAAATACATATCATTTTGGGGGTCCTTGACATGAAAAAGTTGGAGCACCACCGATACAGATATATGCCTTTCCTTGGGTCAATTTAGGGAAATGGTCTCCAACGCTTTTGTTCCAGAGTGTTAACTGTTTTAATGAATTCCTGGCCTATCTGTCTTAGTTCTTTGAATATGTCTGAGTTTTCTCATGTCCTCTAATTCTCTGTCCCACATCAATTCTTAATAAGGATGTATATAAATGTTTATTCTTGTTGAATATTATGTTGTGTATCCCGACTAAAAAAAATGAGGGCTTGCCCCTCAACTGTACTTCGAGTTTAAATAAAGGTTATGATGATAGAAACATACGTTTTTGGACGGTGTAGCCGCCCCTATAAGTGGGGTTGGGACACCTCATTAGTACACCCCTAGCTGTACTGTGATTGGCTGACTCTATTGGCTGACTCTATTCAGCACTGTGATTGGCTAGCGAGACACATGATGAAATTAATAACCTATAAATAGGACTAGCCTATGCACTTAAAAAAAAAAAAAATGTTTTTTAAGTGAGCTTCCATCCCTAGTACAGCTAGGGATTCTGAAAAATCACACTGGGTGTGATTTTTCAGAATACTGTTGGGATTTAGAAGACATTTAATCGGCTTCAGGTCTTAATGGGTTAATGCTACTGCAATTTCAGTCGGGGGGGGGGGGGGGGGGGGGGGGGAGTCTGGAGGAGACGCACGTCAGCAGACAGGAGCTGCAGTGAGCTGTGGGTATACAGATGAGATCCCAGGTGTCTCGAACGCTGCCACTCAACATGCTTCACGGTGTGAACCGCGTCGCTTGTTCCGCTCGCAACTATACTGTATAGCTAAATGTTTATGGTTGGCTTGTTGGGTTTGATGTGTGCTGTCCTAATAACAGCTTAACCACCTAAAAGGGATAGTTCACCCCCATAATGGTGAACTATCAAAATGTGTAATCGATCTTTTCTATCGATTACACACCTCATGGAGACTTGATATTTTTTTTGTTTGTTTTTTTGTTTCTAAAGACCTAAACCCTATCTGTCTGTGCGTGCGTGCGTGCGAATTATGCCCAAATATGGATATGCAACCGTTTCTACTGCGTCTGGCGTCACATGCCCATATTGTGCAGATCCCGATGTCAGCACAAATATGTGTTGTTTGGCCATGAATGGGTATCCACCACATACAGAGACAGACACAGTGTCACGGTCTGAGTCAGGGCAGATTGTAGGACCCAAGTGCAGGAGAGACAGAGGCAGAACAGGTCAGTTTAACGGGTTTATTAACTCAAAAGGTATTAATACAAGCAAGGGACTGAACTCACGATTTAACTACACGCAACATAATAAAATGAACAAGCAAGGACAGGTTGCAAACACAGGGCTTAAATAGACAGGGAAATAACACAGGTGAACTCAACAGACAATCAACACTGGGATAGGCTGAGGGACTAAGAGGAGACGGGAGGAGAACATGTCTAATCAACAGGGAGGTGAGACAAGACAGGTAACAATAACAAAGCAGAACAGGAAACAAGACTACAAAATTAGGTACAGAACAAAAGCATGGCAACAACAACAGAGTAACAGAATAACAAGACTAGGTACAGAACAGAACAAGGCCTAATAAGTCCAAGACCTTATAAGGGCAGGAAGGTCTAAATAATAAAGTCAGAGTCCGCGGACCGAGGAGCGGACCGTGACAGGCCTAAAGAACAGGCCTAAAGTGCCTTATTTCACCCACGCTCCTATAAACCGGCCGATGCTGGTGACCGAAACCTGAACACGCTGATTGACGCGTCGCGATTAATATATTTCTTTGATAAAGAAATGTATGAAACATTGAATTAACCACTTGAACCCCAGCATGCCCATTTTCGGGGGAACGCTCGCCAAAAATAGCCGATCTACGGACGAGCTCACAACGCATCACAACGCAACGTGTTGCTAGCTTCTACTGTACATTGGCTATATTTGGGAGCGAAGAGATTCGGTGTAATTGGTGGCTGTATAGGAGGTCACAGTTTATATGAATGGCCTGTAATCCCGCTGTTTCACCCCTGCTGGTGTCAGAAATAATTAGGCTCCATTCAAGCAGATGGGTTTTTGCCGAACTTTACACTTGATTTTATTACCTTAATAAACATGGTCATAAATACTATATATATGCTTCCAGTCGCTAGTTTAAACTAAGTCTTCTTTCAATCACCATGATATGCGTTTTGGTAATTTATGGTCCCATTTACTTTAAAGGGTCTACACCATGAATTTAAAAAATAATAATATTTAATATCATATTGTTCATGTCCCTCAAACGTTTTTCAAAAGGTTTGAGCCTAAATCAAGCCTCAGATATACTCATTCCAACTAACTTCTCTCTGGCTTATAAAGCACTTTCACCTGCAATACCACATTGTCCTGTTTGGCACAGGGCGCTATTAAGCCAGTTTGTATGCATGTTATCTCCTGGTTCTGTGTGGAAAGTGAAAAACGGGAGGAATTGTTCCCCCTGCCTACGTAGGCAGGGGGAACAAATCAGTTTGGCCTGTTTTTAGACCAATTTACAGCAAAACCCCAGATTTGTTGTGAAAGCCTGAGTGTTCAAACTGGGGTATTTTTGAGGATAGAAGAGAGGTAGGGGAGACCAAAAACACACAAAAAAGAAGAAAAAGTTAAAATTCATGGTGTACTGTAGACCCTTTAAAATTGATGAGAAAGTAGGGTATGCTGTAGGAGGGGTGTGGCTTGTACCTTGTGATGATTTGATTGACAAGCTACACAACCAATAGCATTCATTCGCCACCCAACCGATTCTGGTCCCAACCGATAGCATTCATTTCCGTGCACATTTTTCGGACACGGATATAGAAAGCTGGCGGATTTGAAATGGCTGAATATTGGCTTCATTAACGGTCTGTAGAGTCAATGGGCGTAACTTTGCACATACTTTTTACTGTCTATGGTATAAACAGAAAAAAACGGTCCAAGTAGCGTTGCAAATCAGGTCTGTTTTACTAAGAATGGAGGGTTTAAGTGGTTATCAAAATGTGATTGAGGTCAGAAGCAGGGCGGCCGGGCAGAGGAAACCAATTCCACTTTTAATGACAGGGTTTACCTGTGACTTACATCTTACATTTGCAGTAAATGGCCAAAAAGATGAGATCATTGGGGGAACGTGATGAGTCGGCATAACACAGTAACACAAATGAAAACCATTTCAGTTTTATGGTGTCCTAATAAAGACGACCCGTCTATAGCTTACAGTACCTTTTCCCATTCCCCCCATGCAGGGCAATTTGGTTTGAATGGCGGTGTGAATGGTAAATGTAGTGTGACATGTTTCCTAATCAAACCATTACAGTATTACACGGTTCCAAAGCCACCTGAGGATAGCTGCACTGCAACAATACTAATTCCTGTATCTTTGTACAAACAAATATGTGGTCCCCAAACATTTTCATGTCAACGACCCCCAAATTGATATGTATTTGGCCACGGGGACCCCCCCCCCCCATCTGAAAAGGTTGTGTGCCAAGGACCCTCAGAGAGAAGGGAAGATTTGTGTAAAAATAAATAAGAATATTCAAAAGTTTCCAAACATTTTCGATTTTTTTCTTCTGAAATTGACAAAAAAATAGCAGATGTACAAGCCACTTCGTGCCACGCTGTGAGCTTGTAGATCTGCATTTTTCTTTTAATAGCCAACAACAGTGGTTCTCAACCTTTTCAGGCTGCGACCCCCCAAAATAATCATATTTGAATTGGGGACCCCTCACCATGATAATACTTGGAATGTACTGTAGGAGTTGGGGCATTCAATTTAGTTTGACTCTGTTCCACAGATAAATATTGTGAAAATAGCCGATCTACAGGCTCATAACGCCTCAAAAAAGTTTTTCGAGGCGTTTCTTTCGTCTTTTTTGATATTATTTGACAATTTGGCTAATGTTTGACCAGTTTTTAGTGCATATTTTTGTTATACATTAATTGTCTTTTTCTTTTCTTTTGAGGTATTAGAAAGGTCTTAAAAGCAGGGACCCCCTCTATATTGTATAAAATTGTGTTTCAGATAAACTTTAGCTTCTCTTTTTTCCCTCTACACACCTATAACTCCAAAAATAGCCGATCTACAAGCTCACAACGCCTCGCGCTGTGAGGCGTTGTGAGCTTGTAGATCTGCTATTTTTGGCTAAAGTTCTCCTCAGAAAAGGGATGCTAGGATTCAAGTTGTTAATGTAAAAAAAAAAATCATATCACACAAATATTTGGGGGACCCCCTGTAGTAACTCTGAGGACCCCCTAGGGGTCCCGGACCCCCTGTTGAAGACCCCTGTCATAGAGCATTGGTTCTCAAAGTGGGGTCCTTGGGGGGGGGTACCAGGGGGTCCCCAGCAAAATGTGTTAATATATCGTCACAATCATTTTATCCAGTTTAACCATATTTTATACTTTCTTGAAGATCTGCTATTCTTTTTTAAATTGTGAAAATCTGTCCAAATCTAAATCCAATCCAAATAATATATTTTAAAGCGAACATTTGTATCTCAAATCTTTGCTTCTGGGGGGGTCCCTGGAACAACATATTTTGAGATGGGGGTCCGCGGCCAAATACATATCATTTTAGGGGGTCCTTGACATGAAAAAAAGAACCGCTGTCATAGACACAACTGTGCAGTTTTGAGGGCTTGTCAAAATGTGATCTGACATGGTCTTGTTGGAGGGTCCCTCGGAGCTTCTTTAAGAGTGCAATGGTTCTCATAAGCTCTGCCCCGCCGCACCGCTCCACTGTATAAATCAAACGGCCTCATTAACGGCTCAATAAACCTTGTGTTTTATGCCCCGCCATTTTCCATTACCGTGCGCTCTGCCACGGCGCTTTGATGAATTACAGACCCTTAAAGATGGAAGACCTGTGACCTTCGGGGGTTCACGGGGCCCCCCGGCCTGGCATAACTTAACACACCCGCCATCTGGAGACTGCCGGGATACGGACGGAGTGAGGCTGCATGAGGCCGTACTGGGGGTTGAATTCTAATGCAGGTGACGCTTCGTTCAGTTCTAATACGTTTTCATGTCAAGGACCCCTAAAATGACACGTATTTGGCCGCGGAACCCCATTTGAAAAGGTTTGTGCCAGGGACCCCCAGAAGAGAAGATTTATGTAAAAACAAATTAAAAATGATTCAAAATCTTCCAAACATTTTCGATTTTTTTCCAAAATGATCAAAATGTTTATTATTTACCCATTTACTCTTTGTGTTTTTGCCAAGTATATGGTTTGTTTATTTCAATACCCTTGGACAGGACATTATTTCCTTCTATTATTTTCAATTATTTTTACATGCCAGTGTCACACAAGCTCACATGTGCTGTGGGGGGAGAACATGCAAACTCTACAAAGAAAGGCCACTAGGAGTGCAACAGTTAATACAAATAATCAATAGCCAATCTACATGCTCACAACATGTGACATTGCTTGTAGATCAGCTATTTTAGCTATATCTGTACAACACTGCTGAGTTAAGTGATTAATCAGACTAATCAAAAGTCAATTCTAAAAATCTGTTTATTGATATATAAAACCAGTGATTGATTATCATACTATAATTCTAGTAACCTCTGTCTGTAGTGGGTCCGTAGTGGGTCCGTAGTGGGAGTAGGTGAAGCTACCCGGTTCTCCTCAGTGGCTGGACCAATTGCTCTGATTTTGCACACAGCCATTGACCATTACCATCTGAACTTAACTGTGAAGCCCGTTTTTCGATTTCAACAAATCTCAGCTTCTTATTAGCGTTTATGTGTAAAACACTGTCGCCATGGTTACGGGGCTGCCCAGCTATGGGACGAACTGCCTCCCGGGTTGCCAGATCATGTGCGCATATCCCCCCACGGATGCGTCGACCGGGTATGGTCTAGTTTGATTAATTCACACAGTATACATTCACAAATCCCCATATATGGAACTCCCTGATGTCATCAACATGAGGTCCTGATGTCATAGACTGGCCTCCAAGAACTATCATCATAATGGGTACTGCACTAAGAACCATGACAGCGGGTACAGATATATATAATGTATAATGTGTGTACAATGGGTACAGCTGGTATTACATTACAGTCATTTAGCAGACTTTTATCCATAACGACTTACAATAAGTGCATTCAACGTAGGTATGGAACGAAACGACTAATCACCAGAAAGAAGTCTTAAGTGCATTCTCTTCTAAAACAAGCAACTAAGAGTATACCTAGCGCTAAGGTAAAATTGCAATATATCAGCTACCTACTTTCTTAAACAGATGAGACAAATAGGAAAATCAAATGAGCAAGAGTAGAGTTAAAACAAATAGGTGTATCAAATAAACAAGATCCAATAAAACAATAAAACAAGAGCTGTGGGGGGGGGGAGTGTCATGGAACTTCCTTCGCCTACGGACGGACGGACGGACGGACGGACGGACGGACGGACGGGTCTAATCCCTTGCCTAAAGTTCAAGTTATGTGTCTTTTAACCACGCTCACACCCCATGTTAATAATGGAGAATCTATGATGTCACACTACTGATGTCATAGTACTGACCTCATGGATGACCGATGGCCCCCAATATAAGTGGTGTCTCATGCATTAAGACTCCATTATTTTAAAAGGATTCTAAATATGAGTATTTATCAAAAGTCAAATGTTCCACTGGACGGTTAAGGTGAGAGAGGCACCGAACAAGCCCCATCATCATGCTGCTGTAGCCGTGGGGTGCAAGGTGTACTCATTTGTAGGTCACTCTTGGTGGAGACCACGACCGATTGACGTGTACGTCTTCAACACAGTGTCTCTCAGATGGAGGAAGTTGCCCCCGGTGACAACTAGCAAGCACAAGAACTTCACGGCTGTGCTGATAGAATATATCGTCTACATCTGGGGAGGGTGTGAGGGCTTTGATTTCTGCGACACACTTTATGCATTTGACGTGGACACCCACACATGGTTTAAGCCCGAGGTTCGCGGTGCTCTTCCAGCGGGGAGTACCTTCCACTCGGCCTGTGTCTTGGAGAAGGTCATGTATATCCATGGAGGAAAGACACGGGCTGGACGCACCGATGACATCTACAAGTTGGACACCACCACAATGGTCTGGTCTTTAATTAACACC
Organism: Gymnoscopelus microlampas; assembly: GCF_963454915.1. NCBI lineage: Eukaryota > Metazoa > Chordata > Actinopteri > Myctophiformes > Myctophidae > Gymnoscopelus > Gymnoscopelus microlampas. Next base: position 40,781,926 of record NC_139953.1, read on the forward strand.
AGAGGAACCGTTTCATCAGGTCACTCTGCCACCATCATCGGGACAAAGATGTTTGTATTTGGGGACAACAACATCAGAGTGTTTGACACAGAGACAAACAGCTGGCTGAACACGCCTTCTTCTGCACAGCTTCGTCCAAAAGTACGCCACGGTCATTATGCATTTGCCTACAATGGAGAGCTGTACATATTTGGTGGCAGAAACTTAAAGGACTATCTGTGGAAATTCAATCCAGAGACCTTCTCCTGGAAAGAGGTTAAGCCCAAGGGGAATGGCCCATCTCCATTGTCTTATGGCTGCTGTTGCGTGGTGGGAGATCGTATCATCCTCTTTGGAGGAAACAAACATGATGACCAGTATGTCTTAGACATGAGTCCTAGTCTGAAGACGTTATGCAAACTGGTAGTTATTCAGTACGGCCTGGAGCAGTCAGAACTCCCACACGACATCAGGTGGGAACTGGCAGCCATGACTGATTGAACTCAAAGAATAAAACAAGACCAGGAGACCTGGTTCTGCCAGACCCAGAATAAATTCCTAGTACTTTATAAGATCAGAGCACTACGTCACGGCTAAGCCGGACTTCGCATGACACGTCATGCGGAGGTCCCTTTTATGCCCATGTATGGACGAAAGGGGGACAGACAAAGCCTCATGTAGGCTGTCTGCCCATGTATGGACAAAAGGGGGACAGACGAGGTCTTTTTTGCCCATGTATGGACGAAATGGGGACGGACAAAGCCTCATGTAGGCCGACCCCTTGGGTCTGGCAACAATAAACTAGGACCAGGAGACCTGGTACTGCCAGACCCCTAGTGGTTGAAGGAAAAGAGGGACGAAAGAGGGACAAAAGAGATCTCTGTATGTGTCTGTCTGTGTCCCTTTTATGCCCATATATGGACGAAAGAGGGACAGACAAAGCCTCATGTAGGCCAACCCTCTGGGTCTGGCAATAACTAGAAAGGTGTCATGTGCTCAGTGGAGCACATTATCTCCACCAGGATCATCATCGTCATCATCTCCATATTTGGGCAAGGTTTCTGCCCAATCCAACCTCCAAATACTTCCAATATAGCGTCATTGTCGGGTGGAAACCTTGTATGTCCAAAACCGTTACCTTTACAATATCCTGTTAATACTTTTCTGTGGTTTAATATTCATAAAACCCACAGACACACTTATTTTCCTTTTCCCAAATATTGAAAATAGCTCACAATGTGACATGTTGTTAGCTTGTAGACCAGCTATTTTAGCTAAATGTGTGGGTCACTCTTGTATGACAATCAGGGCATTAATAAAAAATGGATTCATTGAAAAAAATTCAAGTCAAAAACGTAATCTCCTTTGCCATTGGCTTGGTGTAGATAATAAACAAGATGGAGTTTTAATCAGGGAAAATCGTGAACATCTGTCCAAATCTTGGAATATATATTTTTCAAAGTGAACATTTGTAACTGAAATCTTTGCTTCATAGGGGGTCCCTGGAACAAAATATTTCACAAATGTTTAAAAATATATATATTCAAAGATTTGGACAAATGTTCAAGATTTTTATCAAAAATAGCAGATCTACAAGCTGTAGATCTGCTATTTTTGAATAGCCAAAGAAATCAAAAAATTACAGATGCGTTTACCGGATTGAAATGGTTAAGGCATTTGTAGTATCGTCCTCATCAGGGCAGCATACTGCTTCTCGTCTAATACACAGAAGGGCTGGTATAGTGGAGTCCTAGGCGGCGGGTGTGTGTGTGCAGGGGCGTCACGGCCATTCACTGTGTGTACAACGCGACACCCTCACTCTCACAGATCCGTGATTTCATACCCCCCACTTTTTTGAAAAAATATATTTTTTATTTTATTTAAAAATGTTTTGATAATAAATCGGTAAAGTCAGGCAAAAATAAGAATTAAATAACCTAACCCTAACCCTAACCCTAAAACCAAAATAAAGTAACCAAAACACCGGAAAAAAACTAACAAAATCCGCCCCAAAAAAACATTTTTTTTTTAAATTCAAAATTTGTTTACATTTGACAGTTACAAATGTTCGCTTGAAAAAAGTGAAATGCAAAAGATTTGCAAAAAATAGCAGATCTACAAGCTCATAGCGCGGCACTCGGTGCCGCGCTATGAGCTTGTATATCTGCTATTTTTGAATAGCCAAAGTATAAAATAAGGGGTATAGTCCACCGAAAGTCCATCCCCCCCACCTTCTGAGAGCCTGTGACGTCCCTGTGTGTGTGTGTATGTGGCCTCATGTCGTTGAAATGTCATTAGCGGTGGGAGGACCAGCGACAGGGCCACCGACACAGGTCTGTGACCCCGTCCCTCTACTTGTCTGTCCCTGTGGAAACCGGCATGTGGGGACGATACAAGTTGACATATTTATTGCATGATCTCGGGTATTCTCAGGTGAATGCTGTCTAGGGCTGCAAGTGCGGTTAATTCACTGAGACCAGGAACGCATCGGTGTCATTTCTTTGTCTATTAAAAAAAATAGCAGATATACAAGATCATAGAGTGCCGCGCTATGAGCTTGTAGATCTGCTTTTTTTATCGTGGAAAACTGGTTCAAATCTTTGAATATATATATATATGTTTTAAAGCTAACCTTTTGAACTCCGATCTCTGCTTCTGGGGGGTCCCCGGAACAACGTATTTTGAGACGGGGGTCCGCGGGGCCAAATACATATAATTTTGGGTGGTCCTTGACATGGAAAAGTTGGAGCACCACTGGTATAGCAACATACTGTTAGGATTTAGAAAACATTTTTTAGATATGTATTTGGCCGCGGACCCCCATCTCAAAATGTTCTGTTCCAGGGACCCCCCAGCAGTATAGATTTGAGTTTTAATGTTCGCTTTGAAAATACATATATATATATATATATTCAAAGATTTGCACACATTTTCAAGATTTTTCAAAAATAGCAGATCAACAGGCTCATAGCGAGGCACCGAGTGCCGCGCTATGAGCTTGTTCATCTGCTATTTTTGAATAGCCAAAGAAATCTTAAAATGACACAGATGCGTTCCCGGATTGAATGGGTTAAAATGCGTGCGTTCGTTGCTTTGTGATTTCCCTCTACACAGCCTTTGTTGATCAACTCCTCTTACATGTATTCAGGCAACTAAATGCTGTTGGGTTGTGAAGTGGTTTCCGCTTTCCTTTGTCCTGAAACCTCCCACATTTAGCACTCTATACCGACAACTGACGATTTACAATTTAGAACGCACTTACCACAGCGCGACTTACAGAGGATGAGAAGAACAGAATAAATGGCATTATTCCCTTGACAACAGGGTAAACGGTCGTTGTTAAGTTGAGTGCAAGGAAAAACAATTTAAGTGCTACTTTAGTGTAACTATAGGGTGACGCCGGGTAAACATCAAACCTAGCGACATAGCAGTATTGTATTATGTGTCTGTCATTAAATGTTTTGATGAATTGAGTACCAAGGACCCCAATGGAAACAAGCCATAGTGCTTTCTTGGGTAAAATCCTGTACTTCCCTGTGCTTGTCTTTGCAAACTGTTCATAAAGTATTCAATCAATCAATCGATCATCTTTCTCAACAGCATGCTATCTATAGAACATTCGTGGTAGTTGCGTTCAAGCAATCGACTGTAGGTAACATACAGTACGTATGTATGTGTGTACAAGCAATCAACGTACATCGGCATAGTACGGTATTACTAGCATCTATCAAAACATACTGTAGGCAGGGACGTCACAGGCTCTCAGAAGGTGGGGGGATGGACTTTCGGTGGACTATACCCCTTACTTTACACTTTGGCTATTCAAAAATAGCCGCGCTATGAGCTTGTAGATCTGCTATTTTTGAAAGACCGCGAAAAACATTTGTAACAGTCAAATGTAAACACATTCTGTATTTTCAAAAATAAATTGGCCGGATTTTGTTTTGTTTTGTTTTTTTCATGTTTTGGTTACTTTATTTCGGTTTTAGGGTCAGGGTTAGGTTATTTAATTCTTATTTTTGCCTGATTTTACCGATTTATTATACAAAATATATATCTTTTTTTTATTTTTTCAAAAAGTGGGGGATATGAAATCACTGATCTGTGAGAGTGAGGGTGTCGCGTCGTACGCACCGTGGCCGTGACCGTGACGCCGTGACGCCCCTGACTGTAGGCAACAAATGTTGAACAAGGAATGAGGAGAGCTACTGTATACGGGATGATGTGGAGTGAGTCTGCAGTCATGACTGAGGGGGAGGTCATTCCACTAGTGCTGATTTTGACAACACATTTTGATTTAGTTTCAGTCAGTCTTTTGAATACAATTCTGTTTAGTTGTAGTCATATTTTAGTCACCTGAAATGTTTTTCTTTTAGTCTAGTTTTAGTCGACTTACAGTAGTAGTAGTTTGAGAACGACTGCTTTAGGGAATGGAATGGCAGATGGACGGTAGCTCTGTAGTATCAGAAGCGTTATGAAGTAACCAGGCAGATGCTTCTGTAGCATCAATGCTTTTCACCGCATGTCAGCCTCTGGGGACTGACCGGCTCTCTTGGTGTGGGGGATTAAGAAAAAGATGACATAAGGTACAGTCTTGAGGGTATGTTCACCCTAGCTGTCTAGAGCACTTTTTCTGCTGAAAATAAAATGTATTTTTTTTATTTTATGTTTTTAATTTATTTATCATTTATTGATTGACTGGAACAGACTTCCAAGACCTTACTGAATATTGAAAGAAAAAAAGAAAAGCTGTGGATGTGGAAGTAATCAAGATTGAGTAACCGTATAGCATTATATGTATCACCTTATGGCATATTTATCACATAAAATGCAATCGATAATTTAGATAAGCCGCCAGCATAGCTGTCTAACTTTGATCAGAGATGGGGGCAAACGTTTAGGATGAAGGCTATAGGGCTCTCCTTTGCTCTCCTTAAGGGCTATACGGTTTATCTCTGTTCTTCTAAAATGGCGGTGGAAGATGATGATACGATTCCCCATGCTTATACACAAACAGCTCAATCACACGAATTGGGCCTTCGGAATCTCATTTCAGAGGTGACACCTCATTATATGTGTTTAGATTAACAGTCACGGCACAGATATGATGAAACAATAACTTGAGCACATATTATTACATGGCCTCATTTCACATTAGTCTGGAGAAGCACGCATATGAGCTCGGCGTGCTATCAAAGGAACAGTGGTAGTTGAAACCTACAATGTGCACAGTGCATCAATATTAATGTTTAGCCCTTTTTCAACATCAATATCTCTGCTTATTACGCGGCTTGGTTGAATGCTTGATTCTGATTGGTCAATCGCTGAATTCAGCGGTGTGTTATTTCTGGATCATGGCCGAAGAGCTAATCAAAGACTCAGAGCACCTGCTCATATCAACCTGCACTGCTTGATTTTATATGCTGTATTTGTTGCTCTCAAGAATGTTTTTGAAAACATTTAAAAGCGAGAAATAGACGATGCAGTAACCAAAAATGTTTTCTATTTGCTCAACACTTCCTTGTTTTCCGAGGCGACCGTGTCCGCCCAGCGCAACACTTAAGGAATACTTCACTGCCGCAGCAAGGACATACTTTGTTTTGTTGTTAATTTTGGGTCAATTTATTAATTTATGTATTAAGTAGCCATGTAATAAGCTGGATAATTGACGGGTAGGTGGTCATTATTTATAAATAAATCCCTAGGGTGATTCACCCTGTCGGGATTTATTTTTCAATAATGACCAGCTACCCTCAGGGTTAGAGTGGCCGGATGTTCCCAGTTCGATCCCGGGCTCCCCCGTAGTTAGTGTCGAAGTGTCCTTGAGCAAGACACTAAACCCCTAATTGCTCCTGATGTGCAGGTTGGTGCCTTGCATGGTTTCCTCCGCCATCGGTGTATGTATGAATGTGTGTGTGAATGGGTGAATGTAATGCACAATCTATTTAAAGCGCGTTGGATCAAAGCGGTATATAAAATGCACTATTTACCATTTATTTACCATTTTGATTAATGTGCACTGTCCCTGATAAATAAATGAATAAATAAATACATCATTTGCAGCGCACACATGACAAAAAAGCAACAACAACAACATCAATAGTAATACACCAATAAGCGGGGAGAACCTGTAGCCAGAGACTGGCATGGAGGAAAGTCCATCATTCATCATGTTCCATCCCCTCCCTTCAATTTATCTGAACATGATTACCTGCAATACATCAAACAGAAGCAAACCAGAGCGGCCACTGTGTGTGACATAAAATGAAGGACTGAGAATAAAGCGGGAAAAAGGAGAGAAGATCTGAGGCCTGATTTATGCTTAGTCACGCGCTGTGTCGCACATCTAAAATAGCAGAACTACAAGCTGTAGTAACGTGTCACACCGCCAGACACATTGTGAGCTTGCAGGGCTATTTTAGGTGCGTGACACAACGTGCGACAAAGTATAAATCCAGCTTAACTTAAGTACAATTTTGAGGTATTTCTTACTTGAGTTTTTCCAATTTTCTGTACTTTTACTTCTACTCCACAACATCTCAGAGGCAAATATTGTACTTTTACTCCACTACAATTATTTGAAAACGTTAGTTAGCTACTTTGATATAAATTACTTTGATATAAATTACTTTGATATACATTATTATATCATAAAACATGCATTAACCACTTTAGCCCTATTTTATACATAGTCTATTTTAGTACTTTTACTTTTGGTACTTTAAGTACATTTTGATACCAATACTTTAATCACATTTACTCAAGTAACATTTTGAAAAAAGGCCTTTCACTTGTAACAGAGTAATTCTACATTGCAGTATTGATACTTTTACTTAAGTACGAAATGTGAGTACTTTTTCCCACCACTGCATGAGGGTGAGCAGAGATAGAGGCGGTGCTGGTTGAAGATAAGATGGAGGCTAATTTCCTCCCTGCTGTGCGAAGCAATTTGGCGACAAATAAAATGACATATAGGGGCCTCTTTGCTGGTTACACGCTGTCACAGCGGAGTGCTGAAGCCATCCATTAGCATTGCGTTAGCTGTCAGCCGCGGCGCCCCCGTGTTGACAGGACGCACGCCGAGCCGCAAGCGGTATCTGAGCAGTTAGCTCACACCGGAGGCATGGCATATACTCATTAAGCATTAACCCTTTGAGACCGGGAACGCATCAGTGTCATTTTAAGATTTCTTTGGCTATTTTTTAAAAAAATCGTGAAAATGTGTGCAAATCTTTAGTTTGAATATATATATGCTTTTTTTTAAAGCGAAAGTTTTTAACTCAAATCTTTGCTTCTGGGGATTTTACAAATGTCTTCTAAATCCTAAACAGGTTTTTTTCCTAACGTTTTTTTCTTTTTTACTTATGTTGCTATATTATCAATGGTTTTCTAACTTTTTTCTTGTCAAGGACCCCCAAAATAATATGTATTTGTCTAATATATAATAATAATATTTTGTTGCAGGGACGACCAGAAGCAAAGATTTGAGTTAAAAATGTATATAAAAGATTTGCACACATTTTCACGATTTTTCAAAAAAATAGCAGATCTGCAAGCTCGTAGCATGGCACCCGAGCTTGTATATCTGCTATTTTTGAATAGCCAAAGAAATCTTAAAATGACACACATGCGTTCCCTTCCCGGCCTCAAAGGGTTAATGTATGGATGGGAGCGGGGAGGTTGTCTGTGTATGTAAAGGAAGAGACAAATGAGTCATACAAAGCGGGCTGACGCTTTGTAAACAGATTTAAAAGGCAGTGTACTGTGATAGGGATAGTTCACCCCCAAAATGACTTTTTTTTCCTATCGATTAGTCACCCCATGGAGAGTTGAATTCATGGATATTTTGGTTGTCTTTGTCGCATTCCTAATTCCAATAATTTGATGACCGGCAACGGTTCCAATAGGAGACACAAAGAGTCTCCTTTGTGTCTCCTACCGGAACCGCTGCCTACCGGTCAAATTATTGGCTTAGGAAAGCGACAAAAAATATATACATCCATGGGGTGACTAATCGATAGAATTTCTTTTTGAACTATCCCTTTAAAGATCTACAGTATATTATGACAGTAATCATTGCTATAGAGCAGTGGTTTTCAACCCTTTTCATAACAAGGTCCATATTTATTCGGCATTTGAGCCACGGAACCACCATTTGTGACCAAATATGACTGGGAGACAGTCATCTAGCATTTTTTCATTTTCATTTTTTCATGTCATATGAAAGCAGGGAATCATAGCAAAATAATGATATATTGGTTGATAAGATTGAGTGTATAGTTTTGAAACTACAGCTTATAGAACTGTAGTCAAGTTAAAACTCTTCAGTAGAGAAAAGACCAGTTGAATGGATCTCATTCAGAGATAGTAGTACTACTGATGAGATTTTGCCTCTCAGACCCAAAACTTAAGAGTATTGTTTTGTCGTTGGATGAGATTTCGTCCATGCTGTATTGATGTTGGTACCATAGGAGAGACAACAGGCAAACGTTGATCAAAATAACAATTCTTCTACATTTCCTAATTGTGTAGAGTTCTTGTAAATCAAGTAATGCAGATGTTTAACAATAATGTAACTCTTGAGAGCGTAAAATGAAGCCAAATGGACCCATAAGGGTCCATTTGGCTTCATTTTACGCTCTCAAGAGTTATAAGATCTAATAAGGGTCCATTTGGTTACCAACTCTCCATCATTTAGCTGGAGACCACCTGAAACACCCTAAAGGACCACTGGTGGTCCCCGGACCACTAGTTGAGAACCACTGCTATAGAGTGGTGGTTCAGTAAGACTTTTTCTTTCAGTAAGACTCCACGTCTTTTAATAAACAGAAAATCCATTCACCTATTTCATCCGCTCAGAAGAGAAAACCCATTTATTAGCTTTGATAATACATGGGAGTGTTCAAATCCAAATTTTTGGTCTGCACATTTTTCTGTTTCATCACTTCCCAACTTCACTTGTTTATCTTCTATATCCTGTATGAGTTCTCTCTCCTGATTGGATGAAATTGCTATCCCGACCTGAAAAGGTATTTTTGTTTGGTATAATTGTGAAACACTCTTGAAAAACACTCTATAGCAATTCACTATCAGAATAGAGAGCTATTTAAAGGGATAGTTCACCCCAAAAAATACTTTTGTATCTATGGATTAGTCACCCCATGGAGACTTGAATTCATGGATTCTTTTCTTGTTTTTGTCGCATTCCTAAGCCAATAATTTGATGATCAGACCGGAACCGCTGCCGGTCATCAAATTATTGGCTTAATGCGACAAAAAATAAAAATAATCCCTGAATTCAAGTCTAGAAAAAAAGTCATTTTGGGGGTGATTCGTGAACTATCCCTTTAACACTTATTTTAACAAAAACAAAACCTCACTTCGAGTAGACGACCCTTTATAAATCAGCTGTGAATTTGTAATCCCGAAAGAGCCTCTCGATGATCCGCGGAGCTTTAACAAATTGCCACCTTTGGGCTTTGCTTGCTTTTCAACAAGAGTATTGGTTTGGAATCATTTCTGCATCGGATGGATTCTGGTGACAACGGTGTGTAATCATAGCAGAATAAATCACGCCGGGAAAACAGCTTTGCTGAGAGATCAGAAGGTCGAGCGTGGCTTCTCTCTTTTCATCATCTCCACATCTCCTCTAAGCGCGCCGCGAGGTCAACAATAACGACCTCACTGCAGATCCAGTAGACCTCGCGGGCCTCCGGGCCGATTGCAGTGGTGCAAAGTAACTAAGTACATGTACTCAAGTACTGTACTTAAGTACAATTTTGAGGTACTTTTACTTGACCGGAGTATTTCCAATTGTCTATACTTTTACTTCTACTCCACTATACATCTTGGAGGCAAATCTTTTACAATTACTCCACTACAATGTTTTGAAAACTTTAGTTACTTTGCAGATATAAATTATTACATTATAAAACATACATTAACCACTTTAGCCTTATTTTACACATAGGCCATTTAAAAATAGCCGACTTTTACTTTTGGTACTTTAAGTACATTTTGCGACCAATACTTTTGTACTTTCACTCAAGTACATTTTGAATTCCGGACTTTTACATTGCAGTATTGATACTTTTACTTAAGTAAAAAAAATGGAGTGCTTTTTCCACCACTGCCTCTAATCCTGTGGTGAGGTCAACAACAACGGCCTCACCGTAGATCCAGTCGACCCTTGCAGGCCTCCGGCGGCTCGTCCGATTGTCAGTCAGCGCCGTCCGTCCGTCTGCGCCGCGGCGTGAGGTTCTCTGCAGTGCGGTATAGACCCTGTTAAGATAACATGCCATACAAAATAATTATCGTTGCTGTCGGGCGGAAACCTTGTATCTATGTCCACAAACCGTTACTTTTCAGGAAATGGGGAAAAAAAGGACCATGTGTTCCAATGGATCCAATGTAGTTATTATTGTATGTACTGTAACCACACGCTTCTTGTTAACTCATTGAGTGCCAGGATTGCCAGAATTATTTCAGAATTGATTCTGAAAAGTGCCAGTTTTTTTCACAGAAAACAAAAAGTGCTTAGGAAGCGAGATACAGCCTTTTTCAGTTCTAAGTTAAACAAGGAGTGGATGGAGCTGCACATCTTCAGATGATGATATCTTGGGTTCTGAACATGTTTTTCAAAAACATGTTTTTTTTTCATGTTTTTTCTTTTTACTATTTTTTCAAAAACACGTCAAACACGTCATTGGCACCCAGCGCCATAGCGGTAAAAACACGTGAAACACGTTAATGGCACTCAATGCTTGTTTTCATTGGTTAAATATAGGCTTCTACTGTATATAAAACCCACAGACAGACTTAACCATGCACTTTCAACCTGGTGTCCCTATTTTGGGAATGTCCTTATATATAGCAGTAACCCTTTTCATATCAAGGTCCATTATTTAAATCGGCTTTTGAGCCACAGACCACCGTTTGATGAGATTTAGAGTCTCAGACCCAAAACGTAAAAATATTTTGTCATCGATATATACGGTTTTGTCCACAATTCCATGATGTTGGTACCATAGGAGAGATAACAGGCAAACGTTGATCAAAATAACAATTCTTTAATTAAGGAAACGCAGATATTTAACAATAATTTAACTCTTGAGAGCGTAAAATGAAACCAAATGGACCCGTAAGGGTCCATTTGGTTTCATTTTACGCTCTCAAGAGTTACAGATCTATAAGGGTCCATTTGGTTACCAACTCTCCATCATTTAGCTCTCCATCATTTAGCTGGGGACCACCTGGAACCCCCTGAAGGACCACTGGTGGTCCCTGGACCACTGGTTGAGAACCAATTTCGTTTTCAAAAGCGGCGAAGATGGCAGAGCTCAGAGCTCACAGCGCGTCGCATCGTGGCAAATATTTGCCTTTGGCTTCAGAGACGCAGATCCCTATACAGGCATCCTTTATCCTATCCGGTAAATAAACAAACAGCGACACAGCGTTAACTGATCTTGCGGATCACCTTCCAGTCATCCACCTTTACAAACCAAAGGCGGTTCGTCGTGTACAACCACTGTTCTCGCTTGACGACCGTGCGGTCTCGTGCAAAAAGGTTTAAATGTAATTTAGATAGCGTGTTATTTAGACAGACGCCAGATTCATTTGTTGACCCGGCATCCTGTAGTTTGTATAGTTTCAATGTACATATAGCTGATTGTATCATGAAAGCTGTGAGGCACAGCAGAGCCGGCTGTGCAGAGATTGCGGTGTGTGTGTGTGTGTGTGTGTGTGTGTGTGTGTGTGTGTGTGTGTGTGTGTGTGTGTGTGTGTGTGTGTGTGTGTGTGTGTGTGTGTGTGTGTTTGTGTGTGTTTGTGTGTGTTTGTGTGTACAGTAACTAGAGTCTTAAGGCCATGGGAAGTGGAGTCAGACTGACATTATATTATGTGGAGCGTGAGCTGTATTGTGGTGATTGCATGTTGGGTACTATTGTTTTTTTTTTGGTCTCATATCAGTGTGGCGGCAGAGTGGAACAATGTCTGGAGTTGGCCAGCGGCAGCGCGTTCAGGATGTGTTTGCGTTGTTCATTATTAAGCACTTACACACGAAAATAGACAAGATCACAACGTATCTCGTATCTCTGATAGATCTGCTATTTTTGTGATTTTTTTTTTCCATTTCCATTGCATTTTTTATTGTTATTATCTGTACAACATTTTGTAAAGTTTTGAAATAAAAAACAAAACAAATAAAAATATAACAATTAATATAACATTTTGCTTATAATGACATTGGCGACCTGGCGTCCCCAAAAAATAGGGACGCCACGTCGAAAATGATGAATCACTTAAACCCTATACTTACTGTAGTTGAACAAATTCCCAAGAGCTCCACGCTAAATGATCTTCACCGAAAATATCCGATCTACAAGCTGACAACATGTCGCATCTGCTATTTTCGCCGAATGTACAGTATACGCCCCCCAGGAGAGTGATGCTAAGGTTCAAGTGGTGGTACCCATAAGTACTGGGTTTGAGTACTATTAGTCCACCACTGGTTATCATGAAGGAGGGATGGATTACCACATTGGTCAGGTACACCGCTGCAAACGTCCACAAATCCACGCCTCTGGGCTTTACAAAAACCCAGTTTCACAACGCTTGCAAATAATGTGCTTTAAGTGAGGCACTGGCAGCTCGCCAAAATGTAAATGTGGGTACAGCAGGGGGAAGGGGGCGGTAATAGCTCTCTTCCTCAGATTAGCGGCTGGTGGCAGCGCCGAGTATTATGGCTCTTTAGTATGGCTTTAAGTAGCTCAATGTATATCATCACTGTCGGACGGAAAAACCTTGTATGTCCAAAACCTCAATCAATCAGAATCAACGAATAATAAATATATATGTTTAGAACAGGGGTCTTCAACGTTTTCAGGCCAAGGACCCCCTAGCTGAGAGAGAGAGATGAAGCAGGGACCCCCTACTCTATATTGTATAAAATTGTGTTTCAGATTAAAGTCTTTTTTTTAACTTAGTCTGCTCTTTTTTCCCTCTTCACCTATGTAGCCTCTTTGCCAAAAATAGCCGATCTACAAGCTCTCAACGCCTCGCAGCGCGAGGCGTTGAGAGCTTGTAGATCTGCTATTTTCGGCTAATGTTCCCCTCAGAAAAGGAATTCTAGGGTTCAAGTGGTTAATGTAAAAAAAACGAAATCATATCACACAAAGATTTGGCGGACCCCCTATAGTAGCTCTGAGGACCCCCTAGGGGTCCCGGACCCCCTGTTGAAGACCCCTGGTTTAGAAAATAGTGAAAATAGTTTTATGCTGGATCGCGTTTGTGTGTTTATGGAGGAATGGGTGACAGTCAAAGACACGTTAAAGACATTGAGACCTGAAGCCGATTCTACATGTCTCCTAAATCTCAACAGTATTCTGAAAAACGTATGTTTCTATATCAGTGGTGCTCAATCTTTTTCATGTCAAGGACCCCCACAATTATATGTATTTGGCCGCGGACCCCCATCAAAATATTTTGTTCCAGGGACCCCCAGAAGCAAAGATTTGAGTTAAAAATGTTCGCTTTAAAAATATATATATTCAAAGATTTGCACACATTTTCATGATTTTTCAAAAATAGCAGATCTACAAGCTCGTAGCACGGCACTCGGTGCCGCGCTATGAGCTTGTATATCTGCTATTTTTGAATAGCCTAAAGTGTAAAATAATGCTTTTTAGCTCAAATCTAAAAATGAGACAGTTCCAGGTCTCAATGGGTTAAAGACATTGCTTGAGGCCTGGACCGCTGGCGTAGCGGTCCAGGCACCTTGGCTCTAAAGTAGCCTGACAGCACGCCACGGATTCCAGTCCTGATCCCGACGGCCTTGCTGCATGTCACCCCCCCATCTCTCTCCCCATGTCCTGTCAGCCTACTGTCCTATCCTATCAATGAAGGCATACAAGCCACAACAAAAACAAGGGGAAAAAGGCATTACTTGACCCTGGACTTTGGTATTGCTCTTTCAACTTGAACCCCATAGGATCCCTATTCTGAGAAAACCTTCACAGGAAAAAGCAGATCAACAGCTTGTCAATCGGCTATTTTCAGCGAAGATAGCGAAAACAGAATATACACAAGTACAGAGCCCAGAGGGACTCCGCTCAACAAACGTAGATAAAGTAGCAGCTCAAGACTGCATGATGTGGCTGAATGAAACAGCTTATTATTATATCCTCCTTTTACTAAAACTAGCAAGCAATACCATACAGATGTGCCACTTCAAAACTTCACACGTTACTGTTCTTTCCCTGAAATTCCCCTGAAAATGCATTTTTTTCCTCCCTTTTCTGCCCTTAAAATGCACTGTTTTGCCCCTGAAAAGAAGTTGTCACTACACACCCCCGTTTTTCCCTTCAACAGACATCCATATACATGAGAACAAAAGAATGTGTGTTTAAGAAGGTGTCAGACTCATTATGAGGCGAAAGGTGATTTGACCAGTTGCTCAAATTAATTAGCATCATAAAAGCAGTGATCATCAAAATAATTCAGCATTTTAAATGCCCTTCTTTGTCCCTCTTATTGCCCTGGGAATCCCCTGAAAATGTACTGTCTTGGCGATGGCAGGACATGTGAAGTTTTGAAGTGGCACATCTGTACATAATATTGTAATACTCTGTTACAAGTTTAAGTCCCGCATCATTATGCAGAATGGTCACATTACTGGATTGTAATTAGTTATTTATTAATGGTTGATTAAAGGTGGGGCTGGATTTAATTACTTTGTGTGCCGCTGGGTAGGTTAAACTATAATATTACATCATCATTTATCACTTAATAGGTTTTATCTTAATGATCTAAATCTGCAAAGTGACTGAACTCAAATAAGAAGCACAATATTTTCCTTTGAGATGTAGTGGAACCCATTAAAACCGGGAAAGCAACCGTGTCATTTTAGATTTAGCGTTGGCCATTCAAATAGCAGATATTCAAGCTTGTACATCTGCTATTTTTTTTTAAATCTTTAAAGAACTATTGGTTTAGAGGACATTTGTAGAATGTCCAGCTGTGTTTCCGGTAGGAGACACAAAGACTCTCCTTTGAGTCTCCTCTCGGAAGCACAGCTGGACATAAAATTATTGGCTTAGGCGTCAAAAACTAAAAGATCTCCATGAATTCAAGGCTTCATGTGGTGTGTAATTGATAGAAAATAAGTAATTCTTTGGGTGAACTACTCCTTTAATGGCTAGTAGGCCTATATACCTTTTAAAATAAAATTGTACTTAAGTACAGCACTAGAGTAAATGTACTTTCCACCAGTGTAAAACAGCATGGCCAACAGACAGCGCTCCTGTAACCCATGCCTTGCCGCGTGAAGAGCGCTGCGTGAAGCATGAAATGACTCCGCCAGGCTCCGGGGGGGAACACGCGGTGTGGCGGTGGGGATGGTGGGGTGCTGGATTTGCAAGCGGTTCACGTCTGAAATGCAACACTTATTTTTTTCCTTTCCTACCATCTGTTGTTTATTGATATGTGAGAATTTGCATATCTCACAACCAACGGGGTTGTCAACAGCTTCGCTACGCACATGGCCGCTCTGCCTTTTTGTTGTTACAGGATATATATATATATATACAGTCACAAGCCTTTACTTTTCCACTATAATGTTTGAGCCTACGAGGAATGTGACTCAAGATTACAGGCCGAAACTGTATGTTTACACACTTTGTGTACTGAATGTATATTGGTACATTAAAAGTACACTAAAAAAGAATAACTTTTTTATACAGTTATAGGCTATAGTGTTGGTTCAAAGTGGGGTCCGGGGACCCCCAGGGGTACTTGAGGGGGTTCCAGGGGGTCCCCAGCTAAATGATGGATAGGAACCAAATGGACCCTTATGGGTCTGTAACTCTGAGAGTGTACAAATGGAACCAAATGGACCCTGACGGGTCCATTTGGTTCCATTTGTACACAGGGTCCATTTGGTTCCATTTGTACACTCTCAGAGTTAAATCTAACATTGATTTTACAATATAAATTGGGGTCCCAGGCATAGAAATGCCATTAAATGGGGGTCCGTAGCCCTAATGCATGTCAAACTGGGGGTCCTTGAAATTAAAATGGTTGAGAATCACTGCTAGAGCCGTAAAAAAAATCTTCTCTTATGGGGGTCCTTGGCATAACTTTTCAAATGGGGGTCCGCGGGCTTATAAGTGTCAATTTAGGGGTCCTTGTCTTGACATGAAAAAGTTTGAGAACCGCTATAGCATATATTGTCGCTGTCGTTTGTAAATCCAAAACGGTTACTTTTCAGGAAATGGGAAAAAGTGGATCCAATGTAGTTATTATCTAGTCACAAACTATTGTTAATACTTTTAGTAAAATTAGTAAAATATATTTGATAAAACTAAAACAGACTCAACCTGGCATCTCTCTCTCTTTCGGGCGTGTCATTATAGACAAAACGGTTCAAAGTTTTCCCCCCAAAAAGTACTTAAAATAAGCATTAATTTATGAAAAAAAAACACATTAAAAAGATGAAATATGGAGATACAAGGTTACTGTGTGACAGCGCTGAAACACTCATCCTGTCCTCTTCCATCGGTGCTGTATCTGTGCATCTTTTTATATGGGAGGAACTGCTTGGTATTGTTAACAGCATGAGCCACCAAAACTATGTTCACAATGCAACACAATGTTCTGTGAAATAGGCCTCGTTCCTCCAGACACTACGGACAACAATGACCATTTGTTCATGGAGGCATTTCCTTTTACTAGCATTTTCAGAAGCAGGTTTCCACCTACAGTACAGGTTGTTATGCAGTTCTATTGAATACCAAATCATATTTATCTCCTTGAGTAAAAAAAATACGCATCAGTGGCCTTAACCGTCAATATAATATCAGAGTTGCCCTGATGTAAAAAAGCCTCAGAAAAGCATTGGACAATTAGACTACACATTCATGCAATTAGTCTACACATACAGTAAATTAGACCACACTCAGACAATTAGACTTCACATTCATACAATTAGACTACATACACTCAGACAATTAGATTGCACATTCAGACAATTACACTACACATTCATACAATTAGACAGTGGTGTTTTGGTCGCTGGACGGGACACCGCGGCGCGTGGCCAGTTTTTTCTCACGCGCACGCACGGATACGGCACGGTAATGCGTGCGTGCACGTGTGACGTTAAAATACCGTACCCCCGGGAGAAAAAAAATCACCATTATGCGACTGCAATTAAACTACACATTCATGCAATTAGACTACACAATTAAACGTCACATTCAGACAATACAATCCGTATACTCTACACAAATTCAGAGCTGCTCGTGTCCAAGCTGAAACCCCGCTATCGGCCACGGAGGCACCCACACCCGGCTACCACTACCATCCCCCCTCTACCTCTTCTGCCTGACAAACCTATTATTGTCTCCGCCAGGCCGAAAGGCATGGCGAGAGAGTATGTTTTACCCCCTGTCCGTCCGTCCGTCCGTCCGTGTGTGTGTGTGTGTGTGTCCTGTCCGTGTGTTACCAGCTAATCTCCGGCACTGTTGGCCCGGTCGCTGCGAAACTGTGCACACACACACTCCTTCGATGCCAATTCAGAACCTCTGTCCCAAATTTTTCACATGGGCCTGTTATAGCGCCACCAGGAGGCCGATTTGTGCGAAACCCATTTTTTGACATTACTCCTATACAGATTTTATCCAAACGTCATGCAAATCGGTACACAGTATCTCTATAGTCATGTGATCAACCCGGATCTGTCCGATTTCCCATATTCCATCATCATTCCATTGGCTAAGGTTGGCTTCCAAAGTTTGCAGAATTGGTCCGTTTTGAACAAAAAGCCTCAAACTATGCACACAGCTTGGAATGTCCGTGAAATATCACATGCACATTCCCACTAGTCAGAGGAAGAAATGCCACCCTTTTTCACATTGGCCTGTTATAGCGCCACCAGCAGGTCTAATTTAGCAAAACACATTTTTGGAGCAAAATGCCTCAAATCATGAATGCAGTGTCCGATTGCCGTGAACTCATATAATTACATTGCATTGGAGATATTCATGGTGGAGCTGTATTTTCATAATGGCAAAGCAGCAGCCATGCCTGTCAAGAGAGAGATGACCGGCAGGCACTGGTGGAAAGTAACAAAGTACATTTACTTAAGTACTGTACTTAAGTAAAAATGTTTAGCTATTTGTACTTTACTTGAGTATTTCCAATGTCCAATACTTTTACTACTCCACTACATCTCGGATCCAAATATTGTACTTTTTACTCCACTACATTTATCTGAAAACTTTTAGTTACTAGTTACTTTGTAGATTTGTATTATTATTACAAAACATACCAGCTTCAGCCCTATATACATTTCGGCCATTTGAAGATAGCCGATCTGCAAGCTCACAATGCGTCACGATGCGACGCATTGTGAGCTTGTAGATCTGCTATTTTCAAAAGATGTGTATACATTTGAAAACTTGTGAAATGGGACATTCTGCATAATGATTACTTTTACTTTTGGTACTTAAGTATATTTTGATACCAATGCTTTTGTAATTTTACTCAAGTAAATCGTGAATTCCGGACTTTTTATTTGTAACAGAGTATTTCTACAGTGCAGTATTGATACTTTTACTTAAGCAAAATATTTGAGTACATTTTCCACCACTGCCGGCAGGAGTACAAACACACACAAGTTGGTGTTTGCCTGACAGCTTGTCTATAGCAGATCCGATATATTTTAGGTGAGAAATATGCGGCGCAGTTGCTCAATCCTCATTCATTTCACATCTACGAGTTTAAAACTTTAAGACCGGGAACGCATCTGTGTCACTTTTAGATTTCTTTGGGCAATTTAAAAATAGCAGATATACAAGCTCATAGCGCGGCACCGAGTGCCGTGCTATGAGCTTGTAGATCTGCTATTTTTTGAAAAATCGTAAAAATGGTGCAAATCTTTTGATATATATATATTAAAAAAAAAAAAATTTGTAAAACATTTTGTTCCAGGGACCCCGAGAGGCAAAGATTTGAATTACAAATGTTCACTTTAAAAAATATATATATTAAAATATTTTCACAATTCTTTTTAAAAAAATAGCCGCGCTATGAGCTTGTAGATCTGCTATTTTTGAATGGCCAAAGAAATCTAAAGTGCCACAGATGCGTTCCCGGTCTTAAAGGGTTAAAACTTTGTTGTCAATATTCAGTACTTTCCAGAGAGTTGTATTAAATTCAGTGGACACAACATGGTCAGGGTTGTTACATTGAACCAGTGATTCTGAGCCTTTTTCATATCAAGGACCCTCCTCCGTTTGGTATAAATTAGGCTACGGACTGACTGTATATTAAGGTTGGATCTATAATGCATTATAAGCACATTTATAAAGCATTATAATGTGCTTTAAGGCATTATAACACTTGTTATACATGTTTATAGTCATGTATGACAACCTATATCAATGTTTATGACGTATTATAAACGTGCTGGTCATTATTAGCCCAGTGGAACAGCACATTATAACTATACCATAGCTTAGTCAGTTATAAAGTGTGTTTGTTATAAGTTGTTATGCATAATCATAACCATTTATAACATTTGTTATGAAGCCTTATAAGGGCATTAAAATGCATTATAAATGCGATTATAATGCATTATAGACCCGACCTGTAGGTAAAGTGTTACCTGGTAGTTATACTGTAATGTGCTGTTCCGCTGAGCTTATAATGCTGCGTTCACACGGGCAGATACAAAGATACACAGACACACAGCATAATTGTCGCTCCGTCGCTTTGTATCCGTGCTGCTCAACGCGGTTGTTGGCGTTATCGAGCGCTGCGTCATCAGAGCTACAGTTGTAGTTTTGTATCTTTGTATCTGGAAGCTGAACCCTGCTCAACTTCAATTTGTAGCTTTGTATCTTTTGTAGCAGCTACACACGTTGCTGCTTTGTATCGTCATGTTGCTGGCTTCCATTGAAAAATGAATGGTAGACTGTATCTTTGTATCTGCCTGTGAACGCAGCATAATGGTGCGTTCACACGGGCAGATTAAAAGATACAAAGAAAAAATAATAATAATACACCGCATCTTTGTCGCTGTGTAAAATGAATAAGAATTGTCAAAGTCTTCCAAATGAATGTTTGATAAAGAATGACATAAAATATGAAAAAGCTAAGCTTCCGCATTAAGTGATTTCTTTGTTGTCCATGTTTGACAGTTGACTGTTCACATCAAACCTCAATTGAGAGACGAAAACTGTTTCTTGTTACTTGGTACGTGTCGACAGTTTGATCATCCTCGCCATGCATAATGCAGGCTTTTGATTTATTGCTATTCTGTCTGAAATCAATAATTAATTCCTTATAGTTTTGAATACGTCAAAGTCAAGAGAGTTATCACTTGAGACTTTCATAAAGTAACTGTCCTCTTGAGCAGTGGTTCTCAAAGTGGGGTCCGGGGACCCCCAGGGGTCCTTGTGGGAGTTCCAGGGGGTCCCCAGCTAAATGATAGATGGTTAGGAAACAAATGGACCCTTATGTGTCTCTAACTCAGATTGTGTACAAATGGAACCAAATGGACCCGAATATAAATTGGGGTCCCAGAGATAGAAATGCCATTAAATGGGGGTCCGTAGCCTAACGCACGTCAAACTGGGGGTCCTTGAAATTAAAATGGCTGAGAATCACTATAGAGCCGTAAAAATCTTCTCTTATGGGGGTACCTGGCATATGTTTTCAAATGGGGGGCTAATAAGGGTCAATTTGGGGGTCCTTGACATGAAAAAAGTTTGAGAACCACTGCTCTTGAGAAGTCCTGCAGCTCTCTCTCTCTGTGTGTAAATAATACAGAGCAGAGGAGACAACAGGTCAGAGATGGGGGGTGCCTGGGTTTGGACGAAGGCCAAGTTTAACTACACATCCAGACAACAGCAGCCAGGGCCAGACTCTCCCATCCAGCCCGGTCACCTTGCCAGTAACACAGCAGGATTTGTGTGACATTTTGACGTGCCACGGCACAGAGACAAGGAGAATTGTTTTCGTCTCCTCACAAACATGCTGCCATGACTAATATACCGTGGTGTAAGGTAACTAGTAAGTACATTTACTCAAGTACTGTACTTGAGTGCAATTTTGAGGTATTTTGTTTTACTTTACTGGAGTATTTCCACATTTCTGTACTTTTACTTCTACTCCACTACATCTCAGAGATTATCATCTCAGTTACTTGAAAACTTAAGTTACTAGTTACTTTGTAGATTTAGATTATTACTACAAAACATTGATTGACCACTTCAGCCCTATATATATTTCGGCCTTTTGAAAATCCGATCTACAAGCAAACAATACTTCGAATCGCAACGCATTGTGAGGTTGTAGATCTGTTATTTTCAAAAGATTTTATACATAATTTTGAAAACTTGTGAAATTTTACATTCTGCATAATGAGTACTTTATAGTATTTTGATACCAATACTTTTGTACTTTTACGCAAGTAAATTTGGAATTCAGGACTTTTACTTGTAACAGAGTATTTCTACATTGCAGTATTGATACTTTCACTTAAGTCAAAAAAAAAGTGAAAAAGGCAGGGCAAAGGTTTTTCCTTGGCCTCTAGGGAGTGCGCATACAAAGTTTTACACCGATCGGTGCAGTTATGTAAAAACGCGTCATGATTTTGACAAACCTATCGAGGTAACATGCTCACAATATGAACACATTATACTGCCTTTTGTAGAGAAATGATGATTCCTTGTAAGCAATTTATGCAAATGTACCCAAACAAACAAACCATGGGTGCAAATGTACCCACAGAAACAAACCATGGGTGCAAATGTACCCTAACAACAAACCATGGGTGAGCAGAACAAGAAACTCATTTTAAACTCTGATTTGCATATAGCAGCTATCAAGGAGATGAATGCAGATCTTTTAGAAAGAAAAACAGAACTATAAAATCTGAACTAGATAACAAACCACCTTGACAGCATGCCAACTACAGCAGTCCTCCAGAATCCTAACAATAGAAGTCATCCAAAGTCACTCAGTCACTTTGGATGGCTTCAATTCAGATACTGACAGTGGTGGAAAAAGTACTCAAATGTTTTACTTAAGTAAAAGTATCATACTGCAATGTAGAAATACTCTGTTACAAGTAAAAGTCAGGAATTCAAAATGTACTTAAGTAAAAGTATCAAAATATACTTAAAGTACCAAAAGTAAAAGTACGAAAATATTTGAAAATAGCAGATCTACAAGCTCACAACGCGTTGCGTTCGGCTATTTTCAAATAGCCTAGGTATAAAATAGGGCTAAAGTGGTTAATGTATGTTTTATAATATAAACATTTATATCTGAAAAGTAACTAAAGTTTTCAAATAATTGTAGTGGAGTAAAAGTACAATATTTGCCTCTGAGATGTAGTGGAGTAGAAGTAAATGTATTGGAAATAGGAATCTTCTTCCTAATTCAACGAGTAAAATCAACAAAAAGTTCACGTTCGTATTTAAAAAAAACACTGAGTCTGATTTTGCAGTATCATACTGTAAGTTGGCAGAGTCTGCTTTGTTCACGTTTGTTTGTGTGGCTAAAAGAGTGACTTTGAGACATGTCTCACCGTGCAATGTAAGTCACGCCTCATCAATTTTTAATTTACCGAGCAACTATTGAAGATGCCTCGCCAATATATTGGAGTTACATCATAGCAAGTGTGCCAAGGTAACTGCACAACCCAAAACTCTATCAAAGTTTAATTGCACTCTTGTGCAGAGAAATGTACTGCATTAAAGTAAATGTTTTATAAGTCTTTACAAGCACAACATGTATACGTATACTCAACAGTGTGGAACGATGCTGCGGCAGACTCTGTTCAAAACTTTTAACCACTTGAACCACTAGCATCCCTATAATGGAGGGAACATTCACCGATAACAGCCGATCTACAAGCTCACAATGCATAGTGGCGCGTTGTGACCGTGTGTATAGGCTATTTTTAAGAGAGATTTATTAGAGGGGGGGGGGGGGGGGGGCGGGGGGTTGGCCGAGCCGACAGACAGACAGACAGACAGACAGACAGACAGACAGACAGACAGACAGACAGACAGACAGACAGACAGACAGACAGACAGTCAGACAGACAAACAGACATGGGTGAATGCAAGGTCTCCCGACAGAGACAAATATCTTGAGAAAATTATTGAACTGTACTTTGCAGACACATTGTGAAGCCATGTGCCAAAAAGAGGCCCCAGCGTTTGTTTTGTCTGAGGAAAAGTGTCCTATTTCCACACTCACCAAACCATGATGACCTTATTCTATCATGCTTTTGTTGAGTCGATTTAATCTTTTTTTGTGTGTGTGTGTGTGTGTGTGTGTCATAGTTTGGAAACCTATCGACAAAAAAAATTAAACTCTCTGAACCGAATGGTTAAACGGTCTAGTAGCTTGGCTGGTGAGTCACAGCTTAACCCATTTAGACCGGGAACTCATCTATGTCATTTTAGATTTGAGCTATAAGCATTATTTTTATACTTTGGCTAGGCAAAAATAGCAGATTTACAAGCTCATTGTAGAGCAGCTATTTATGAAAAATCTCGAACATTTGTGCAAATCTTTGAATACATTTCCTGGGGGGTCCTGCTCCCTGGAACATATTCTGATGGGGATCGGCGGCCAAAAACATCATTTTGGGGGTCCTTGACTTGAAAAAGAAAGACATTTGTTGAGACATTTGGCGTTTACAAATGTTCCCTTTAAAATATATATATATTCAAATATTTGCATTTTTTTTACGATTTCTAAAAAATAGCTTGTATATCTGCTATTTTTGAATAGCCAAACAAATCTAAAATGACACGAGATGTGTTCCCAGATTGAATGGCTTAACCCATCCTCCCCATACACATCACAGTCACAGGGTTGCACTCACCCTCCTCTTCACAGTGAATTTCAACTCACTTCCTTTTAGTCCCAAGATGCAGTACAACATTAGCTTTGTTCCAGCAGTGTGAGCCATCACTCACACCACATGACATGAACAAGACTTGAGCAACATTGCACAGATGGTATAGAACAGCGGTTCTCAAACAGTGGTCCAGGGACCACCAGTGGTCCTTGAGGGGGTTCCAGGTGGTCCCCAGCTAAATGATGATTCTAAGTTGGTAACCAAATGGACCTTTATAGATCTTCAACTCTTGAGAGCGTAAAATGAAACCAAATGGGGTCCATTGGTTTCATTTTACACTCTCAAAAGTTAAATTATTGTTAAACATCTGCAATTAAATATAGCTATTTTGATCAACGTTTGCCTTTTATCTCTCCTATGGTACCAACATCAATACAGCATGGAACTGTGTACAAAATCGCATCCAACGACAACAAAATATTCTAAGTTTTGGGTCTGAGGGTCTGAATCTCAAATGGTGGTTCCGTGGCTCAAATGCCGAATAAATAATGGACCTTGATATGAAAAGGGTTGAAAACCACTGGTATAGAAGCAATGATTGTCATTCATTCATTCAGTTTTTAACCACACAAACCCTAGTGTCCCTATTCGGGATAGTCGAAGCGTTTTGTGAACTTGTAGATCGGCTATTTTCGGCAAATACATTTGGTGCAGACGGAAAATATAGGAAGGGGGGCCCATAGACAAACCCCTGCATTGGGGACTCAAGTCAAAGTATATGTAGGGTTTAAGTGCTTACTGTAAGTCTTGATTATTTGATCACTTTATAATAGTATTTGTTTTATTGTCTGTGTTGTTTAACAGCTGTGTTTAACCATTAACCAAAGTTGGTTGACCGTCCCTCGAGGGCTCTATCTAGCTGATCTACTGTGAGCTTGTAGATTTGCTATTTTCTGCAAAAGTTTTCCCCAGAATAATTGTTGGAATAATACGGAGGCTGGCGGGTTTCTCTCTTAAAGAGGTGGTGCCATGGTTTTGCACTTTTTCATGTGTCTATGAAGTTGATAGAACTTTATTAAGCCCCCTGGTGGTGTTTTTATGGTGTTTTATGTCTTCTCTGACTACTTTGAGTTTCTACCTGGAGGCTGAAACCTTGAGGGTCAAACGTGCCAATAGAAAAACAGCGCTTTAGTGACATAGTGAAAACATGCCCTCCCCCTCATTATCATAACACAGCAGGTTTGGGCATGAGGAGGAGGAGGGACTAGGACAGGTGGGTGGTACTAAGGTGGTGGAGGAGGTGCTAAGGTGAGAACCAGGTATACTTAATGAACTGGAGGTGTGTCCACATAAAAACATCATTTTAACAATTTCTATACACTTTTTTGAAAAAAAAATCTTCCTCCTAGGATAACCATAATACCTGATGATTATGTTTTAGGGGGGGAAGAAATCACTGAAAATAACGGCACCCCGTCTTTAAATATTGGTTCAAAGTCCACACTAAACGATGTTGAAATTAGCTAGTTAGATGCTGAAGCCGTGTCAATATTTGGTTTTGCACCACAGAGACGTATGAGATTAATCTTAGTTTACACTGGGCGTAGTAAAGTCCACACAAAAGAAAATACTGTCACGGAAAAATGATGTGTTCACTTATCTGAGTCCAATCAGTGAAAAGCTCTGTTCTCCGTGCCGTGTTCATTAACCGTGCCGTCAAATTACATAAAACAGAATGAAAACAGTCAAGCTGATCAACGTGGGACATGGTTGTTTGCCTATACGGCAAATTAGGGCTTTCGTATTGCATTAACCCGTTCAATCCGGGAACGCGTCTGTGTCATTTCTTGAAGATTTCTTTGGCTATTCAAAAATAGCAGATCTACTAGCTCATAGCGCGGCACTCGGTGCCGCGCTATGAGCTTGTATATCTGCTATTTTTGAATAGCCAAAGAAATCTTACAATGACACGGATGCGTTCCCGGTCTTAATGGATTAACACTAACAAAAATGATAACACTGTTATTTGGTCATGGACTAAAACTTAGTTTTATGAAGCTGTTGAAGGTTGATGAAGAGTGCTCATCTGTGATGAGCACTCTTCATCATAATTGCGGCGTAAATTTAACCACGTTGTGATTCCTCTCCGAAAATAAAGTGCTTTTGTTGTCAAGCAACGCTATATTTTGGCGGTTACAGCCTTGTCATGCTCCATAAAAGTATGCTAAAACAAGTCTCTCATGCCCAATTATCTTTGAGCTCTTTTGCTACGCGATAGCCATGAGATCAAACGACCGAATGGCTAAAATACTATAGCTAACGTAATGGGGTCATTAGCTTTTCTCCTGGGGATACTTTCAGCTTCCCAGGAGCCTCTCGGGGTATCTGCCTGCATGCCACAAAGTCTCTTCACACGCAGTAGGTCCGGGGACCCCCAGGAGTCCTTGATGGGGTTCCAGGGGGGCCCCAAGCAAAATTGGTTAATATAGCATCAACATCATACATCGGATATTGTGTCTAAAATTGCAGATCTACAAGCTTGCAGATCGACTATTAAAAAAAGAAATGTTTTTGAAATATTTTAACAACACAAATCTTGTATGGGGGGGAGGGGGGGGGTCCCTGCCACAAAACATTTTCCGATGGGGGTCCGTTGGCATGAAAATGTTTGAGAATCACTGCTTTAATCAAGTTTTTAAAGCGCTGACATAATGAAAGTGCGAGCGCTCTTGTAGCTCAACATGCACATATAGATTTATGCACTCCAATCACCACCAACCGAAGTTTGGAAATGATCCTGCAGCAAAATGTAGTGCCAGACACACTTTGTAGGGAAGGACTGAGAGCCTCCCTCGACTCATGTTTCAAGTTTCAAAGTCTGCTGCCAGCAGGCCGGTAATCCTCTGTAGTATCTCCGCCCGTGGAAAAAACGAAAGCACACGTATAAATCTTAAGTGCTCATAAATGTCTAAGGGGGTGTAATCTATCACGGAAAGCGCGTTGCCGACACAAAACAGCTTGTCATAATTCGCTCCTCCAAGTTATCCCACCTTTCAAAGTGATGTGCCGTGCGACAGCTATCGTATGGAGGACTTTCCGCCTAATAACAGCAACAGGAGGTGTATGGATTTAAGTTGTATCTCATCACGACTATGTTGGAAGTGTTTCAGCTGGTGCTGCCCTTAATCCATTAAAGGACGACTTCACCGATTTTCAACCTATCTTCATATAATTGGTCCTCACTAATACTCATGATAAAATGGTACCTTTTTTTCTACTTGGTCTGTGTCTCATAGGAGGGCTGTGGACAGATTTCAAAATTTGTATTTAGATTTTTATTAACTCGAGAACAATGGCTTCTTTTATTGCATTGCAACTTTCCAGGAATAGAAAGCCTGCAGTTTCTATTAGCTTGGATTCCCCATTGATGATGTCACTGGTAGACGGGACTCTGAACTGTCCACAGCTCTCCTCTGAGACACAGACCGAGTAGAAAACAATGGTACCATTTTATCATGAGTATTAGTGAGGACCAATTATATGAAGATAGGTTGAAAATCGGCAAAGTCGTCCTTTAAGACTGGGAACGCATCTGTGTCATTTTAAGATTTCTTTGGCTATTAAAAAATAGCAGATCTACAAGCTCATAGTGCGGCACTCGGTGCCGCGCTATGAGCTTGTAGATCTACTATTTTCTTTTTTGCGTGAAGATTTTTGCAAATCTTTACGAATGTCTTCTAAATCCTGACAAGTTTTCTGAAGAAAAAAACGTATGTTGCTGTATCAGTGGTTCTCAAACATTTTCATGTCAAGGACCCCCAAAATGATATGTATTTGGCCGCCGATCCCCATCAAAATATGTTGTTCCAGGGACCACCCCAGAAGCAACGATTTGAGTAAAAAAATGTTTCAAAAAAAGATTTGCACAAATGTTGAAGACTTTTCAAAAATAGCAGATCTACAAG
Organism: Gymnoscopelus microlampas; assembly: GCF_963454915.1. Classification (NCBI taxonomy): domain Eukaryota; kingdom Metazoa; phylum Chordata; class Actinopteri; order Myctophiformes; family Myctophidae; genus Gymnoscopelus; species Gymnoscopelus microlampas. The sequence goes on from NC_139953.1 coordinate 40,809,751, forward strand.
CTCATAGCGTGGCACTTGGTGCCGCACTACCAGCTTGTATATCTGCTATTTTTTGAATAGCCAAAGAAATCTTAAAATGACACATACACGTTCCCGGTTTGAATGGTTAAATGAAAGTAGGCCTAGAGCATATTAAACTCTTAGACAAGACATTCAAACAAGACTATATCTAAACATCTAAAGACTGTATCTAAAACTCATCTGTCTCGTCTCTTTTATCCTCTTTCACTTATGTAATAACTTGTTTTCCCTGCAGTCGTTGTATAATTCTATCAACATCTCTAAGTTCTGTTTTAGAACGAGTAGCCTAGAGCTTATGATTTTAGTCTGTATGACTTTTAATCATTTATATATTTTTTCTTCTAAATAAGTTGGCACAGTGTGGTGTTTATCCACTAGACTGAAAGATGAGCAGCAAAGAAGCCAAGCGAGGTGAATGGATTTTTAACGTTGGGATCAATTGTTCAAATCAACCACAGGCAAAGCGCTGAACCAAAACACCCCCACCCACACACACGTACATTAACAGTCAACTGCTAATAGCCGCCAGTCTATGAGTAGTCTAATGTTGTCAGACCCACCATCTTAACCCATTGAATCCGGAAACGCATCTGTGTCATTTTAGATTTCAGCTATAACCATTATTCTATCCTTTGGCTATTCAAAAATAGCAGATATACAAGCTCATAGCACGGCACCGAGTGCCGTGCTATGAGCTTGTAGATCTGCTATTTTTTGGAAAATCGTGAAAAAAAATTGTGCGAATCTTTGAATATATATATTTTTAAAGCGAACATTTGTAACTCAAATCTTTGCTTCTGGGGGTCCCTGGAACTAAATATTTTGAGATGGGGGTCTGTGGCCAAATACATATCATTCTGGGGGTCCTTGATATTAAAAAGCACCACTGATATAACATACGTTTTTCAGAAACCATTTTTAGTAGACATTTGTTGTTCCCGGATTGAATGTGTTAACATCACTTTTATACTGTAGTGACGGTGGGTCTGAATCAGTCCAGGTTTTGCCAGAGAAAAACATCAAGTAAGCCTGTGATTAGTGGTGTAAAGTGACTATAAGTACATTTAATCAAAAGCTGTGCTGGAAAAAGTTTTGATGTACTTTTACTTTACTTATTTAATACAATGTCAATGCGTCATACTTATACTCCACCTCATCTCCGGGGCAAATAATGAACTTTTTACCCCAATTATTTAAAAACTTTCGTCTCAAAGTTAGTCTGCAGATTTAGATATTCATGCCATAACATAAAATAACCAATTAAGCCCCATTTTATAGGCTATTCGAAAACAGCAGATTTTTTGTATTATCTGTGAAAGTATGAAATAGGGCTCCTGGTTAAACTTTTTATTTGGCATTATATTAAATAGAATATAAATGAAAGAGTGATAAGAGTGAGAATATGGATGTGAATGTGAACACAGGTGTGATCGTGACTTGGCCCATTGGTGTGCCTCGGGCAGAAAACGTTGAGAAAAGCACTGGCCTAGATAGAAGAGCATCATTTCACCTTGCATCGACTCACCAGAGGCTGCAGGACAAATCGCCCAGCAGGCAGAACAGGCCATCAGAAGTCATTCAGTACACTGTATGTTATATCGTTGTTGTCAGGCAGAAACCTCCTATCTCCATATTCTAACTTTTTTAGTTTTTTCGTAAATCATTCTAATGCCCTACTTCTGTCAGGACAACTCATGAAGGATAAAATATTGAACATAAAATGAGCAATATTGCATAGTGCGTGAAAAATGTTGTGGAAATGGCATGCTGCGTTCATGATTTGAGGCATCTTAGCCAATCAGGATGGAATATGGAAAATCAGACAGATCTGTGTTGATCACATGACTATAGAGATACTGTGTACTGATTTGCGTGATGTTTGGACATAATCTGCAGGAGTAATATCAAAAAATGTGTTTTGCAAAAATCGGCCTCCTAGTGGCGCTGAAAAATTTGGGGCAGAAGTTCGGCTTTGGCATCCAGGGAGTGTGTGTGCACAGTTTCTTAGCGACCGGGCCAACAGTGCCGGAGATTAGCTGTTCACAGACAGACGTACACACACACAAACGGACGGACGGAGGGACCGTGTGCAAAACATATATAGTCTCGGCCATGCCTTTCGGCCTGGCGGAGACATGATTGGATGTGAACGTGGAGCTGAGGCGGCACAATGGTCGGCCGCCAACAACTGCACTGATAGTTCCCTGACAGAACTTGCTCTGCGCATGTCTGTGCCAAGCGCGACGTTCATTTGATCATACTAGAGCATTGGTTGTCAAAGTGGGGTACGGGTGTACACAAATGGAACCAAATGGACCCGTTAGGGTCCATTTGGTTCCATTTGTACACTCTCAGAGTTAACATTGATTTTATAATATAAATTCGGGTCCCAGAGGTATAAATGCCATCAAATGGGGGTCCGTAGCCTAATGCATGTCAATCTGGGGGTCCTTGAAATTAAAATGGTTGAGAATCACTGCTAGAGAGCCGTAAAAACCTTCTCTTATTGGGGTCCCTGGCTTATCTTTTCAAATGGGGGTCCGCGGGGTAATACGTGTCAATTAGGGGGTCCTTGACATGAAAAAGTTTGAGAACCACTGTACTAGAGCATCACACAAAAGTAGCAAAAGTAGCAGATCCGCAAGCTCGAAACGAGGCGCTTGCGGATCTGTTGCTGTTTTTGAATATGAATCCTAAAAAGTAACAGTTTTTTGACATAATGAGGTTTCCACCCGACATAGACATATATATGGGTCGGGGTCTACCCTGAACTCTACTGTTGTTTGTTGTTGCGTTGCAGACGGACTGCTCCAGTGACAGTGAGAGTGAAGATAACTTCATAGTGGTCCCACCCAGGGACCACCTGGGGCTGGCTATCTTCTCCATGCTGTGCTGCTTCTGGCCTCTAGGAATAGCAGCCTTCTACTTCTCACAGGGGGTAAGCACGCACACGCACACACACATACACACACACACACGCACACACACACACACACACACGCATGCATGCGCGCGCACACACACACCACAGCATCAAAACAACTATATACACACAACATCATCAAAACAACAGAGATCTGGCCTTACACCAAAGGACATTCCCGACTGTCTCAACACTCACACACAAGCAGTGGTGGAAGAAGTGCTCAGATTTTGTACTTAAGTAAACGTAGCAATACCACAATATAAAAATACTCTGTTACAAGTAAAAGGCCTGTGTTCGGTAGGAGACACAAAGAGTCTCCTTTGTGTCTCCTACCGGATACATAAGCCGGTAGGAGACGTAATCAAATTATTGGCTTTGGAATGCGACGCAAACAAAAACAATTCCATAAATTCAAGGCTTCATGGGGTGTGTAATTGATAGAAAATAAGTAATGTTTTGGTTGAACTACTCCTTTAAAGTATCAAAAGTAAAGTACAAAAAAAATAGCAGATCTACAAGCTCACAACGCGTCGCGATGCGACGCGTTGTGAGCTTGTAGATCGGCTATTTTCAAATAGCCTATGTATAAAATAAGGCTGAAGTGTAAAAGTAATCTGCAAAGTAACTAAAGCTACACAGATCTGGCCTTACTGCAAAGGACACACACACACACACACACACACACACACACACACACACGACGCCCACAGCGGACGCCCACATCAGCCAGCACCACACACCATCTATAAGCGCATAAAAAAGCATCAGGCGCATCATATATAAAAAGCACTTAGCTTTGACTCTTTTAACATCCACTCAAGGCCACTTATTTACTGTGCAAACCGTCAGTAACTCAAGGCCACTTTCTAATAGCAGCTTGACACTCTGCCAGCAGCGTGAAAGCCTCCTTTAAGGAGCGCTTGTAAATCACAGTCCAGGCTTTATCTTCATGCCACCCCATCTTCAGAGAGGTGGTTGGAGAACTGGCTGCTCACTAACAGCCATGGGAGGTAGAAAGTGAACAACGGTTACAGGTGTTGGGGGGGAGGGGGGGGGGGGGGGGGGGTTCCAGGGGGTCTCCAGCTATAAGTGTTAACCCATTAAGACCGGGAAAGCATATCTGTCATTTTAGATTGTAACCACTTTAACCATTATCTTATACTTTGGCTATTCAAAAACAGCAGATCTACAAGCTCATAGCGTGAGCTCGCGCTATGAGCTTGTAGATCTGCTATTTTATTTTTTATCATGAACGTTTTTGTCGAAACGTATATTCAGGCTTTGAGCTTGCACTCTAGGTCGGTTAAGTTTGAATCTCCAAGATCGCAAGCTCAATGCATCACAATGTTGTGAGCTTGTAGATCTGCTATTTTCGATGCAGCAGTAACAACATCGTATGGCTGAACTAAGCCTGAACCCGAGTGGGGGCGGGGCGATATCATCAGCTGGGAAGATCCGCGCAATCGGTGACGCGCGATTCCATCGCCCATCGGCACGACCCTAATCAACAGCATCTAAATTGCCAATGCGAGGAGGACACACACACAGAGAGAGAGAGAGAGAGAGAGAGAGAGAGAGAGAGAGAGAGAGAGAGAGAGAGAGAGAGAGAGAGAGAGAGAGAGAGAGAGAGAGAGAGAGAGAGAGAGAGAGAGAGAGAGAGAGAGAGAGAGAGAGAGAGAGAGAGAGAGAGAGAGAGAGAGAGAGAGAGAGAGAGAGAGAGAGAGAGAGAGAGAGAAACCTCCAGACGGTTTGCAAGAGGGAGACTGGGGCAGGTGGAGTCTGAAGCTTACAGAATTGACTGACATCAAGAAGGGAAAGTATATTTCATGTGGTTATGCTTGAAGAATTCAACTGAAACCTCCTGGCCCCGGATGTTAAGACCTCATCACATTTTGCACTGACAGACAGTGCGAGGGCTCGGTAGCTCCGGACTGGGAATAGGCTTCAACACAGCGTGGTAATGGTACTCAATAGCACTCAGTGTCACAACAAAGCTAAAGTCCCTGTTCACATGTCCCATCATGGTGTGGGGGTTTAAATCCTCAGAAGAATGTTCTCGGTTCTATAAATGCACACGTCAATTATTCTTTATCCCCCCAAACAAGTCCGTAATGGAGCTTTCCTTCCTTTTCTTTGCTCTATTTTTGCCCTCATTTTGTATTCCATCCTATGAATACTGTACGTTTTATCCTCCAGAATTTGGGTTATTCCACAGAGAATATCCACCAATCCGCCGTGACGAAAACAACAAGCCAGTTACTATACCTTGTTGACAGTATGGCCACGGTGGAGTGCTTGTTTTGTATCACAGACTGTCCCTGCATAATTCCTCGTTCATTTCTGCTCTGATTGATGTTCGGTGTGTGTCAACACACCTTATCCGAGTTGCGCGGCCCGCTTCAAACCTGTTTTCAGAGAGTGCTAATAGTCTCCAGATTTTACTTATACAACTCTAATGCTTTGGTATATATACAGAGCGCCAAAACTACTAGGATTTGAATGGGAAAGCTTCAAAAAGACATCAACCAGAGATGATTTTTTAACCACATTACTTTTAATTAATTTTCTTTCTTTTTTTCCAATGTTTTTAGATTGTAGATATGGTATTTTTGCTATTTGTCTTCCTTCCTAGGAAGAAAATATATAGGGCTTAAGTACCTAAGGCGATACGGCCAAAATTGTACAGTTACTTACTCTTCACTGAGTGCTGTCGACACGAAGGAAAAAAAGAACGGTGTCCGAATTCTTTAGATCACAGTTCAGTCAATGCCCTGCTATATAAAACTGCCATAAAACTCATTTGCAGCCCATCATACAGCATACGTTGTGTTGTGGAAGTCCCCCCTGGGTGCTTCACCTGTCTGACAGACGCAGCAGCAGCGCTAGCCCATATACTATAGATTGTCCCTGGACACTCCACAAGCTCCTCAAAGACCAGTCATACATACTGGAAGTGCAATATGAAAAACTATTGAACCGTTGCGGCGCTGCTGAGCTCCTCTCACACACGGTGACAGCGTGCGTTCCTCGGCCGTTGAAAAGTGGCCACGTGAACCCTGCTGCTGCTTTCAATCAATGTACAACATGCACCACCGTATCGTATTGTGTGAAGCCTGCCGATCGATGGGGGTTCTGAGGCCGGTAACGCATGAGGCAGCCATGCATAATGGACACACACTGAATCGCGTCTGTACCTGTACTGTACCTGAAAGTGAATGTCAATCAATCAGTGGTGGAAAAAGAACTAAAATGTTTTTTTCTTAAGTAAAAGTACCATACTGCAATGTAGAAATGTATAAAATGCATGCAAATCCTTTGAAAATAGCAGATCTACAAGCTCACAACGCGGCGCAAAGCGAAGCGTTGTGAGCTTGTAGATCGGCTATTTTCAAATTGCCAAAGTGTAAATACGGCTGAAGTGGTTTTGTAATAATATTCAAAATCTACTAAATAACTAGTAACTAGTTTTCAAATAATTGTATTGGAGTAAAGTACAATATTTGCCTCTGGGATGCAGTGGAGTAGAAGTAAAGAACATTTTAAATACTCCAGTAAAGTAAAAGTACCTCAAAATTTTACTTAAGTACAGTACTTGAGTAAAGGTACTTAGTTACTTTACACCACTGCAATCAATCAGCGATGGAAGAAGTACTTTTTTTTACTGCACTAAAAGTAGTAATACCACAATGTAGAAACACTGTGTTACAAGTCAAAGTACACATTATGCAGGATGTCCCTATATAGTCTTCACAAGTTTCCGTTTCAAAAGTTTTCAAAATGTGTCAACCTCTTTCTAAAGGAGCAGATCTATAGGCGTCGCATCTAGTAACCAAAGCTGTCAGATACAGTATATATATGTTAAAAAATGGAAATACTAAAGTGTCACGGTTCGAGACAGGGAGGTGTGTAGGACCCAAGCGCAGGACAAAGGCAGAAGACGGGGCAGACACAGGGCAGATGGAATGCAAGGGGGGTTGTTAACCCAAAAAAAACACAGCAGGGAGACAGAACATGTCATGGATCGTGACACTAAAGTAAAGTAGAAGTGCCTCAAAGTTGTATTTAAGTACAATACTTGAGTAAATGTACTTACTGTAGTTCTTTTCCCTGCCCCCCCACCACTGCAATCAGGCACACAGCCCTCAGCATCTCTCTCCATATCTTCCCACCAATCAATTCATGTTCCACCTTACAGTACAATGAAATGTATCGTGCACACGTATAGGCAATGCTACCACTGCTGTACATATAAATATAGTACAGATAGAAGAACGGCACACACAAAAAGGCCCTCAATAGGCTCTATGCACAGCAGCCATTTTGGAGAGAAATTGGACCTTCACATGTGTTACCAATGATACTAATGAAGGCTCTGTTCCATTCTGGTCAAACGGAGTCAGGGTGCTGATATTGTGCATGTTGGCTAACTGGAAACACTCTGCTACACCAGTGGGTCTCAGAGTGGGGTCCAGGGACCCTCATGGATCCTTGAGGGGGTTCCAAATGGCCCCTTAAAAGGTGTGTAACTCTGAGTGTACAAATGGAACCAAATGGACCCGTAAGGGTCCATTTGGTTCCATTTGTACACTCTCAGAGTTATGGGTGTTCTTGAAATGAAAAGGTTTGAGAACCATTGTGCTACATGAAATGGAACAAAGCCTTAATTAGTATCATTGGTAAAACCCGTGAAGGAAGTAAGGAAGAGGCCCAATTTCTTTCCAAAATGGCTGCTGTGCATAGAGCCTATAAGTAAGATTGTTCAAAAAATTCAAGAATATTGTAGCAGCATTAACAACAATAACAAAGAAATAATGAATAAATACAGAATAGCGACAACAGCAAAAACAAATAGCAAGGTATACACTAATCAAAGAAAGTGCACTTTGAGGTTCTATGTATAGTATGTATTGCAGAAGAATTATTCCTTATACTATATTATTATGGTTGCATATATATATATATATATATATATATATATAGCCTTTATATTTTACCATCACTTATAATAATTATATAATACATTATATCTGGTTTAGGCATATATGTCATGTATATTTTTCGTGCACGCACGCGCGCACAAAAGACAGACAGCTGTTGAGCTTTATAATACTATCTTGGAGGATAAAGTCCATCAACTGGCTGAAGCGTTTAGCCCTATAGCTCTTATCAGCGGGCTAGCTCGCAGTCTGAGGAGAGATGAAGGCAGTCAGTGAATTATCTTGTCAGGAGCCTAATTTGATTCTTCCTGGGTAATTATGTGGAAGTGATGCTTTAGTGTAGGGCTGGATGGCTGGCTGGCTGGCTCTCCCGCCTGTCTCACCTCTCAGAGAGAAGGGAACAGTCCAGAGCTGTCAGGTTAAGATATAGCCACCGTGGTAATTTCATAGTCCAATAACCTGGTCCGCTCGGCTTCATTTCACTGTCACTTGAGAAGTCTTATAGACTAAATTCACCAAAGCAGTGACCGAGAAGAGGTTAACACGCAATAATCCTGACTTTTAAGATGAATACGGGCTTATTCTTTTAACCTGCCACTCACATTATTGACCATCTTGCGTGTCTCAGTAGTGCAGGGTTCGATTTGTAAAGAAAACACAGTGGAATGGAAACAAGACCGCAGGACCTTTTTGGACGTATCTTTTAGACAAAGTATTATAAATGTAATTGTGCTGTTTACATTTTTTGCCTAATAAAATATTCAATCGAGGAGGGGTGCATTTTCTTAACTAATTAAGCCCTATATACTTTGTTGTACAACAGATAAGCGAATATAGTCAATCTACAAGCTTAAGCTCTTGAAAAATCATGAACATTTGCCAAAAATGTTAATGTGTATATACAGTATATGTATATTCTTTTTTATTGTTATGTTATCAAATGTAAATATAAAACATGGCAGACAGTCTACATTTCCCAGAAGGATATTTAATTCAGTCTGACCAGAGGCAGGGATAAAACATATTCCCACCGGCCATAAATATAATAAAAGAGGCACCGATTTCCACCAAGCAAAGCAAACACTGCTCTGAATGACTCCTGAACCGAGATGGAAATATGAGACTATATTATTCAACTGGCAGAATCACTGCAACTGTTGCAGTGCGGCAAGGACAACGTGGATATAATGGCGGATCAGCTTTGACGTTTTGATGGCCCTGGACACTTTTACAAACAAACAGCTTAGTGCAGGTAATGGAGTCTGTGGCTAATAGATCAATAGAGCTGTCCTTCTATTGGACAGTGACGAGGAAGCCCAGAGAGAGATACAGAGAATGAGGAATATAGACCCGAAAGAGACAGACAGAGAGAAAGAGAGAAACAGAAAGGAAGGAAAGAAACAGAGATGAGAAATATTGACAGAAAGAGAGAGAGAAACAGAAAGAGAGAGAAAGAGTGTAATTGACAGACAGAAAGAAAGAAAGAGACATAGACAGATGGAGAAAGTCAGACAGAGAGAGAGAGAGAGAGAGAGAGAGAGAGAACACTTGACTTTGAGAAAATAGTGAAATGTAGGTGTCACCTTGGAAGTAGACAAAAATATATAGTAGGCCTACACAGGCAGACACACATTTGCACGCACCCCCCCCCCCCCCCCCCCCACACACACACACACACACACGCTTGCTTGCTCATGGCAGTCCATCGTTTCAGCACTTGGTGCGCTCATGCCACCTCGTGTGGCTGTGTAGACCAATTGCTGATCCACACCCTTTTCCACACGTGGGGCAAGTGTGTGTTGAACCTGGTTGGACAGTCCTTGCAGTGCGCTCATGCCGCCGCGTCTGCGCTTCTCTGCACGTCTCAGGGATGTCTTCTCCTCCAGGTGGGAGACACCTGTCCGATTCTTCATATTCCATCCTGATCGGCTAACATTGGCACCCAAAGTTTGCAGATATAATGTGGTCCGTTTCTAACAAAATGTCTCAAATCATAAACGCAGCGTCCGATTGCCATGAAACTTTCCCACTAGGCCGAGGGAGAAAGACACTCACTCACTCACTCACTCACTCACTCACTCACTCACTCACTCACTCACTCACTCACTCACTCACTCACTCACTCACACACACACACACACACACACACACACACACACACACACACACACACACACACACACACACACACACACACACACACACACACACACACACACACACACACACACACACACACACACACTTAACTTATGTCTTAACTTATGGGCTTCCATCTTCCATTCTGCCAAGCTCTTTGAAGTCAATTTTCAAACACAAAGGCTTCTGTGAAGACTTTTCTGCTACAGTTTAAAGATTCACCACGCGGCCGCCCTCAAACGCAACTGATAACGACTTGAATACCATCGACGTCTGAGGCAGAAAATGAGCTGTGAGCCTTAGATTGCCTTCGAATATTGAAATGGGATTTCAATATTCGGAAATGCACCGGTTTCCTCTTTGCCCCGGAACTACCGCGCTAGTAACAAAAAATAATTTCACGCTGTTTTTATGGTATTATAGGATTTGAAGATGGAAAAACAATAGCAAAAGAAAACACAGCTCACGGTAACTAAAGCTCCACTGGCTAAGAGAAATGATCCGCAGATGTTATAAAACAACAAAAAGAATGTTTTTTTTCGCCTTCCGGTGAAAACACATGGAATTCTGGGTAATGCAGGAATCCGCACGATCTGATAGTTTTACTGAGGTTAAGTTTAGGATTAAGGTTAGGTTTAGGCATACAGTAGTTTTACTGAGGTTAAGTTTAGGATTAAGGTTAGGTTTAGGCATACAGTAGTTTTACTGAGGTTACGTTTATCAATAAGGTTAGGTTTAGGCATAGTTTTACTGAGGTTACATCTAGGAATACCTGGTGGCGACGGATTTGACCTGGGGCGAGCGTGTCTTGGGGCGAGCGTAATTGTATTCGGTTCCAGGGCCCCCCCCAGCTAAATGATTGATAGTATAGAAACCAAATGGGCCCTTGTGGGACAGTAACTCCGACAGTGCACAAATGGAGCGCATAGAGCATTGGTTCGCAAAGTGCAGTCGGGGGACCGCCAAGGGGCCCTTGAGGAGCTAAATGATTGATATATAGGAACGGAATGGACCCTTAAGGGTCTGGAACTGAAGAGCATAGAGCACTGGTTCTCAAAGTGCGGTCCGGGGACCCGCACTTGAGGGGGTTCCAGAGGGTCCCCAGCTAAATCATTGATAGTTAGGAACCCTTGAGGGTCTGTAACTCCGACACTGTCAGATTGAATTAACACTGAGGATTTTACAGTTTAGATTGGGCTCCCAGAGATAAAACATTATATCAAATGGGGGGGGGGGGGGGTCCGGGGCCTGATGCATGTCAAACTGGGGGTCCGTGAAATGAAACGGTTTGAGAGACACTGGTGTGTATGTGAGAGATGCTGTGGTGCTTCATCCCCACAGTTATGCTAATGAAGTCTCCCCTGTATGGTTGTCTTAGCAGGATGTGAGTCATCACAGAGAATGGAGCTGAACGGACACACTGCGCTCCTCTCCTCTGTGTGTGTGTGTGTGTGTGTGTGTGTGTGTGTGTGTGTGTGTGTGTGTGTGTGTGTGTGTGTGTGTGTGTGTGTGTGTGTGTGTGTGTGTGTGTGTGGATTTGAGTGGGGGGGGGGCAGAAGTGTGTGGGAGTGTGAGTGGGTGGATGAATGCATGTCCATGTGTGCCTGCGTGCGTGCGCACATTCTATTTATGAATTTCTTGGGGCATTCATTCATTCTGCATATGAATGAATGAAATAATTAAATAATGAATCAATTAATGGGATTGAGAGAGAGAGACAAAGAGAGAACTATTTAGGGTTTGTTTCGTTCAGTTGAATGAATGAATGAGAGAGTGAGAGAGTGAGTGAGAGAGTGAGAGAGAGAGAGAGAGAGGGGGGGAGAGAAATGAATTGAGAGAGACAGAGAGAGAACTATTTAGGGTTCGTTTTGTTCAGTTGAATGAATGAATGAGAGAGTGAGAGAGAGAGAACTATTTAGGGTTTGTTTCGTTCAGTTGAATGAATGAATGAGAGAGTGAGAGAGTGAGTGAGAGAGTGAGAGAGAGAGAGAGAGAGAGAGAGAGAGGGAGAGAAATGAATTGAGAGAGACAGAGAGAGAACTATTTAGGGTTCGTTTTGTTCAGTTGAACGAATGAATGAATGAATGAGAGAGGGAGAAAGAAAGAGAAAATGGATTGAGTGAGAGAGAAAGAGAGAGCTCTATTTTGGCTTTGTTTGGTTGTGTTTTGTCAGTCTGTTTAGCACGTGGAATTTAGTTGAAATGAGCCTCCGTCCTGCTGAGGCGGAAGTCTCTTATCTGCTACCAGGACGACACATTTCAATCATTTTGTCAAGGTTGGCAAGATACAGTAAAGCCTTAATGCCTCGAGCCATTTCTCGCCTTTCAGGGGCACTCAAAGAGGAAACACACACACACACACACACACACACACACACGCATGCACAAAAGTACGCACGAACGACGAGCATGTGACACGTCTATCTATTCTGTCCTTAACATCAACAGTAATTGCATTCAGTCCTTGCAATTACCAGTCCGCAGGAGGCCGGTGACAGGCTTTGACTTAATTACCACGTGCAAGCGTGGCAATAGAACGATTAATCAATTAATTGCAGGGTGCTTAACAAAGAAGTTAAATAACACCGTTTGAGGCCGAAGAGCTTTCAACTCGACTCCTTGTGTCATGCATGTGATACCAGAGACCAATTAAAGCCCATTGTCACATTTAAGGTGTTCTTTAGATGATTCTTAGACGGTTCTCTTCACCAGAAGTCCTTGCCGGAGGGCCGTAATGTAAATTTAAAATAAATATGTGTTCTCCCTCTGAGCTCTCCTGGAACTCCATAACAGGGTTTGTTTAATAATTACTTTATTGATGCGTCGGCTAGCGGTCCCACCTGGGGAGGAAAAATACACTGAATAATATACCGGCTGTGTTTACTTATTCACTCGATCCTTCAATGTAATTTATAATACACCGTCTGTGTTCACTTATTCACTGCATCTTTCTTTACTGTCTGTGTGTACTTATTCACTCCATCCTTCTTTACTGTCTGTGTGTACTTATTCACTGCATCCTTCTTTACTGTCTGTGTGTACTTATTCATTCACTGCATCCTTCTTTTACTGTCTGTGTGTACTTATTCACTCCATCCTTCTTTACTGTCTGTGTGTACTTATTCACTGCATCCTTCTTTACTGTCTGTGTGTACTTATTCACTCCATCCTTCTTTACTGTCTGTGTGTACTTATTCATTCACTGCATCCTTCTTTTACTGTCTGTGTGTACTTATTCATTCACTGCATCCTTCTTTTACTGTCTGTGTGTACTTATTCACTCCATCCTTCTTTACTGTCTGTGTGTACTTATTCACTGCATCCTTCTTTACTGTCTGTGTGTACTTATTCATTCACTGCATCCTTCTTTTACTGTCTGTGTGTACTTATTCACTCCATCCTTCTTTACTGTCTGTGTGTACTTATTCACTGCATCCTTCTTTACTGTCTGTGTGTACTTATTCATTCACTGCATCCTTCTTTTACTGTCTGTGTGTACGTATTCACTCCATCCTTCTTTACTGTCTGTGTGTACTTATTCACTGCATCCTTCTTTACTGTCTGTGTGTACTTATTCACTGCATCCTTCTTTACTGTCTGTGTGTACTTATTCTCTCCATCCTTCTTTACTGTCTGTGTGTACTTATTCACTGCATCCTTCTTTACTGTCTGTGTGTACTTATTCTCTCCATCCTTCTTTACTGTCTGTGTGTACTTATTCACTCCATCTTTCTTTACTGTCTGTGTGTGTACTTATTCACTCCATCCTTCTTTACTGTCTGTGTGTACTTATTCACTCCATCCTTCTTTACTGTCTGTGTGTGTACTTATTCTCTCCATCCTTCTTTACTGTCTGTGTGTACTTATTCACTCCATCTTTCTTTACTGTCTGTGTGTGTACTTATTCACTCCATCCTTCTTTACTGTCTGTGTGTACTTATTCATTCACTGCATCCTTCTTTTACTGTCTGTGTGTACTTATTCACTCCATCCTTCTTTACTGTCTGTGTGTACTTATTCACTCCATCCTTCTTTACTGTCTGTGTGTACTTATTCACTGCATCCTTCTTTACTGTCTGTGTGTACTTATTCATTCACTGCATCCTTCTTTACTGTCTGTGTGTACTTATTCATTCACTGCATCCTTCTTTACTGTCTGTGTGTACTTATTCTCTCCATCCTTCTTTACTGTCTGTGTGTACTTATTCACTCCATCTTTCTTTACTGTCTGTGTGTGTACTTATTCACTCCATCCTTCTTTACTGTCTGTGTGTACTTATTCACTCCATCCTTCTTTACTGTCTGTGTGTACTTATTCACTCCATCTTTCTTTACTGTCTGTGTGTGTACTTATTCACTCCATCCTTCTTTACTGTCTGTGTGTACTTATTCACTCCATCCTTCTTTTACTGTCTGTGTGTACTTATTCACTGCATCCTTCTTTACTGTCTGTGTGTACTTATTCACTCCATCCTTCTTTACTGTCTGTGTGTACTTATTCACTCCATCCTTCTTTTACTGTCTGTGTGTACTTATTCACTCCATCCTTCTTTACTGTCTGTGTGTACTTATTCACTCCATCCTTCTTTACTGTCTGTGTGTACTTATTCATTCACTGCATCCTTCTTTACTGTCTGTGTGTACTTATTCATTCACTGCATCCTTCTTTACTGTCTGTGTGTACTTATTCTCTCCATCCTTCTTTACTGTCTGTGTGTACTTATTCATTCACTGCATCCTTCTTTTACTGTCTGTGTGTACTTATTCACTCCATCCTTCTTTACTGTCTGTGTGTACTTATTCACTCCATCTTTCTTTACTGTCTGTGTGTACTTATTCTCTCCATCCTTCTTTACTGTCTGTGTGTACTTATTCACTCCATCTTTCTTTACTGTCTGTGTGTACTTATTCACTCCAACCTTCTTTACTGTCTGTGTGTACTTATTCTCTCCATCCTTCTTTACTGTCTGTGTGTACTTATTCACTCCATCTTTCTTTACTGTCTGTGTGTACTTATTCACTGCATCTTTCTTTACTGTCTGTGTGTACTTATTCACTGCATCTTTCTTTACTGTCTGTGTGTACTTATTCACTCAATCCTTCTTTACTGTCTGTGTGTACTTATTCACTCCATCTTTCTTTACTGTCTGTGTGTACTTATTCACTCCAACCTTCTTTACTGTCTGTGTGTACTTATTCACTCCATCCTTCAATGCATTTTCCAACCCTTAGGGGGCGTGTAATTGGAAGGCGTACAGATGTGCAACTTTGTTATGTGGCTTTTAATTTGTTCATTTTTATTTAATGTTTGATTATATTATTTGTTGCCATGTGTGTGCTTTGCTGATCAGAGCAGCTGTGATTTGTAATTCCCCCCTGGGGACTAATAAAGTATTTCTCTCTCTCTCTCTCTTCTTCCAAACTTGAAGATCTTTTCTTTCTTTCTTTTTGATTTATTTATTCGGGGAAGCCCATTGAGAGCAAGCTCTCTTTTTCAAGGACGCCCTGATAACAACATACATACATAATGAGAAACAACAACAAACAAAAGATAACAATAAGATAAACGAACTAAAACGTATTATTGAGGCAATTAAAAAGCAGAGATGCCGGCAGATGTTTTCAGCCGTGAATGAATCTTAACACAGACATCAGTGACTGACCCCATGACCCCATGCCATGGAAGACAGGCAAACGCGGTCGTGTTCAGCCACCGAATCCCACCAATCCCAAGAGAGCGCTTGTTTCTCAGAGTGGGGGGGTCCACAGGGACCCCCTGGGTTAATTGAGGGGGTCCAAAGGGAGCCTTATACAGCTATAGGTCTGTAACTCTTATGGGGTTCATTGAAATAAAAACGTTTGAAGAATCTTAGTGGTTCCCAAACTGGGAGTCTCCAAATATTTTTTGGAGGTCCCCAAATTATTAGCTTAATATGCAACATTGTTTTCTCACTCAACAGTAAACAAACCAACATATAGTATAAGTGTATACAGGGAATCTGCACATTTCTAAAGTGACAATTTAATGACTTTTCAGACCTTTATAATACCAAATTGGCCAAATTGTCAAATATTACATAAGAATGAGGCAAACATTGTGAAATTAGCCAATCTACAAGCTCACAACGCCTCGCAGTGCGAGGCGTTGTGAGCTTGTAGTTCGGCTATTTTCACAATATTTATCTGTGGAACCGAGTCAAACTAAATGTAATGCCTACAATTCCAAGTGCTTGTCAGGGTGGTGGGTCCCCAGTTCAAATAATATAGATTATTTTGGGGGGCCGGGGACTGAAAAGTTTGGGAACCCTTCGTATAGAGAAGGTGGCGTACATGTCCTAAAGATATAGATGCCACAAAGATGTCTTTATAAAAAACATTCTGACCTATTTTGAACACTTACACCCAAGGACATTTCGTTGTGGTCAACGAAATAACAGATCTGCATGCTCACAACACATTGCGACGTGTTGTGAGCTTGTATCTGTTATTTCCAGTTGAATGTTTGCCTATTAGTCTGTGAGATGAGCAGAATAGGGACGCTAGGGGTTTATTTTTACCAGGGGAAATCAAAGAACGGATTCCCTAATTCTTTGAGGAGCATGTGAGCCGCGTACTGTCCTGCTTTTACTTAAGTGGAAATTATGAATATGAATTTCATAAAGTACATCAAGGTCTCTGGTGTTCTCTGAAGGTTCCATAGATGTTCCGAGATGCGTCGTAAACACACTCAGATATGCAGACGGTGGAGTGGCTGCTAATTGCTATTTGACACAGACGCTAATAGCTGTTGATGCCGTTATTAGGTGCTGACAAAACTAGATGTGAAAGTCATACAGAACACATGGCCACGTAAATGAATAATAAATAAAATATGAACACATCTCCTGCCAAGGTATTAAACATCGTTTGTATACCCCCTTGCCAGCGTAATTACCTTAATCTGACGATCTTTGAAACGCTGTGGAAGCCACAATGCGTAAAAATAAAGCAAACAAAAAAGTCCCTGTTAGGAGGCGGAGGCATCTGTGTGTAACACGGAATAATAACATTCCACCCGCGATCGGCCATTTTGGGGCTACGGCGCATTGAAAATGGGTGGTTTTCAATGCAAAAAAAGGAAACTGAGTGTTTTTCTAAAAATCCCATAGTCAGGGTGGATGGATGGATGTGACGTTTTTTGGAATGACGTCACATCCACATACTTCTTCTCTGAGTGACGATGGATCATCCCAAAGCTGTGTTAGGGATGCCCCTTGTGGAATTTTCAAAAAAACAAAAAAAATTACTTTATGCGTCTTGGCGGGCAAGTGGACTATTTAATAGAACGACTTTATACGTCCATGGCGGGTAATGTGTAAATGATAGTGATTCGTGCTGTCAGATTTTGGTTAATCTTTTAAAACTTGACTCACTTATCAGTGTACAGCGCAGGATCGCCAGCAGGATTATAACAGCTGGAGTTTTCATTATTCAGTACACATGTCCTCAAGAAATAGAAAGTCTGTGAAATTCACAAAGGTAAGCATATTATGGAACCCGTACTGGAGTTCTAAAGATAATGTATTTTTTATGACTAGACCTGTCAAAGTGTACTCTATGTATTGCTAGTTTGCTGAGGAACTGAGGAGCTGTGAAACACTGTGTAATCTGAGCAGGGCGATGCTGAGTGGGATAAAAATGTTCCCTTTGTAGAACCTGACCGAGACTCATCGGTTACTGAATGTTTTGACCATTATTTTGTCAAAAAGTGCAACATTTTCGAATCAATTTGAAACAACTTCGGAGAACATTTAAAGATGGTGTTTTTATAGCCGATCTACAAGCTCACAACGTGTCGCTTTGCGACGTGTTGTGAGCTTGCAGATCTGCTATTTTCAAAGGATTTTTATACATTTCGAATCTTGTGAAATGGGATATGGCGTAATGAGGCCAATACTTTAGTTATTTCACTAAGTCAATTTTGAATACCGGACTGTTACTTGTAACAGAGAGTATTTCTACAAGAGTATTTCTACATGGTGGTATTGATATTTTTACTGAAGTAAAACATTTGAGTACTTCCACCACTACCACCACTGGAAAAGACAGTAGTCTAGAGCCCTGAGCGCCTCCGGTCAACCATAATAGGGTTTAAGTGGTTGAAAGTGCCAGTCCATACCCGGGGATTGTGGGCACTAGCTCATACAACGACAGCAGACTCCTGGGACACAGCTTTTACTACACACATGTAAGATACAGTACATGAACAACAACACAGGATTATATTGGTGCTTTAACCCATTAAGACCGGGAAAACATCTGTCATTTTAGATTTACCCACTTTAACCATTATCTTATACTTTGGCTATTCAAAAATAGCAGATATACAAGCTCATAGCGTGGCACTGAGCTTGTAGATCTGCATTTTTTTGGGGAAAAATCTAAATAAATTGTGCAAATCTTTGAATATATATATATTTTCAAAGCAAACATTTGTAACTTGTAATCTTTGCTGCTGGGGTTTCTACAAATGTCTGTTTTTTGAAAAAAAATGTTGCTATATCAGTGGTGCTTTAACCTTTCCATGTCAAGGGCCCCCAAAATGATATGTATTTAGCCGCGGACCCCCACCTCAAAATACGTTGTTCCAGGGACCCCCAGAAGCAAATATTTGAGTTAAAAATGTTCACCTTAAGAATTATATATATTCAAAGACTAAGTCTTTGAATAAGATTTGTAAAAAAAAAAATCTAGATTTTTCAAATGTTTCAAATATAGCAGATCTACAAGCTCATAGCGCGGCACTCGGTGCCGCGCTATGAGCTTGTATATCTGCTATTTTTGAATAGCCAAAGTATAAAATAATTGGTTGAAGTGGTTACACAGATGCGTTCCGGGTTTTAACGGGTTAAGTCTAATTTATATGTAGCCCAGCCTTGCTGGGTCTGCAGCTTGCTGTGCGCTTTAAATCAAAGTCCTTTACAACTTTGCAACATTGAGACAGCTCTATCTCTCTGGCGAGTATGCTGTAGCCTTGGGGCCCAGATAAACAGCACGCTGCTATAAATAGAGAGAGAGCACAATTAGACAATTGGAAAAACCTGGCAATCAATGGCCCTGCTCTCTGAGTCACTTCCCTCGGCTCCACCCCCAGCTGAGTGAGTGCACGAAAAATGCTAATAAACAGCTTTTGCTGTATCTGAGGACGGTCAGACAGACAGACAGACAGGCAGGCAGGCAGAGGTTTTGACAATGAATAGCAGAATGTAGGAACAGTAGGGTAGGGTAGGATAGGATAGGATAGGATAGGATAGGATAGGATAGGATAGGATAGGATAGGATAGGAGATGTTATCAGCTTGCCCGGCATCACCAGGGTTAACTTATAAGCACACAGCGAAAGCCTTCCCCGCAATAACAGAAAAGACACTAGTATAGAGCCCTGAGGGACTCGGGTCAACCATATGGGGTTTAAAGGAGTAGTTCACACCCCAAAAAAATGCTTATTTTCCATCAATTACACACCCCTGAAGCGTTGAATTCATGGAGATTTTTTGTTTTCTGACGCATTCCCGGGCTTAGGAATGCGACAAAAAAATAAATCTCCATGAATTCAAGGCTTCATGGGGTGTGCAATTGATAGAAAATACGTCATTTTTTGGGTGCAATACTCCTTTAAGTGGTTAAGTGGTTAAAAATCAGGACAACCACCGCTAGTTTGCCGAGTGAGCTGTGAAGCACTCTGTTCTATAACCTAGTGCAGACTCCAGAGTGATGCTGAGTAGGATAGAACGTCCTCTTATGTGGCTGTGGATTCTTCCCATAACGCTGAGAGGACATCTCAGCCTCCCTGTCTCCGTGTCGTCTCAAAGGGCCGACACTTATCACATCCAAACAGCTCCCGCCGGTAATTGATGACACGTCATGAATGTATCTTTCCGCCGCGTGGTGTGGCGCGTCATACCCGTCTTAAAACAGCTACCGGTACGGGGCCTGACCTCACTCCTATCGCTGACATTTGCGCGGCGACTGCCATTTTTCACTCCGACAATACGCGATGAGCCCCCGTCTCTCGATTCCATTGTGGTCCCTCAGCAAGTGGTCCCTTCCTCCCAGTCCAATCCCCTTTCTGCACACCACAGGGGGAAATAATAAATAGCTTCTGTAATTATCTTTCCTCCCGGAAAATGGGTCGCTTTTTTTTCCCTCCGTAACCCACTCACTCACTTTGTTTCCCTCTCCCTCCCTCCCTCCCTCTTCTCTTTTCCAGACGAGTAAGGCAGTGAGCAAGGGTGACTTCCCGCTGGCTAACATCGCGTCCCGACGGGCTCTCTTCCTCGCCGCTCTCTCCATCACCATAGGAACGGGGGTATACGTGGGGGTGGTGGTAGCCCTCATCGCCTACCTCTCAAAACCAGGACACATATAGCAGCGGCAAGCCAGGCTCCCACCTGCCTCCCAGTACCGCCCGGGATCGAGAGACAAAACAAGTCCTCTGGGGACCGCAGCTCTCCTTTCTATACTGCTACTCTACGACTACACCACTCCATGCTGCTGTAGGGCAACTGGATGTTTTTTTAGGGATGTACATTCCTCCTCCACCCCCCCCTCCGCCCAATCTCCCTCTCTCTCTCTCTCTCTCTCTCTCTCCCTCTCTCCTTCCATCCCCTTGTCAACCGAGATTAGCTGCAGTGACTGGAGAAAGGTCAAGTAAGAAGGAGGAGGAGAGGGAGGGAGGGGGGCTCGGGGGAGGGGGGGTATAGGATGAGGGGGGGTGGTGCAACTTTTTCCCTTTTTAAGATGGCGGGTGGGGGACGGTTCGGGTACCTGAGCGACGGAGCCATTTCAGTTTGGCTGCCAGTTTGGCATCTGGCTGCTCACAACACAGCCGGGTCCGGAAAATAAAGAGCCGTTTTGTCTGAATCTTCCCCCCCGTTGCATCTCGGGGGTGTTTTTAGCATCCGACGTGACGGCGGAGACTTTTTTTTTTTGTGTCGGGAAGGCAGAGAATAGAATGTGGCAGCCAATTAGTGGAACTTAAACAAAAAAACTAACTTCAAGGGACGACGACAGCAATATAGAGGACGGTCTCGAAGGATTTAGCGCTTTCAAGCTCTCCCGCCCTAGTCGGTTGGCACCGCAGACTCTCTTAAAAACTGGGAAGCCTTCCCTAAGTCACAATCCCTCATGTCAGTTTGCCATTGTATGCTTTTCTTTTGAATGTCGAGAGAGTTTACAAAGCCCCCTCTGTCCCTCTATGAACTCCAAAAAAACACACAGAGAGAACAGATAAACCTTACATGTGACACGACATGGCCAGTTCTCTCTCTCTCCATCAGAACATTTTGCTTTCTCCTTTGAGGAAACTAATGGAACGTGGAATTCCCACGACGACACTCCCTGTCGAGGGAGTGCTTTCATGTCCGGGAGCATCTCGGTCAACAAACTATTGACAATGAACGCATCATTAGATAGAAGGATTCAAGGGGAAATAAAGGTTGTCAAAAGAAATCAGCGGGTATCGGGTCTTGTCGAGCGTGGTAAGACTGCAGGCCTAACCGCCTTTGCCGTGGGTCGAGAGAACAACGGAGAACCCTGTATTTTAGAGGGTGCCACTATGTCGAAAACATGGTCCTGAACTCTTAACAATGTCTATTCCTCCGCCCATGTGAGCAAGTCTTTGTTTTCATGTTTCATGTGTGTTCTAGTCTCTCGAGACGTGTGGTCTCACACAATTTTCAAATGCTTTCCGTCCAAAAAAAAGTCTGTCATTTGGATGTGCTGAAAAAAATGCGACACCACTTCAACTTTGCAGTCGCCTAGGGTTAAGATTAGATTTGGTGCAGAGAGGGAAAAAGAGGAGGGGGCCTAATATAGACCCCTGGTCATTGAAGTACAGTATAGTGTTTAAGAGGTTAATTTAAAATATATTTTTGTGAATGGAAATGACAAACAGATGGCAGCTTCCTGTTGCAACTTTTTGCAAGGAGCAGCTACTTTCTATGTAGCATTTGAAGATTGTGGCAGAGCTGCCTGGCTTGAGAGACTACAGTATGTCTGTTCTGTTCCCTGCTGTCTATAGACCTCTCTAACCTTGCTTAAAGGGGTGTATAATTGGTACTGGAATCAGGACCACAGATGCCCGGGGGACAGAAGATTCTCAGAAAGTTCACAATGACAATTATTGCCGCCAAAAAAAAAAAAAAGAGACCTGCACTCATTTTGATCCCACTCAAATGTCTCCAAAACAAAGTTTCTGCATCGTCTGGCAGCTCAGTGTGACACTGTTTAGTTTTGACCGGAACAGATGGACAGGGTCACTTCCAGTTTGCAGCGAGACAAAAGGAGCTGTGACAGAAAAATGAAAGAATCACAAATCTGTTGTAATGATAAGAGTGTCCCTGCTGCGGGGACGCCGTCTAGGAATCAGAGAGAGGATCAGAGAGATGGAGGCACTCCTGCACAGCAACACAGCTGGAGCGATCATTCAACGCTTAAAGGGATAGTTCTCCCCGAATTGGCTAGCGACACCGTCTTACAACAGAATTATCGGTTTTAGAGCTCTAGTTTGAGGGGCGGTAATGTTTATCAGCAGTGCAATCGGCAAGCAGCAGCGTTGGGACAAGCGACACTAACGGACTACTAATAGGTGGATCTAATCAAAAGGAATGACCCACCACCACAATAACACCGGCTTGTATTGAATTTCCTTTTAACCCATTAAGACCGCAGGCCGATTCTGCAAATCTCATGGCAAGGACCTCCAAAATGATACGTATTTGGCCACGGACGCCCATCTCAAAATATTTTGGTCCAGGGTTCTTTGGAACATTTTTAACTAAAATATTTGCTTTAAAATAATGTATATATTCAAGATTTTCACACATTTTCACAATTTTTCAAAAATAGCAGATCTACAAGCTCATAGCGTGGCACTCGGTGCCGCACTATGAACTTGTATATCTGCTATTTTTGAATAGCCAAATTGTAAAATAATGCTTCTTAGCTCAAATCTAAAAATGACACAGATGCGTTCCCGGTCTTAATGGGATAAACCATTTTATTATCGGTTTGTGTGTCCGATCCAGTAAGTGGCTCTCCAAATTAACGTTTACCGCCATCAAACCAGATGCCAAGAGAGTGTAGAAATTGACCTGTTTTTTTGCCGTGTGGTGCTTCCTCCAGCCCTCCAGGGGGGGCAACACAGGGCCGGAGTGGGACTCCAAATCTGGCCGGGAGATACACACCCACCCAGGCCACTGCGCGCGCGCGCAGCGCGCGCCGATTTTTTTGGGGGGCCCTTTTTTTGGGGGGCCTTATTTTTGGGGGGCCTTACAAAAGGGGGGCCTTTTTGGGGGTTAAAGGTAGGGGGGAGGCCCGCAGCTGCACTGAGCTGCAAGCAACACTGACTGCATTGAATTGAAATTGACTGTGGTTGGCCTGGCCTGTGCTTAGGAGAGATTTTTTTTTTTGCTGCATCACTTAAGCGCCGCGCTGGCTGTGGATGGCTGGCCTGACCTGATATTTTTTTTTGATCAAAAAAAAAAAAAAAAATTTTTTTTTTTTTTTTTTTTTTTTCAGGCAGGCCACTAGAGGGCAGGCCACCGGGAATAGTCCCGGTCCTCCCGACGGCCAATCCGGGCCTGGGGCAACAAGTTACAGTTTGGCGGTAAGCAGTTTGTCTTTGCATGCCAGTAGCTATTCCAACAGTACTAAGCATGATTGGCATCATCCTTTCAGAGCTATAATTTGTCTTGTCAGATCATTAAATTACGGAATCAATTATAAATGAACAAACTGTCCAAAGCCTTTTACCCTCATTCCTCAATTCAACTTCCAGCAGAGAGCATCTACAAATTGTTAAGCATCGACACACTGCATTTATGTTTCTCCCTTCTCACCACTTGAACTATTTCCTCCAGTTTAGGGAGTAAAACGGTGTGCCAGACTCACTGTCTTGAAGGGCTTGTTTATCTAATGCAGGGGTCTTCAACAGGGGGGCCGGGACCCCTAGGGGGTCCTCAGAGTTACTATAGGGGGGCCCCCAAATCTTTGTGTGATATGATATGTTTTACATTAACGATAGCGTCCCATGATTTCTGAGGAGAACTTTTGCCAAAAATAGCAGCTATTTTTGGCGAAGAGGTGTAGAGGGGGGAAAAAAATAGCAGACCAAGTCAAAAACAAATTGAAGACCCTTAAAACGTTGAAGACCCCTGATCTAATGTACTATTCCAGAGGTTTTGTGTTACTTTGTACTGCAGGAGGGGTTGTGTGTGTGTATTCCTTTCTCCTGCCAAACACTCACCAGCGTATGCAGCAAAGCCCTCATAAGAGGCAATATTCCACACTTAGTTGCCCCCCGAAAAAGGTCCACACCTTAGTCATACCTGACATTTATGGTGCTCAATTAGCTCTCCCCGTAATGACTTCCTTTCTCTGACAGAATCACAAGCTGCTCTGTGGAACGCAAAGTCCTTAAAATAGCACAAACCGGATGAATTTCCACCCAGTATGCCACTCGGTATGTATGCTGTCAAACCCCTGAGAATAAACAACCCATTTGCACACCCCTTTTAGTGCTGTGAAACCATTTAGAACAAACACACGAACGGCAGTTCTGCCGTGATGATGAAGAAGAGTGATAATGAAGAGTTGCCCACATTCTCCAGAAGGGAGGGGGGGGGGGGGGATCATCAGAGCACTTTGTTTCGAATGATAAACATTGCGGCTACAGACACTCAACAGCAGCTGTGGGATGGGTAAACACCCTGCGCTGTTATGACTACAGATGGCATCACAAAAACTCATGCGTCGTGGGCTGATTCCTCTCCACGTGCTTCGTGTGACCGCTCCTTCTTCCCTGCAGTGTTTAGTTCCGTTGGTACGATGACCATGATGACCATCTACACCTGGTCAACATGACACAACTGGCAGACAGAGGTGGACAAAGTAACAGTAACACATTGACTGCCATGGACGTAATATTACGTCATCTATATTCAACTGCCAATAACTACAGAATGGACGATCGCGGTTACAATGTTTGTTTGTTTTTCGGTGGAAACAAGAGAGACTCGTCTTTCCGCCGAGACATCGTTTGTTTACACCGCATTGAATTATTTTTTTAATAATCTGTGGATCGTCAAAATAAGGTAAAACCGCTGGCAGTGGCGGATGGATTAATTCATTAATACCTGCCAATGAATGTGTTAAGTCAAAGAATAGATACTCCTGGTCAATACTATTGCTCAACTACAAGTGAAAGTTGCACTTTGTACTCGAGTTGAAGTACTGGAGCACTTACTTTTAAAGTACATGCTCTAAAAAAAAATACAGCAGTATTCAAAAGTACAAAATTTTGAAAATAACTGTCCACCACTGCTGGTAAACATGACACCTGGTGGTAAACCCTAAGGCATTTATTAGGTGTATATTACACCTAGATATCTGGCATAGAGGGGCAGGTTCAAAACCTCCGGAGAAACATTCCGTGAGATCCCATTGGTTCACCGACCTGTCCGTCAGCCCCCGCCCCATGCCCCTCCTCCTCCCCAATGTGCAGCATTGAGAGCCCTGACGTCACAACATTTGGAGCGACGCCCACTGCACTCTGGTTGGTTGGGGAAATGAAACACTTCCTATTCCAGGAATGTCAACAGGCTGGTCCAGGCTCTTATTTTTTAGCAAAAATAAAAAAATAAAAGCCTGGAGATTGAGGCTAGGTGTATATTAACATATTTACCAGGTGTAGATTTACCAGCTGGTAGATTCCTTATCAACACGGACTCTCTGCGAACCGTATCCAATGTTTTACAGTGGCAACTCCCATCACAGCATCACTGACACAGTACTGAAGGACAGTGAATGTTTGTTTGTTTTTCTTCCACAGGGTGTAAAATCGGTTTTCATTGCTGCTGCTGATGATGATAAAAAAAAATGCTTTGTGTTACATAGCGTGCCATTCCGATGATGTTTTTATCTGCCGTTTTTGGGGAACCTGGTATTGTGAAACATATTGCAAGTCATGTGGTTTTCAATGCAGTTATAGGCTACGTTGTACCGTAACATCAGTGTCACAGAGGAAGTCCCCCAATACCTGGGTGATAGTGGTATCTTTGTGACGTGCTCTCCAGCCAAATTTGAAAAGAAAAAAAAAACTTTAATTTGGTTCCATGTATATGGTTTTTTGGACTTTCCCTAACTCGTGTGAAGCCAATATGTACATAGTGCAAATAATGACATGGTCAAGATGTAATGAAAAATAAAGGAATAACTTTCTTTCTTTAAAGCAAAGGACTTCTCTCTCTGTGATTTACATATGGTCGGTCGCCGTGGCAGGGGTTCCCAAACCTTTCCGGGACAAGGAAGTGAGTCACTTTTTTCTATCGATCAGTCACCCCATAGAGACTTGAGAATTCATGGACATTTCTTTGTTTTTTGTCACATTCCTAAGCTAATAATTTGATGACCGGCAGCGGTTTCCGGTAGGAGACACAAAGAGTCTCCTTTGTGTCTCCTACCGGAACCGCTGCATACCGGTCCGCTGGACATCATATTAGTGGCTTAGGAATACGACAAAGACAAAAAAATATCCATGAATTCAAGTCTAATCCATATAAAAAAAGATCTATCCCTTTAATCTTTCCCCATATTGTGAAATGCTTTATTTTTAGAGAGAGAGAGAGAGCAGATAGTCTACATCGCAGTGTTTTGTGAGCTTCTAGATCTGCTGTTCTTGCTCTGTTTTCTATCAAAAAAACTAAATGGATAGGCAACAAGAAGAAGAAGTGATACAATAACGGGGAGCGCTCCAGGGGCTGGAGTCTGAGGAGTTGAGGCTTCAGACTGCAGTCTCTTGCAGCAGGCGCTGCTCAACAACGCTAGACACAGCAGTAGATTGAATTAATAAGCGTGTAAGATCAAAGGACTGCTGTTCTCCAGTGTTCTGTGGGTTTACTTGAACAAACAAGACAGCAGGAAAATATTTAAACATATCCTTGCGTAGCCTCTCTGATCTGAATGCTGTGGGAGCAACAGTTCCCTGTGAGCTTGTAGTTTGGCCGTTTTTTGCCAAATGTTCTTCTAATTTCACCTGATATTCTTTTTTTGCAGAATGTTCTATTATAATGCTCTTTTATTTTTGCCTAATGTTCTTCTATTTTCATCGTATGTTCTTTTGTTCTTCTATTTTTGCTGAATGTTCGCCTATTAGGACATGCACAGAATAGGGATGTTTCCCATTGTAGCCGAACCGGGAGCAGTACTGGCACCGGACACAGGGGGGTTTTCCGGATTGGAAACGCTTTGGAATCTACCATTAGTTTTTGGATACGATGTGGCGAAAAGGGTAAACAGCGGACCCTTTGCGGCCGTTCAACCGATTCTGGGAGACCTCGGCGTAGGACCTCATCTCGGAGCTGTATAGCAGAGTGAGAGGTTCTTAATGGGGCTACTACTTTTGCTGCTTTTGGGTGACGCTGTAGTGTGCTCAAGTAGCTAGGGCTTTAATTTACAAAAAAAAAGAAAAAAAAAAGTTTTGAGGTTTTGAGCCCAACAGCAACGATATATATCAACCCTGTCAAGAGTCAGATTTGTGGAGCTGTGCATGACCACATGAGCGGACAGAAGCCAAAGATTGCCAAAGATTTCCTGAGGAAAAAAAGAATGAAATGAGCTCTTGCTTGCCTTGCATTTCTAAAAGTGGTGGCTCTATGGCAGAATGACAGTGTTTTTCCTCTCAGGGACAACTTTAAGCTGTATTGCACATTTCACTCTTGGGTTTGCACAATGCTCACAAAAACTCCCATTTAGAGAAAAGACATTTGCTTTACAACACAGACTGCCACTGGAGCCGCACACAAGCCTCCATTTAGAATGTTCACAGGCAGATTATCCCATCCAATCCGGGAACACATCCCTGTTATTTTAGATTTCTTTGGCTATTCAAAAATAGCAGATCTACAAGCTCATAGTGCGGCACCAAGTGCCGCGCTATGAGCTTGTATATCTGCTATTTTTTGAAAAATCGTAAAAATGTGTGCAAATATTTGAATATATATATTTTTAAAGCAAACATTTGTAAAAAAAAAAATGATCCAGGGAACTCCAGAAGCCAAATATGTGAGTTACAAATGGTTGCTTTAAAAATATATATATTCAAAGATTTGCACAAAATGTTCAAGATATATTAAAAAAATATATATAAAAAATATCAGATCTACAAGCTTGTAGATCTGATGTTTTTTGAATAGCCAAAGACATCTAGAAATGACACAGACGTGTTCCCGGATTGAATGGGTTAACCAGACACAAGCTTTTGCAAACAATTCTCCTGTTGTGAGACAATTAGTTAATTATAGCACGGATGCCACATGTCCCTCTTTGATAGTACATTGGGGCTGCAGTCTTTTGTTCTTTTCATTTAGCCAAACATTCCGTCTGTTTGTCTGTTTGTTTGTTTGTTTGCTTGCTTGCTGTTCTCTACTTTAAATGAAGACTAACGCAACATGTTATTGCAGAAGGAGGACGAGAGACTCACATTTTTCTCCCCAAGCTGGCAGATGGAATATGGAGCAAAAAATAATTAGAACCACTGACTGCCTTTGTTTTGTGTGTTTTGACCGACATTTAGCAAAAAAGTGCAAAAACGTTATAATAATACAATGAACAAGCAAACAAGTAAATATTAAAATACGAACACAAAGTTCATTTCATGTTATATTACCACTTAAAAATCATAATTTTATAGCTGATCTACAAGCTCACAACGTGAATGTTGTTAAAAGGGTAAAACACAGGACACGGTAGCGCTGTCGCCTCACAGCTAGAAGGTCCTGGGTTCGATTCCCGCCAGGGCCCACAGCGTTGTGGGCGCTGCAGGGGGCGTGTTCTCTCCTCCGCATCATCAGTGCCCATACCAGGTGGGGTTGGCGAAAGGGCCTTTCTGTGTGGAGTTTGTATGTTCTCCCTGCGTCCCCTAGGGTATACAGTAGGTACCCTCACAAAAAACATGCAGTAATCCCGGTCTCTATACTGCCTCCCACTGGTCAGGGGCGCCTGATGGAGGGGAAAGGAACTGGTTGGAATAACGTGTTCATTCCACGCTCTACGTCCAACCGGGGAAACTCCCCCCCTGTCAGGTGATAAGAAGCGGCTTGCTAGCTCCTCATGCATTGAAGGAAGCATGAGCTCAGTTTGGGGCTCTCCCCAGGCTGGCAGAGGGAGAGTAGCGCCCACAATTACAGCTTTGGCAATGGGTTACAAAATAATGGTCAAATAATGGCCAGTACATCGGCCAAACCGATATAACCGGCTATAACAGTGGGGCTCTAAAAATAATGAATATCGCCCCTGATGATTCAAACTCCCCCAAAGAGACGGTTTCTTTTGGCCTTCAGGGCACGCTGTCAGAATCTCGTATACTGGCAGTGAAGCAGGGCTGGAAAGGCAAAAAGAAAATGAAAAGCAGGGAGAAAAAAAACACAAGCGAGCCCCCCGCTCCCACGGAGGTCATCATCAGTGATGAATCATTACAGCTCCAAAAATAAGAAACAATTCAAAGCAGTGTTAAAATATGAAATGTACGCCTTCTCTCGCCGTCCCACAGCACAGTGACTGGTGCATGACTTAGTTTTGGCTCCAACGTCGGCCCTCATAAAAAGGGCAATTATGTTAATGCGCAGACTAGGGTATTTATGAAATAGCCCGGGGCACTGAATTAGGTTTTGGACACATAGTCAGCTCAGATAAAGAGTCTCATTAGCTTTCGGGACTTGAACATTTTTTTTTGCCAAAATATAATACAGCACAGTGAAAAGGTTCTGTTTTTCAAGCAGAGACCTCATGAATTGATAAAACCGCGCCGTGAGCAGAGAGAGCTGTATACTTTATGCCAGTAGTTCTCCAGGGGTCCTTGTGTGGGTTCCAGGGGGTCCCCAGCTAAATTATTGATAGTTAAGCAAATGGACCCTTGTGGGTCTGTAACTCTATGCGTGTACAAATGGAACCAAATGGGTCCATTTGGTTCCATTTGTACACTCTCAGTGTTAAAGTAACACTGAGAATTTTGGGGGTCCCCAGGATTTGAAATGGCATCAAATATGGGGGTCCGTGGTCTAATGCATATCAAAGTGGGGGTCCTTGAAATTAAAAAGGTTAGAATCACTGCTTATAGAACCACACCGTAAAAATCTTCTCTTACTGTACATGGGATCCCTGTCATTATCTTTTCCAAAGGGGGTCTGCGGGATAATGTGTATCAATTTGGGGGTCCTTGACATGGAACAGTTTGAGAGAGAAGCAGTATTTATGCTGAGTGGGAATTGAATGTGTCACCTGATCAAAACCCATAACATAAACCACTGCTTCTCAACCAGTGTGGTCCCCACTCCCAGGGAATAACTGGGAATGGGAAAATGTTTGAAAATGTTAACAAGTTAAAATAAACAAATACATAAAGTACCTTTGTCAAATGCATCAAAACATATGTTGAAATAATATGTCATAAATCCCTCAAATGTAAATATTGACTGTGATATACTGAGTCACGATGCGTTGTGAGGTTGTAGATCGGTTAAGTTAGGTGTGTGACACCACAAGCAACTAAAAATATATGCCTCATGTCTTCCTATATACACGCACAATGGTGTGGTGGTCCTTGAGTATTGTTCGAAATATGCCAGTGATCCAGAGCACAAAACAGGTTGAGAACGTGTGAAATAAGCTAGTGAGCCTTGCAGATAATGCATTTTGTAAATAAGTGGTTCTCAACCAGTGGTCCGGGGACCACCAGTGGTCCTTGAGGAGGTTCCAGGTGGTCCCCAGCTAAATGATGGATGATGGACCCTTATAGCTCTTTACCTCTTGAGAGTGTAAAATGAAACCAAATGGACCCTTATAGATCTTTAACTCTCGAGAGCGTAAAATGAAATCATCTTACGCTCTCGAGAGTTGCATTATTGTTTAGCATGTGCATTACTTAATTGTAATGCATTACTGCATCTGCATTACTTAATTTACGTCTACACCATTAGAAAATGAAAAAGAATTGTTATTTTGATCAACGTTTGCCTGTTATCTCTCCTATTGGTACGACATCAATACAGCATGGAATTGTGGAAAAAAAGTTTTGGGTCTGAGAGTCTAAATCTCATCAAATGGTGGTTCCGTGGCTCAAATGCCGAATAAATAATGGACCTTGATGATATGAAAAGGGTTGAAAACCACTTTTGTAAATGGTGTTAATTTATCTGACTGGGGCAGCCAGTCCTCCAGGCTGGATCAGAACAGACACGCTGGACATCACAGTCTATTGGCTTTCATTTCCAACTCCAACCGTAATCTGCTGCAGACACATTTTGGCGTTTCTACTTTAACTCTGCTGCTTTGTATGCAGACTCTTTTTAAAGCCCACATACTTTGTTGAACGGAATCCCCCAGGGCTCTTTACTTGGTTCGGTCCTATTTTCTCCTCTAAACCAAATCCCAAAAAAACGAAAATAGCCAATCTGCAGTACAAGCTGCACAACGTGTTGCATCGCGATGAGTTTGGGGCTTTTAAATCTGCTGGATATTTTAGAAATGATAAATTTGCTGAAAATAGGGATGGCAGTGTTAATGTGGTTAACATATACAGTATGTTTAATTAAATTGTGATCTATCGTACGTAAATATCAAATAGACACATGGAATTGCACGTATTCAATTCAGTTTCACCAGAAGCAGGGATAAAACATATCCCCATCGGCCGTACAAATTAATGACCAGGGCTCAGTTCGGGGCTCTGCCCAGGCTGGCAGAGGGAGAGTAGCTCCCAGGATTACAGCTTACGCATCGACACTGGGTGAAAAAATTGGTTACAAAAATCGTGGGATAAAAAAAAATAATAATTTAAAAAAAATGAATGACCAAACAAATGGTCATGAATGACCCAACAAATCCAACCTTGGTTGTTTGGGAAATTCAGACCATTTCCGTAAAGAGGTTAAGGACTCACATTACTGTAAACAGGATATTGCAGAGCATACGTAATCTGCATACAAAAAGTTCACTGCTTTCGACAACGGATAACTTGTGAAGGCTGTTGCCGTTCTGGTATAGAAGACAGATGCAGAGGGAGTGAATGGTGAAGGTTTTTCTGTGTGATGGACATTAGAATGTAAATTGCCCAAGCTTTTCCTATACGGTTCCTAGCCTTCACATCGCTATCTCGCAGCCTGCAGTTTCCTCATGCAGTGAGTATACACTGATATACTACCGTTACTGTATAAGCCTGTCTCTGGTCTTAAAGAGAGAGTGAATTATGCATATCTGGCTTTAAAAAAAGAAAAACATACAACCAATGGTGGAAAGTAAGTGCTAAGTACCTTACTCAAGTACTGCACTTGAGTAAAATTTTGAGGTACTTTTACTTTACCTGAATATTTCCATTTTTCAATACCTCAATACCGTCATTTTTCAGCCATTACACTTATTTCAAAGCTTTAGCTACAAGTTAATTTGTAGATTTAGATTATTACTACAAAACATACTGTATATTAACAGTAAAGGCATAAAAAGCACCCCAAAAACGCACCGTCTGTGACGCGTTGCAACGTAGTGCGCAGTGGCGTCGTTAGGGGTGGGCTTCGGTGGCTATAGCCACCAATGTTTTGTCCAAAGCCACCAATAAAAAAAAATGAAAAATTAAAAAATTAAAAGTTTTTTTTTTTTTTTGGAATTATATATCTATCACCCTAACCTAACCCTACCCCTAACCCTAAAACCGAAATAAAGTAACAAAAAACGGGGAAAAAAGCACCCTAGGAGGGGCACATGCACGCGCGCTGCGCGCGCGTGCATGTGCCCGTTGCCTGCGGGGCTAAGCCCCCGACCTAGTAGAGACCTAGCGACGCGTCTGGTAGTGCGTTGTGAGCTTGTACTGTAGTTCTGCTATTTTTTAACTCTAAGAATATTTACACTAATACTTTTACTCTAGTAAAATGTTTTAGTATTTCTACATTTTAATCGTGCTATACTGCCTACTGAGTACTTCTTCCACCACTGGTGCACTCACTGATACGTAGCCCTACTATAAGCCTGTCTTCTGGTCTTAAAGAGAGTGAATTATGCATGTCTGGCTGAAGAAAACACTCCAGAAAATCCAGTATGGATGAAGCTTAACTTCTGTAGGTGCCGAGTCTGGAAGCTTATACCATGCCGAGCTTCCATGCGTGACCCACACGACACACACACTGCTCCCTGAGTGCGTATTTACAGGGAAACACACTTTCAAAAGGGGCTTTCACGGGCTTTCACACAAACTCACTCCCATTCCATCTGTGCACTTGTTGGTTCCGTGGGAGTAGGGGGGAGAGGGAGCAAGCTAGAGAGGCATGTTATGTAGTTTAACCCATTCAAACTGGGAATCCGCATCTCTAGCTGTCATTTTACATTTCTTTGGCTATTCAAAAATAGCAGATCTACAAGCTCATAGCGCGGCACCGAGTGCCACGCTATGAGCTTGTAGATCTGCTATTTTTGAAAAGAAAATGAAAATGTGTGCAAATCTTTGAATGTGTATTTTTTAAACCAAACATTTGTAAAATATTTTGTTCCAGGGAACAGAAGCAAAGATTTGAGTTACAAATGTTCACTTAAAAAATAATATAATATATATATATGTGTGTTTTTTTTTTTTTTAAAGCTGAAAATTGAGTTAGCTGGTTCTTGCTGGACAGCGACGATATTCAAAGATTTGCAAAAATGTTCAATATTTGTCAAAAATAGCAGATCTACAAGCTCATAGCGCGGCACTCGGTGCTGCGCAGTGAGCTTGTATATCTGCTATTTTTGAATAACTCAAAGTATAAAATAATGGTTATAATAGCTCAAATCTAAAATGACACAGACGCGTTCCCGGATTCAATTGGTTAAAGCCAACCGCCACCTCTTTAAAAAATGTATTTATCAATTGAAGAAGAAAAAAAAAAGGCGTAACGAGAGAAAGCGTGAGGAGTAGAAGAGAGAGAAGGCGGCGGAGGGGGCGGGGGCGGGGGGTTGGGGGTTGGGGGGATGGATGGATGCCATAACGAGATAGAAATGCATTCCGTATTCACAAGCGTTCGTGTTCCTCCTCTCCACACAGCTATTCAGCAGTCAAGTGTCAGTCAGCTGCTTGTCGGCTGCTGGGGGAACTTGAAAAGAAAGAAGCCAGAAGTCGCAAGTTTTTTTTTATTATTATAGATAAGAAATAGTAAAAAAAAAAGAAGAAAAAAGCGGAGCAGTTATCTGTGTTGATAATGGGATAATGCTACAGCCACGGTTATTCCCTTTTTTTCCCACTGAATATTCAGCTGGTGTTTCTAGTGATTCCAACCCTAGGGATGTTTTTTTCTTTTGGTTGCCATATTTGTACATTGTGAATCTGTTTGAATTCTCTATTTAAAAGCCCACTCTGGGATAGTTTTGTACATACAAATGAGGCTTGTTATATTCACAAACATTTGTTGGTTTGTAAATGGAAAATGTGCTATTTGGTCTTTCATATTCAGCATGTGACTTTGCAGAACTACTGTGTATATAGTCTGTTATCTGTATTGACTTTGACTGTTGTGGTCATTATTGTTAGTGATGTTAACATCCATGTTGACAACCCACGGGACAAAAGGACTAAATAACTGGTGCCGTGTTCTTGATACTATGGACTGACTCAGCGTGTGAAGGAGCACAGCCCACACACAACCACGGGGAACACTCCAGACTTCATTATCTCCAAGGGCCTGAGCATTGCTAAGGTAGTGTGGGTGACTGAAGTTGCCTCTCTGTGATCATTCATGTGTTTTCTTTGAGAGTACTATCCGTGCACATAAATACGTATAATCACATAACAGTGTATATCGCTGAGAACACTGGTGAAATATTTATTCGGGCTTTCTCTTCCACACCTGCCCTTCTCTTGGGTCTACAGTCAATGAGCTTGTAGATTATTTTTCAATGCACGCTGGTCTAAGAAGAGACTGACCACTAGTGTCACGTGTTCGACATATTCTCGACATGTTTTAGATCAATGGCTGTCCTTTAAGCCAATGGGGATACTTTCCCATACTCTGAACGGGCGGTCTCGTCCTACCAAGCTATGGCTACAATGGCTACTAGACACGCCTCTCGCCTCTATGGCTACTATACACGCCTGCCGTCGGTTCAAATCACCGTGACACAGAGTAATATATAGGACTGAAGTGAAAAAATCCCTCAAAATGTAAGTAAAGTACTTGAGTAAATGTACTTGGTTACTTTACACCTCTGCATACGAGCTGTGTAGCGTGCGTTCTGGCCTAGCAGTGTTGCCACATTCTGCGAGAGAAATAAGCAACCAGGTCTTAGCCAATGGGGAGCCACTAGCAGTGTTGCCAGATTATGCAAGACAAATCAGAAACCAGGTCTGTGAAAACAAGCCACACACACACACACACACACACACACACACACACACACACACACACACACACACACACACACACACACACACACACACACACACACACACACACACACACACACGATAAAGCAAGCTGGTATACATGACTGCGTGTCATGTCTTGTTTGAATGTTATTGATGCCATTGCACCCACTAAGATGAAGGTGGTCTCCATGCCATGCTGGTAAAAATAGGAGAAAGATATATATAGTGCAGGCAGAAACAAATCTCCATGTTCATAATGACACCTTTAAAGGGTGAGGACGGCAAGCAGGTCTTTCTTCTCAGACATCTTTGCTAAGAACTAGAATAATGCACTTAGGCCTACCTTGTTTGCTGTATGTCAACAGCAAACTACTATATTGGGTGCAGGATATACTGTACACGTGT
Organism: Gymnoscopelus microlampas; assembly: GCF_963454915.1. NCBI lineage: Eukaryota > Metazoa > Chordata > Actinopteri > Myctophiformes > Myctophidae > Gymnoscopelus > Gymnoscopelus microlampas. The sequence goes on from NC_139953.1 coordinate 40,845,600, forward strand.
CCACTTAAAAGTAATTCAAATATCATGACACCATTTTACCCGATCAACCAAAACGTGAAGGAAATTATACAACAGATGACATCCTGCTCCTGCTACCTTGATATTCTGCCAAGAGACTTTTTCAAACAATGTTTTGAATTGCATGGCCTCAGATTTTCTGTAAATTGTCAACACATCTCTTCTCTAGGGTTGCTTCCCACAGACCCTGAAAACTGCAGTCATCAAGCCACTATTAAACATTATCGCCTCCTGTTTTTAAGTAAAATAATTGAAAAAGCTTTCAACGTTGGCCCAAAGAAATGGCCTTGATATCTTCCAGGCAGGATTTCGACCACACCGCAACATTGAGACTACGTATTATCAGTATCTCAATGCTTTATTTGACACATGCAACCACAACATATTACTAGACTAACTGGAAAACTGTGTGGGACTTACTGGCACAGTAGTACGGAACTAGTTTGAATCATATGAGTTTGTGTCTATCGTTAATTACACATTTGACAGTACAAAAATGACATGCAGAGTTCTGCACGGCTCCATTCTGGGACCTTCAACATGCATGAAGTGGCAATCTTCTTTCTTCCCTGTTAGATTGCACACTTCGGTGTAATAGTCCTTGGCAACCAGCTTGACACACAAAAGAAGTCCTCAGAGACAGTAAAAAATTATTAACAAAGGTGCTTTACTTAAAATTAAACAGTATAACTTATTTCCTGTGAGTGTGGTCAAAAAAATGTTTAACCACACACAGTGTTGCTCCCAACACTGCTTCACTTTAATGAACCAATAGAGGATATGCGTGTGACATCATCATCAAACCCGGAAGTTATGCAGGAATGCCTACTGAGTGTCCAAAAAATACTTTCTGGCCTTGACAGCCCATGCATCCAAACAGAAAAGTCATATCTGATTGCATTAAACAATATTAAACAATGTTAAACTCACTTTGCATGTTGCTTTGCCACTCGCTTTGCCACTCGATGTGCCATTCACTTTAAGCATGTGCATATCCTCTATAGACGGATTTCCGCGCGACGTCATCACAGAGCAGAATGCGCAATCTGCGCATGCTCGGGGGAAACGAATTGTTGCGCCGTTCACTCTGTTGTTGTGTTCGGGAGTTAGATAGCCATAATTCTGCTATTATAGGCATAATAGGCATAATGCTGCTATTATATACAAACAGATCCAACTTCCGACAAATCATTTTTATTGAGTAAACAAGGTATTACAAACTGCATAATTTAATCTACTTTCATTAAACCCGGTGAAGATCATTTCTTTTATGAATGGACATTTGACCAGAGCTGCTGCGGGTAATGGCGCCCTCTATAGGCTTCCCCCTCCTCTGCGCGGTCATATCCTCTCAATGTTTACAAACATGAAACCCGTCTATATAGCAAACCTCACCAGACGAAGTGAGTTACTAATCAAATAACAAGGGAGCAACTCATAGGCTGAGGCTTAATTACCCAGTGCAATCAAAGAGCCTACTTACAGGCTGAGAGCCAGTACAGGTCATACCAATATCAATTCAGGTCATACCAATATGGCTCTTACAATGCATGCTCCCACAGGCTAAGATAATGTGTTACCATAGTTACTGTATGCAGACAACACTCACATTTACAAAAACAAAACAAAAAAAACAGGGTACAATGTTTCATTACAAACACAAACACTGAGTAAATGAATTGAACAAACCAACGATTGAATGAGACAGAATTTCCTTCAGTTAAACAAAACTCTCAGGCGGTCTGTGTTTTTGGAGCCATATGGAAGGCCAATTAAAAGTCAGCGCTCAGCTTCAATTGGTGATGTTAAAAAGCACAACCCAAGCCAGAAATCTTGCTGTAGTCATCATGGACCCAAACCTGAATTTCATCAGCCACATTTACAACACAATTACAAAGTCAGCCTAATATCACTTTACGAATTTATCAAGCTTTAAAGGACTTATGTCTCCGCAAGATTTGGAAGATAGTCCATGCATTCAACTTAATCCATTAAAACCGGGAACGCATCTGTGTAACCACTTTAACCATTATTTTACACTTTGGGAATTAAAAAATAGCAGATATACAAGCTCATAGGGCGGCACTTTTTGAAAAATCGTGAAAACTTGTGCAAATCTTTGAAAATACATACATACATACATACATACATGCATACATGCATACATGCATACATGCATACATATATATATATATATATATATATATATATATATATATATATATATATATATATATATTATTTTTTAAAGCAAACGTTTTTAACTCAAATCTTTGCTTCTGGGGGTCCCTAGAACAGAATATATTGAGATGGGGGTCCGCGGCCAAATACATATAATTTTGGCTGGTCCTTGACATGAAAAAGTTTGAGATTATAGCAACATTTAGGATTTAGAAGACATTTGTAGAATCCCCAGAAGCAAAGATTTGAGTTACAAATGTTCGCTTTAAAAATATATATATTCAATGATTTGCACACATTTTCACGACTTTTCCAAAAAAGCAAGCACTCGATGCCGCGCTATGAGCTTGTAGATCTGCTATTTTTGAATAGCCCAAAGAAATCTAAAACATGACACAGATGCGTTCCCGGTCTAAATGGATTAAGTAGACTGGAATACACTGTAATGGTGCCTTTACTGTTCTCCCTAAAGAAATTAATCAGACAGCTGCAGTCCATTCACAAGGCTGCTCGTCAAATCCTTACCAATACCAAGAAAGTGGATTATATCACTCTTTTTATATCTTTACACTGGCCGCCTGTCTGTCAAATAAATTCATTTCAGCATATTGCTGCTGGTGTATAAAAAGCATTGAATGGCTTAGAGTTTCTGATCTCGTGCGATATGGTGAACCATCCAGAGTCCAGACCTCTGGGGTCATCTGGGACGTGTCTGCATTCTGTCTCCAGAATAAGAACTAAACATGGATGAAGCAACATTCAGTTTTCATCAGTGGTGGAAAAAGTACTCACATTTTTCACATGAGTAAATGTATCAATACCGCAATGTAGAAATAGTCTGTTATAAGTAAAGGGCCTGCGCTCAATATGTTACTTGAGTAAAAGTACAAAAGCATTGGCATCAAAATATACTTAAAGTAACAAAAGTAAAAGTACTGAAATGTTTGAAAATAGCCGACCTACAAGCTGAAGATGCGACGCGTTGTGAGCTTGTAGATCGGCTATTTTCAAACAGCTTATACTGTATATAAAATAGGGCTAAAGTGGTTAATGCATGTTTTATAATGTAATAATTTATATCTGCAAAGTAACTACTGTAGTAACTCAAGTTTTCAAATAATTGTAGTGGAGTACAAGTACAGTATTTGCCCCTGAGATGTAGTGGAGTAGAAACAAAAAACATTGGAAATACTCCAGTACAGTAAAAGTACCTCAAAATTGTACTCAAGTGCAGTACTTGAGTAAATGTACTTGGTTACTTTAAACCACTGCATGTCTGGAACAAACTGCAAGTCTGCTACAACTCTGTTCTTTTTAATCAAAGCTAAATACCTTTCCGTTTGCCAGTGCCTTAATACTTTCTTCTGCACTGTAATTCTTTTATTTTATCGTTCCGTTTTATGTTTTTATTACTGATCACTTTTTATTTTTATTGTCTTTAAATGTCCTCTCATAATGTGTTCATTTAGCACTTTCTTAATGCTCTGCGTGTTAATGTCTTAATGCTTAATGTTTAATGTAAAGCACTTTGAATTGCCTTGTTGTTCAAATCTGCTGCACAAGTATTGCCTGATATGTTAATAATGTCCTTAAACCTTTAAGACGGGAACGCATCTGTGTCAACTCATTTTAAGATTTCTTTGGCTATTTTTGGGGGAAAATCTTGAAAATTGGTGCAAATCTTTGAATGTATATGTTTTTTAAAGTGAACATTTTAAACTCAAATCTTTGCTTCTTGGGATTCCAGAAATGTCTTCTAAATCCAGTTTCTTGAAAAAAAGTATGTCCCCCAAAATTATATGTATTTGGCTGCCGACCCCCATCTCAAAATATGTTGTTCCAGGGACGCCCAGAAGCAAAGATTTGAGTTTAAAATGTTGGGGAAAAAAAAAACATATATTCTAAGATTTGCACACATTCTCAAGAAGAGCTTGTAGATCTGCAATTTTTTTGAATAGCCCAAAGAAATCTAAAATCACACAGATGTGTTCCCGGTCTTAATGGGTTAATGTCCTTAAGACAATGTCTTGCAAACAATTTCATTCAAACATGGAAGCAATCACGCATTGCCAGGGTTACTGTCCGTTTTATCACCATCTAACTACATCTGGAGGGATTTTCATTAATTGTTTGTCATAATGAATCCATTAAATGTGATAACTAACTCAGTTGAGCCATGTATTTAGCCGTTGCTCCCCTGTGAACTAATCCGATGTAACAATGTTGCATGTATTTCGCAGTCTATTGATAGATTAAGTTGTTTTTTTTCCCAGTAATGACCACCACAGCGCTAATGAGAGTTATCTTCATTACAGCTGTGGTGACGCTGCGAGGGAAACTTGCATTAGCAAGAACATGAGAACAAAACGTAATCATCTTAACATAATAGGTTTGGAGTCTCTGATGCAGCTAATTAACTGAATATGTGCCTGTATGTAAACACTGCCAGTGGATGTCTGAACACAACAACGTATACACGTGACATGCACACAATCGCACCATACAAGCACGTGTGCGCGCGCCACACACACACACACACACACACACACACACACACACACACACACACACACACACACACACACACACACACACACACACACACACACACACACACACACACACACACACACACACACACACACACACACACACACACACACAGTACTGCCTGTGGGGAAAAAAAGCATTAGTTCACAGTTGAAGTGAAGGCCTAATCTCTTTCACACTGACTGTGTGTGTGTTGTTGTTGTATCTTTGTGATGAATGTTTTCGCTCTGAGCTCAGTCACGTCCTCCTATGAGATCCCAAAGCTCCAGCAGTTTCATGAAAAACAATAGAATAACCATGTGATGGAAAGTATCTAAGGACATGTACTTAAGTACTGTACTTAAGTACAATTTTGAGGTATTTGTATCATGATGTATTATCTTGGATCCTAGCTTATTGTAAGTCTGCTAGCGTCTGCTAAATGCCTAAACTGTAAACTGTAAACTGTACTTGAGTATTTCCAATTTCCAACACTTTTACTTCTACTCTCCTCTACATCTCAAAGGCAACTATTGTACTTTAACTCCACTACAATGATTTGAAACCTTTAGTTATAGTTACTTTGTAGATTTAGATTATTATTACAAAACATACATTAACCACTTTAGGCCTATATAGCCCTACTACATGCCTCGCGAAGACTCGCGATGCAACGCATTTTGAGCTTGTAGATCTCCTATTTTCAAATGATTTTATCCATTTGTAAACTTGTGAAATGGGACATTTTGCATAATGAGTCATTTCTACTTTTGGTTCTTTTAGTACATTTTTATAGCAATAGTTTTGTACTTTTCCTCAAGTAATTTTTTAATTCCGGACTTGTAATTGCAACAGAGTATTTCTACATTGCAGTATTGATACTTTTACTTAAGTAAAACATTTTAGTACCTTTTCCACCACTGAACACAAGTACTTTTCTTGTAAGACTTTTGGACATACAAGGTTTCTGCCCGGCGACAGCGAGGATATATATTTATATAGCGCTGAACAATGAGAGGGACCCGTTTATAGTGGAGCTGCTGTGGGCGTCCCACAGACAGATGACAGTCCGAGGAGTCTGCCTTCCGAGGCCTCCGGCGGAGACGGAAGAACGTTCCGTCTCTCCACCCACCATGACTGTCAGCCTCTGACACACACACACACACACACACACACACACACACACACACACACACACACACACACACACACACACACACACACACACACACACACACACACACACACACACACACACACACACACACACACACACACACACACACACACACACTTTGAGGGGCAGGTGCTCAAGTAAATTATACTTTTTTTTGTTTACTTGGTCTGCTCTTTTTTCCCTCTACACCTATACCTCTTTGCCAAAAATAGCAGATCTACAAGCCCACAACGCCTCGCGCTGCGAGGCGTTGTGGGCTTGTAGATCTGCTATTTTTGGCTAAAGTTCTCCTCAGAAAAGGGATGCTAGGTTTCGAGTGGTTATGGTAAAAAAGAAAAATCATATCAAATAAAGATTTGGCGGACCCCCTTGTAGTAACTCTGAGGACCCCCTAGGGGTCCTGGACCCCCTGTTGAAGACCCCTGCTGTAAACTGACTTTTTTCAAAAGGGCACTTCTGATCAAGAGGGCAAAGGGCAGGTGCTCTAGCCCACCTAGAGTCTATCTGTGCACGTCCCTGCACGTGCACGCACACACACACACACACACACACACACACACACACACACACACACACACACACACACACACACACACACACACACACACACACACACACACACACACACACACACACACACACACACACACACACACACACACACACACACACACACACACACCTCAAGCATTTGCATGTGGTCGTTATGTAAAGCCCCATTTAGCTCACGTATAAGGAGTATACCTGAAGCCTGACATCACACTATAGTCCAGTGATTCTATATTTTCAAGGACCCCCAGTTTGATCATGTATTAGCCCCCTACACTGTAAAAAATCTGTGTTCATTTCACACCCCCGTAAGGGTCCATTTGGTTCTATTTGTTACACTCTCAGAGTTACAGACCCTTACGGGTCCAAATGGACACCTGGTGGTCCAAGGACCTGACTTTGACTCTTAAAAAGCATCTGTCAGAAAAAATACAAGTGGACATACTGTAGATATTAAATCCCCTTGAAATGAGAGGTCTTAAGGTCGTTTCAGACGGGGAGCGGCTGACGTGCCTGTGTAATTTATTTTCAACTAGAAAAAGTGCTCCTCGGAGCACAGGTCTCCGCCAGGTCAGGTAGGTTATTGTGGCCTCCTGGTGGCGCTATAATAGGCCAATGTGAAAAGGGTGGCATTTCTTCTTAGGCCTTTCAATGGGACACTGCATTCATGAGTTGAGGCATTTTGTTCCAAAAATGTGTTTTGCTAAATTAGACCTGCTGGTGGCGCTATAAAGGCCAATGTGAATGTGAAAAGGGGGGCATTTCTTCCTCGGCCTAGTGGGAATCTGCATACAAACTTTCACGGAAATTGCACATTGCATTCATGTTTTGAGGCATTTTGTTTAAAACTGACCAATCCTGCAAACTTTGGAAGCCACTGTAAGCCAAATAGGATGGAATATGAAATATCGGACAGATCCATCAGAATCACATGACTATGGAGATACTGTGTACCAATATGCGTGATTTTTGGACAGAATCTGAATGAATAATATCCAAAAATGTATTGTACATAAGTCGGCCTCCTGGTGGCGCTGTAAATGGCAGATGTGAAAAATGCAGTGCAGATGTTTTTCCTTGGTCTCTAGGGAGTGTGCGTGCAAAGTTTCACGCAGATCGGTGCAGTTATAGTTAAAAATGCAAATCGGCGTGTTATAGCGCCACCATGAGGCTGATTTGAAACATGTCAAGTGGCATTTCTTCCTCGGCCTAGTGAGAATGTGTGTGTGCAAGTTTATGGAAATGGCAAGCTGCGTTCATGATTTGAGGCAGTTTGTTCAAAACGGACCAATCCTGCAAACTTTGGAAGCCACTGTAAGCCAAATAGGATGGAATATGAAATATCGGGCAGATCCAGCAGAATCACATGACTATGGATATACTGTGTACCAGTATGCGTGATTTTTGGACAGAATCTGAATGAATATCCAAAAATGTATTGTACATAAGTCGGCCTCATGGTGGCGCTGTAAAAGGCAGATGTGAAAAATGCAGTGCAGATGTTTTTCCGTGGCCTCTAGGGAGTGTGCGTGCAAAGTTTCACGCAGATCGGTGCAGTTATAGTTAAAAATGCAAATCGGCCTGTTATAGCGCCACCATGAGGCTGATTTGAAACATTTCAAGTGGCATTTCTTCCTCGGCCTAGTGGGAATGTGCGTGTGCAATTTCATGGAAATGGCAAGCTGCGTTCATGATTTGAGGCAGTTTGTTCAAAACGGACCAATCCTGGAAACTTTGGAAGCCAACCTTAGCCAATGAGGATGGAATATGGGAAATCGGACAGATCAGGGTTGATCACATGACTATAGAGATACTGTGTACCGATTTGCATGACGTTTGGTTGAAAACTGTAGGAGTAATGGGGAAAAAGAGGTTTTGCACAAATCGGCCTCCTGGTGGCGCTATAAATGGCCCATGTGAAAAATGTGGGGCAGAGGTTCTGAATTGGCATCCAGGGAGTGGGTGTGCACAGTTTCGCAGCGACCGGGTCAACGGTGCCGGAGATTACTGTAGCTGGTAACACACAGACAGGACACACGCACGCACACACGGACGGACGGACGGAGGGTAAAACATACTCTCTCGCCATGCCTTCGGCCTGGCGGAGACAACTAGAAAAAGAGCTCCTCGGAGCACAGGTCTCCACCAGGTCACTGGGTAGTGATGGAAAAAGTACTCAAATGTTTTACTTAAGTAAAAGTATCAATACTGCATTACAGAAATACTCAGCTACAAATAAAAGTTTGGAATTCAAAATTTACTTGAGTAAAAGTACAAAAGTATTGGTATCAAAATGTACTTAACGTATCAAAAGTAAAAGTACTAAAATGTTTGAAAATAGCAGATCTACAAGCTCACAATGCAAGGATTGCACTGCATTTCATGCACTTTGCATGCTTATTTCCCTCTCTTGTAAAGGACGCAGGCATTCTGATCCTAGATCAGTGAGTGGGTGTATATCCACCCCACTCACACACACGTGTAGGTGGCGTGACTTCACCAGTCACCACAGTCGTTTGCATGCACACAGCTGAGCCAAATTAAGACAGATGAGAAATTCCAGGAACCGCTTGCGGGGAAACGTTAATGCAAATACGATGGAACCGGCTCCGGTTTGTCAATCTCGGGAACCGGGTTAGAAAAAGAACCGGTTCCGGGTCCTAACCTCATAGTTACCTCGCGGCACGTTATGAGCTTGTGGATCAACTATTTATGAAATATTTTGAAAGTGAAGGTGGTTAAGTCTGTCTGTGGGTTTCATAAATATGTATGCAGTGACAAGTTTTAACAAGAGCTTATGACTAAATAATAAGACCATCCAATGGAGCACAGGTGCTTTTTTTTCTATAACATATACATAAAAGTGATGGTTTTGGACATGCAACTGCAAGGCTTCCACACGCCAGTGGCGATGTGTAATTGGGATTAGATTGCTATTCCACTCAGTGAGCCGTTATAAAGGCATGGAGGAGAGAGTTAATCCATTGAGACCGGGAAGGCATCTGTGTCGTTTAAAGATTTTAAGACAACATATTTTGAGATAGGGGTCCGTGGGCCAAATATATATCATTTCGGGGGTCCTTGACATGGAAAAGTTGGAGCACCACTGATATAGCAACATACTGTTAGGATTTAGAAAACATTTTTAGATATGTATTTGGCCACGGACCCCCATCTCAAAATGTTTTGTTCCAGGGACCCCCCCCCCCCCCCCCCCCGCCCAGAAGCAAAGATTTGAGTTACAAATGTTCCTTTAAAAAATATATATATTCAAAAATATGCACACAAAAAATGCTCCCCCCTGTCAGGTGATAAGAAGCGGCTTGCTAGCTCTCATGCATTGAAGGAAGGCATGAGCTCGGCTCTAGGCTCTCCCTAGGCTGGCAGAGGGAGTGTAGCGCCCAGGATTACTTAGACAATTGGCACTGGGTGAAAAAATGGGTTACAAAATCGTGGGATAAAAATTTACCAAAACAAAAATATATATTTATTTATTTTCAAAAATGGCAGATTTACAAGCTCATAGTGCGGCACTCGGTGCCGCACTATGAGCTTGTATATCTGCTATTTTTGAATAGCCAAAGAAATCTAAAAATGACACAGATGCGTTCCCGGATTGAATGGACTAAAGAGGACCGAGGCCCTCAGAGATCAGTTAGAATCCACAACCCCAATTAAAACCAGCGTTAGCTTTCAGTAGCATGCAGCTGAGTACCGCAGGGGGGAGAATGTGCCTTTTAGGCTTAACATTCTAATTATTTCCACATTTTGAATAAAACTGATTTCTCAAACATTGTTAAGGAACCACCAAATTGAGACGTATTTGGCATTTGAAAATACTTTGCGCCAGGAGCCCCTGTGAGAGATTTTAATAGCCAATTTACAAATGAAATAAAATAATACGAGCGTAATATAGTATTAACCCATTAAGCCCGGGAACGCATCTGTGTCATTTTAGATTTATTTGGCTATTCAAAAATATTTTTGAAAAATCTTGAAAATGTGTGCAAATCTTTGAATATATATATTCTAAAGTGAACATTTGTAACTCATATCTTTGCTTCTGGGAGTCCCTGGAACAAAATATTTTGAGATAGGGGTCCGCGGCCAAATACATATGATTTTGGGGGTCCTTGACATTTGTTTGAGAACCACTGATGAAGCAACAAAGGTTTAAAAAAAAAAAAAAAACGTTAGGATTTAGAATACATTTTGTAGAATCGGCCTCAGGTCTTAATGTGTTAATAAAGCAGGGGTTGTGTGAGAATTATTCCTCTTTTTAGCTGGGGACCACCTGTCCCCCCCCCCCCATGGAACCCTGAGGGTTCCCCTGACCCCACTTTGAGAATAAAGTGTAATAAAGATGCAGGAGGGACCAGAGAGAGAGAGGGCTGACATTGGAAAAGGTAAGGTCAGCAGATAAGATCGTCGATTGAGGAGAAGTCAATTGCCTGTCTTCTGACTCATTTCACACATGGATGGGGGTGATTTCTACCTGGATACAGTTGTCAAGAGTCTGCTACAGGGCCTCAGAGGGCTGAGCCAATTAGCTAATTGATAACGCTTCGCATCCACTCCCGTCTATAAAAAGCTGTTCCGATGACTCGTCCGTTTCTTTAGCCTGTTAAAACCGGGAACGCATCTGTGTAATCACTTTAACCATTATTTTATACTTTGGCTATTCAAAAATAGCAGATATAGCCTACAAGCTCATAGCAAAAAATGTTTTACTCAAGTCTTTGCTTCTGGGGGGTCCCTGGAACAACATATTTTGAGATGGGGGTCCGCTTTCAAATACATACGTTTTTAAAAAAAAACTGTTAGGATTTAGAAGACATTTGTAGAATCCCAAGAAGCAAAGATTTGAGTTACAAATGTTCGCTTAAAAATATATTTATATTCAAAGATTTGCACAAATGTTCATGATTGTGTGAGTCATAATGAGTACCGTGCTATGAGCTTGTAGATCTGCTATTTTTGAACAGAAGATAGACGGAAAGAAATTGGGGAAAAAATACATTTTGGGGTATTTTTATATCAAAAGCCCTAAAAGTCCAATCTCAATTACGTTGGGGGCATGATCTCCACTGTAAGTCTAGTGTTTGACATGCATTAGCTTACACAAGCCTATTTTTTTTTCAAAAGTTATATTATTATGATATTCCAGACAAGTTGGGATAGTTCTGAGAATTTTCATACCAAGTTGATCGTTATTCGATAAGTAGCTTCTGAGAACGAGAACATTTTAATCACCTCCACATTCTTGCCGTTGCAGACATGATCAATAGATGGATAGGGTGCAGTGGAGTAGAAGTATGAAGTACCGTATCATAAAAAGGAAATACTCAAGTAAAGTAAAAGTACTCCAAAATTGTGTTTAAAGGACAACTTTACCCATTTTCAACCTATCTTCATATAATTGGTCCTCCCTAATGTTCATGAGACACTTTCATAGGAGGGCTGAGGACTCTTCAGAACAATCTATTGCTGCACAAGATCCATCTCAATGCTGCTACCTGTGTTCTGTGCCCCGAAATACTCTTAAACAGGGGCGTCACGGCCATTCACTGTGCGTACGACGCGACACCCTCACTCTCACAGATCCGTGATTTCATACCCCCCACTTTTTGAAAAAATAAAAATAAAATATATTTTTTGATAATAAATCGGTAAAATCAGGCAAAAATAAGAATTAAATAACCTAACCCTAACCCTAACACCGAAATAAAGTAACCAAAACACAAAAAAAAATAAAATACAGAATTTGTTTACATTTGACAGTTACAAATGTTTTTCACGCTTTTTCAAAAATAGCAGATCTACAAGCTATCTGCTATTTTTGAATAGCCAAAATGTAAAGTAAGGGGTATAGTCCACCGAAAGTCCATCCCCCCCACCTTCTGAGAGCCTGTGACGTCCCTGCTCGTAAAGCTTTGTGTATCTCTGAATAGTATACTGGCTATACAGGGTACTGGAGTACCTTATCCACCATTGCTTCTCTGTGGGACGTGCAGTAGCTTCTCTGCAAGGCCTCCAGCAGTTGGTATGTATAATAATGAGGCCTATAGTAAATGTACAGCTATAGGCTAAATGAAGTGGAAGGTGTAATATACTCAAGAGTAATGCACCCAGCCGCCCACCCACAATGCCGCTGCTTATCTTTAACAATATACACCTGGATGTGCTGCTAGAACCTTCTCTTGCAGCAGCTGGCAGTGTTCAGGGGCTCCCAGCCGCTCCTCACGTCACGTCGGCCTACTCTCGCCGGTGGAAAGACACTATGTACATTTACTTTTAAGTATTGTAGCCTACTTGGGTACGATTTTGAGGTGCTTGAGCGTATTTCCGTTTTTCGATCACAAATGCTTATACTCCACTACATCTCAGAGCTATTCGATTGGCTATTCGAAAATAGCCAATCTAGAGCTAGATTATTATTTTTATTATTAGTTTTTTATTAGTTATTTTCTAAAATGTTAGACACATTTTTAATGATTTTCAAAGATGTGGAAAAAACAAATAGACGTACTTTCACTTTGTAATACTTTTGTAATTTAACTTGTTTTGGGGGGGCGGCGGGTAGTTCTTTATTGTGATATTGCTAATGCTACTTTTACTTCACCACCATTGTTCAGGGCATGCAGCAGCACATGCTCTCTCTCCCACAGAGAGTTTTGACAGCACGCAAAGTTTCAGGTGGCCCAGATTACTATCTCAGCATCAGCTGGTGGTGGTGGGGGGGGTGGTGGGGTAGGGGGGGGTTGCCCACACACACACACACACACACACACACACACACACACCCCCCAAGCACCATACCAATCTTCAGTCTGCCTCCAACCTCAGAGTTCTCTCTCTCTCTCCCCTGCGTGCATCACCTGGGCGAGTGCGTCAGCATCTGTGTCAGCGCAGCATCTGTGTCCCGCCCCCATAGGCGGGGGGGGGGGGGGGGTGGGGGGGGGGGTGGTCTGGATTCGGCACTGTGTAAGTTATTCCCAGCAGAAATCAAGGGTCTGATTACAAGCTCGCGTAATTGCTCCAACTTTAGAATCTCTGCGATTAGCGTTCCACAGCGGCCGAATTATAGGACGAAAGACGATGAAAAAAAGATGCTAGAGGATGAAGAGATTTGTCCCGTGGAGCATGGCACTGCATGGCCCACCCCGTCTGGTGAAAACTACTGGAGGTTGCCGTTTCTAACCACTTGAAGCCTAGCAACGTGGGGCGCGGTGGCGCAGTCGGTAGCGCTGTCACCTCACAGCTAGAAGGTCCTGGGTTCAATTCCCGCCGGGGATGCTGTGGGTGCCGGGGGCCAATCTACGTGTCGAAATATGTGTCAAAGTGTCCTTGAGCAAGATGCTGAACCCCCCTAATTGCTCCCGATGAGCTGGTTGGTGCCTTGCATGGTTTCCTCCGCCATCGGATGTGTGTGTGTGAATGGGTGAATGTAATGCACAATCTATGTAAAGCGCTTTGGATAAAAGCGCTATATAAATGCACCATTTACCATTGTATTTACCATTTACATAGGCAATTGGCACTGGGTTACGAAACTGGGTTACAAAATTGTGGGATAAAAATATATAAAGCATTTAAAAAGCCTAGCATCCCTAAATATGCTGGGGGTAAGATTAGCCAGAAATAGCAGATCAACAAATAAGTACACAACACGTCATGTTGCGACACGTTGCGAACTTGTAGATTGGCCAATTTTTAGGCGAAGAGATTTGGTGTGGACTGAAAAAAAGCAGACCAAGTGCAGAGCCAACTCACAACTCAGGTCACGTTTACTTCAAGTGTTTTTAAGTGGTTATGTGGGCTTTTGTTACACCAAGTCTTATTTTAACCCTTTAACTGCCAGAGATTATTTCTGAAAATTTCTAGCCAGTGCCAGAGATTTTTCATTGAAAAACAAAAAAGTACTTAGGAGCAGAGATGAATATTTTTTAAGTTTTAAGTTAAAAAGGAAGTGGATAGACCCCTATATCTTCGATAAATCATATATCCTTGGTCTTTGGGTCAAATTGGACAAAAAAAAAAAAAAAAAAACTTTTATTTTGAAAAAAATTTCACTTCACGTAGATCTACGCGATTGGCACGTGGCGGCTTTAAATAGGTTCACGTAGATCTACGTGATTGGCATGCAATGGGTTAACGGATGTTAGCCGTATCGATTTTCCGACTCGTATTTGCTCTGTTGATCATCGACAAAAGTCGACGCTCGATGGAGCTCGCCACGGCCCGAGAAGGAAGACCGGCACTCAAAGGCGCGAACAGAAGATGAAAAGTGTGATCTAAAAAGTGTGAATGTGATTATAAAGAAAAGGAGGGGTGAGCACGTGTGAACCTGGTGAACGCCACGGAGACCGCTTGCCCTTTGAGCGAAAGGGACGAGACGAAAGTGGCTTCAATCATCCGGTGGCAGAGAGACCTTTAGAGCTGTGGATCAGTCACAGAGCTGTCTGCACCTTGAACGGAGCGATCGCTCCTCTCACAGAGGACCTCAGAGAGGACCTCGGGGGGGGGGGGGAAGATAGGTAAACTATTAGACGAATCCACAGAGCGCTGCGGTGTCAGACTCCTGCTACGGTGTGCATTCTGACGCTGCAGTTTATGTGTTTTGTAACCTTAACTTTAAGGCAATGTTGTCTGGTTTGATATTGATTGCGTAGCTGTGTTTTTGGGCACTTCAAAGAAGTCAATGGGCATTCAAGGAACTTATTCCCAATTTTGTTCTGTGCAGCAGCCAGTAAGGTGTGTTTAATGTATTTTCTTTGTCGGATGTGTTACATTTTATTCGTTTGTTTATGCTTTATTTTCGTTATGTTCCCAGGTCGACGTTGGAGGATTGAGCCTGTAAGAGCGCTCAATAAATCCACCAGTGAGAAAGTAAACAACTAAACTGACTCGTTTTTTGGCTGAAGGGAGTAATAGTTGCACTCCTGAAAGAGAGAGATAGAGAGAGAGAAAGACGGGGGACGGGGGAGACGGGAGTGTGAAGAAGAGAGAGATAGAGAGAGGGGGGGGGGGTTGAAGAAGAGAGAGCAGAGAGATCAAGGCCTCCTGACAGCCAGGGGTTGATTTACGCTCCTGCTGACTCTCACATTGTTGTCTCTGCCCCTCAGTTTGACAGTCAATTATCTCGGGGTGAGACGGCCCCCAACCCGCGGCCAGACAGCCTTCCAGACTGGCACGAAGGCTCGGCTAAACATCCCCCGGTGGCACGGCACCAAGTTCACCCTGCTGGTGCCTGGCCACAAATCGTCCAGGCTAACTTCCTTTCACCATGAAGGTATCAGAGGTGGAAAAAGTACTCAAATGTTTTGCTTACGTAAATCAATGCTGCAATGTAGAAGTACTCTGTTACAAGTAAATGTCCGGAATTCAACATTTACTTGAGTAAAAGTACAAAAGTATTGGTATCAAAATGTACTTAAAGTACCAAAAGTAAAAGTACTAAAATATTTGAAAATAGCCGATCTACAAGATCACAACGCGTCGTTGTGAGGTTGTAGATCGGCTATTTTCAAATAGCCTAGGTATAAAACAGGGCTAAAGTGGTTAATGTATGTTTTATAATGTAATCAATTATACCTGCAAAGTAAGTAGTAACTAAAGTTCTCAAATAATTGTAGTGGAGTAAAAGTACAATATTTGCCTCTGAGATGTGGTGGAGTAGAAGTAAAATTGGAAATTGTACTTAAGTACAGTACTTGAGTAAATGTACATTGTTACTTTACACCACTGGAAGGTATATACCGAGAACAAATGACCCGTCCACGCACAGGAAGATGTGAGTGAGCGATACTGTACAGTCCTTAACCACTTACAACCTGGCGGCCATGTTTTGGATGTTTTTGCCATTTGATTTATGGGTGAAAGTTGTTACTTCCCCCCCAATTGTTTTTTTTAGTTTTTTTTATAATAGTGAAAACAGGTGGAGCAAAAGCAGATCTACCAGCTTGTAGATCAGCTATTTTCCACGCAACACTGTCGTACAACAAAGTATAAAATAGGGCTTAACCCTACGGTACAGTAAATACATTGTTGACCAGAGTCAGGTCTTAATGGGTTAATTTGAGAGAGATATAAATAGTTAAAAAAATATTTACTACAAATAGTAAATATGGAGATACAAGGTTTCTACCCGACAGCAACAAAATGCACAGTGACAAAGAATACCCCAAAGGAGTTATTATTATTATTATTATTATTA
Source organism: Gymnoscopelus microlampas (assembly GCF_963454915.1). Lineage (NCBI taxonomy): Eukaryota > Metazoa > Chordata > Actinopteri > Myctophiformes > Myctophidae > Gymnoscopelus > Gymnoscopelus microlampas. The sequence goes on from NC_139953.1 coordinate 40,862,270, forward strand.
TTATTATTATTATATAAAGTGGATGGCATAGTCCACACCACAAGTACAACGATGACAGTGGTGAGCGATACAGTCATAGTGCCTGGTGTGGACGTCCCATTACTGCTGTGGAAATCAGTGGAAAAGGGTCTTGTCCGTGTGTGAAGGAGAGGCTGATTGCATGGTGTCAAGATGATTGCACTTGATTACAGCAAGAAGAGGCGTAATGATGATGACAAGGAGACAGGTCTTATTCTGCAAAATGTCAGGTCAGCCAGTGATGAATAAGTGCGGACCAGTATTCTTTTGACAAGGTTATACCCATTTACAGCATGCATTTTACTATTACTTGAGAATACACACAGAAAAATAAAAGGTGCCAACTGGAACCAAAACTGGTTCTTCAGAGTGAAACCATAGAAGAACCATTTCTGGTTCCAGTTAAAACCTTTCAGACCATTTATTTGAATGGTTCTATAAAGAACCCAAACCCCTTAAACCATATAAACTTCATCAACCAGCTGAAATGTGTTTGTCGAAAATAGCAGATCTACAAGCTCACAACGTGTCGCACCGTGATGCGTTGTGAGGTTGTAGATCTGCTATTTTTGATGAACGTCTGCCTATTAAGACATGGTTTAAAAGTTCAAAGGTTCCTCAAATAACTTTAACAAAAAAAGCTTTTCTATAGAACTAGATGAGGAACTTGAACCATGCATTCACTAGATCAAATGGTTCTTTAGTAGTTAATGGATCTTTGTGGAACCATGTAATGGTTTAAGAACCATTTTAGAATTATTAGTTTTATGTGTGTACTGAGAGACAGAAATTGCACTTCTTCTTCACAAATTTTGTGAAGAAGGAATGCAATTCTCTCTCTCTTACGTTGGGCTACATTGCGCTCGTGACTTTTACCCATCAATGTTTGTTGTCTTCCTGTAAGACTGACTTCTGGCAAAGGCTCGATCACGTGGCTCGAGTTTCACAAATCAAACAACAAGCAAGCAGTCACATGACAATTCATAAAATCCCCAGCGTGGGTTGCACTCACAACAGTGCGGCCATAGGCGATTTTTGCGTCTGACACCAGGGGGGGGCAAAGAAAATATATGAACATATATGTTTTTATATATGCAATGCAACGTGTGTTTATCATATATGCGACATATACGAAATTGGCCGCCTGCATATACAGTATGTCTCTATATATGTACATATGTATCCATATATGTGGCATATATGTGAATATAGAAGAGACATATATTTCCTATATATCCACATATATGCACATATATCAACCTGAATATGGCATATCAGCATATATTCTGCATATTTGCCATATATTGGCCAAAACAAATGGGGGGGGGGAGAAACGTCCGGCCACCGGGGGGGGGGGGGTCCCCCATGCCCCCCCTAAAAATCGCCTATGGTGATGAAGGACCCCCATAACTCTGAAATGTGTACAAAGTTACAGACCTGTAAAAGGGTCCATTTGCCTCCTAACGATCAATCATTTAGCTGGAGGACCCCCATCTCAAGATAAGAACCCGTGGGGGGTCCCCAATTTGAGAACCACTGCCCTGGGCAGGACACAAAAACACTTGTAGAAATATTGAACGGTCTCATGCCTACATTTTTGTGAGCCTTGCATTAGCGGGTCATTCAGGCGCTGATCAATTGTTAATTATTCGGTGGAGCTGTGGAGTCCAGCTGTTAAGAAGTATTATTCCTTCCTGAGGTCAAAGGGTGTGAACGAGGCGCCGTGACCAAACCAATCCATGTATTGATTACACTGCAGCAGAAGGAACGCAACAGAAACACACAGACATGCACACAGTGACACAGAACTACACACAAAAACACAGGAAAATATAGAAACACGCACAAAATCGGCACCACCAACTTGGTTAGGCCCCTCTCATTTCTTAGTCCACTTCCTCCCGGGGTGCTTCTGTGTTTATTCCTATACTAACAAGAACACTACACGTTTAAGGCAGTGGTGCTGAAAGATTCTGCTGTTAGCAGAATCTGTCCCTACACTGCTCCCGAGGAGATTGGTGTTCTCTGCCGCCAGAGTGTGTGTGTGTGTGTGTGTGTGTGTGTGTGTGTGTGTGTGTGTGTGTGTGTGTGTGTGTGTGTGTGTGTGTGTGTGTGTGTGTGTGTGTGTGTGTGTAATGCACATTGTTAAGCACTTTGGATAAAGGCGCTATTATGCACCATTTACAGCTAGAGATTTAGGAAGAACATGGATGTGTGTTTGTAACACTCTGCGTTGTGTGTGTGTGTGTGTGTGTGTGTGTGTGTGTGTGTGTGTGTGTGTGTGTGTGTGTGTGTGTGTGTGTGTGTGTGTGTGTGTGTGTGTGTGTGTACGTGTGTGTGCGCGCGTGCGTGCGTGCGTGCGCATTAACTGGGATGCCAGGAAAGTAAGGAGAAGAAAAAGAGGGAACTGGCAAGGGCTTCACACCCAAATAAAAATGTATTGTCCAACTTATTTCAGTCAGCTCAGAAAGCTGCTCCGTCTTTGCTGGTAATGCTACCAGCAAAGACGTAGCTAGTGCCTGGCCAGCTGGTGAGGATATTTTGCACTTTAAGTAACTGGCTGGAGGAGAAGTGAAAATAATGGATTTTAGTACTTGCGCTCCACAATGAGCCAGGAGAGGCTGAACAACCTGGCAGTACTTGCCCATTGAGTGTGAACTGGCAAAACACATGGACAGATGGGACTCAATACATTCTAAATGACTTCGCACCGAGAAAGACAAGGAATACATGGCTGTATAATAAGACGAAATATCTATGAGATAATGCCATAATAAGCCAAGCATATTCAATTCAATTCAAAGGAGCTTTATTGGCATGAGAAAACATCCGTTTACATTGCCAAAGCAAGTGTCAAAATATAATAAAAACAGTTGAAAGTGGGGAAAGTATGTACAGTCGGAGGGGGTACAGCATTGTGTAAACAGAGCTATGTCACATTGCGTCGTTATATACATGTTAAATATACAGGGTATAGGCCTAACGCTTTTTGAGACAAATAGCCGCAATCTTTTGCAGTCACTTTGGGACAAACAGCAGCTTTTTTTCAGCTATTTAAATAGTATACAAAAAAAGCTTCAGATTTCAAATGTGTTTCAAGATATAGCAGCTCTGTTTATATACTGTATGTGCAGTAGGTTTAGTCGGGACAGCCATTGGCTAACCTTTTATCGCAACAGTTCACACATCACACGTCTTGCTGCTGTGTGTTTGCACGTGTACTAACAAATGTACTAACTCAGGGGTCTTCAACAGGGGGTCCGGGACCCCTAGGGGGTCCTCAGAGCTACTATAGGGGGTCCGCCAAATCTTTGTGTGATAGGATTTAGTTTTTTTTACATTAACCACTTGAACCCTAAAATTCCTTTTCTGAGGGGAACATTAGCCAAAAATAGCAGATCTACAAGCTCACAACGCCTCGCGCTGCGAGGCGTTGTGAGCTTGTAGATCGGCTATTTTTGGCAAAGAGGCAATAGGTGTAGAGGGAAAAAATAGCAGTAGTAAAAAAAAAAAACTTTAATCTGAAACACAATTTTATACAATAGAGTAGGGGGGTCCCTGCTTCATCTCTCTCTCAGCTAGGGGGTCCTTGGCCTGAAAAGGTTGAAGACCCCTGTGTACTAACTAGATCTGTATTGACCTGACCTCCATGTGCATGCCTGCATGCACCTATGTAGCCCCCATGTTTCTCAGTTCACATCTAACAGTATATAGAGAGAACGCACGCACATGTGTTGATGCGAGTAAAGCAGATTTGGGGAGGGCCCCATTCACTTGACTTTTTCATGGGCCCAGCCATGTGTGTGGGCCGCCCTGACTGAAGCAGTCATAGAAGCCACTACATTTGGCTTTAGTACTTTTAGTAGTCGCAGTTACGCATTAAGAGAGTCTGTTAATCCCGTTAATGAATGAATTGATGCTGAAACGTAGTGCCTATTTGTGGCCGCAGTTTATGTGATGAGCACAAGAGATGAAAATCGTAATAAAATGTCCATGAGTGGGCCGATGCAGGCATTAAATGATGAATGTCTGTCCCCGTCTAGTCCTGGAGACTGAGAGGGAAAAAAACGTGTAATATATGTGCGTGCATGTGCCTGCAGTGCATGCGTACGTGTGTGTGCATGGTAGAGAGTGTGTGCATGGTAGAGAGTGTGTGTGTGTGTGTGTGTGTGTGTGTGTGTGTGTGTGTGTGTGTGTGTGTGTGTGTGTGTGTGTGTGTGTGTGTGTGTGTGTGTGTGTGTGTGTGTGTGTGTGTGTGTGTGTGTGTGTGTGTGTGTGTGTGTGTGTGTGTGTGTGTGTGTGTGTGTGTGTCTCACAGCGCGTGCACTGTTGTATCGTTTTACTGGGTGTTTTTTATGGGCCTTGAGGCAGACCTAGTTGGCCAGAGGTCTCCCTTCAATCACAGATGTGGTTGTAAATGGCTTCTTTAACACAAGGTCCCATATCTCCCATCACGGATACAAACAGCTCGACAAGGATGTTCTATGTGTCCTAATGAAACGCAAAGCAAGGCTGTGCAGAGTGGTAACATGCACACGCACACAGGTTTGTATTACTATACTGGTGAGGACATCCAAAGGACAACAATTGTACAAATGTAATTGTTTTTAACCCTATAACACTGAGCCTAAATTGGTGCACGACTTTTAGGCACGCACAAACGCCAACCTCTAAACCTATACCATCTAAATGCATAATCCTATAGCCCTATAAGTCCATCCTGAATCTTTTCCTAACTGTAAGCCTATCTTCCCCCTGACTTCTTTTAAACATAAAACAACCATTTCTCTAGCAAGGAACAGGAAAATCGTTCTCGCAATGTCAATTTGTGCTGCTGTACGTTTGGGGGACATTTGGTCTGCATAAGTATGGTAATACAAGTACACACACGCACACACACACCAGCCTCCGCAGCCTGTCCAATCTACACAGAAGGGAACACATGCATTAAATGTCTTCCTCCAGTGCTGCAGAGCAGTTTAAGAGCTGTTGTCTGATTGGGAAACACTTGTAATTGGCTGCTGTTTGTTCTTGACCTTATCAGTGTATTACTTTCATGGGTAGCTTTGAACTAATTAATCAAGCTGCAGTGGGACGGCTGGGAATTCATGCCTCCATCCTCTCTTTTAACCCCCCCTTTCTCCTTCTTTCATCCTCTCTTAACCCCCCCTTTCTCTCTTTCTTTCTCCTCTATCTTTCCTTACTCCATACCGTCACTGTCGGGTGGAAATCTGTTCAAAACTGATACTTTTCAGGAAATGGGGAAAAAAATTACCTCTGTTCTAATGCATTGGTTCTCAAAGTGGGGTCTGGGGACCCCCAGGGGTCCTTGAGGAGGGACCAGAAGGTCCCCAGCTAATTTAGTTGATATAGCGTCACACTCATTTTAATCCATATTTTATACTTTGGCTATTCAAAAATAGCAGATCTACAAGCTCATAGCGCGGCACCGAGTGCTGCGCTATGAGCTTGCAGATCTGCTATTTTTGAGAAATTTAAAAAAATTTAAAAGCAAACATTTTTAACTCAACTCTTTGCTTCTGGGGGTCCCTGGAACAAAACAGATGGGCGGTCCGCGGCCAAATAAATATCACATTGGGGACCTTGGCATGAAAGAGTTTGAGAACAGCTGTCCTAATGGGTCCAGTGTAGTTATTATTTAGTCACACGCTCAATAACACTTTTCTTTGGTTCAATATTTATAAAACGCACAAAACCACTTTCACATGTTTTTGAATAGTGAAAAAAGGCAATCAACTATGTTTGCTACCCTACATTCTTGTGCGATGAACTAATTCATGAAAAAAAAAAAAAGTATTTTACGTTCTTCCTAATTTTGGTCACACGCAGTAAAATCCTCATTGTTAACTCTGACAGTGTACACATGGATAAATGAACGCTGAGGAAATGAATATAAACAGCAATTATTCTTTTTTAAACCAAGCTATCTGCTTTAAAAAGGAGCTGTGAACTTTGAATATAGGATGATAGTGTTATTGTTTCCAGCCTAATTATTGTTTTCTTTTTACTGTTTCCCTTTTCTTTTCTTGTAACATTGTTGCCCCCCAACCCCCTCACTGGAATGCAAAATACCAGTAAGCAAATGAACAGAAAGACAGAAAGAAAGAAAAAAAAGAAAGAAATCGTTCTGTGTTACGATAATTGCTTTGATAAAATCAGGGAAGTTAATATATTAATGCCCTTGGGGATATTCATTAATGGAAATTGCCTTTGCTTTGTTTAATAATAATTTATGATGGAACACAATGATAGAATTGCAGTGTATCTTATCTGTTGGAGTGAAAGCATTGTCATTAAAATCACAATGCATTTCCAAGGACTTTTTTAATATAGATGTAAATATCAACAAGCACACCAGATGCTAAACTGGCTCAGTTGAATAACGTTTTAATGAGAGAAAATATACTGTACAATACATTCCGTATCGTCGCTATTGGGCAGAACCCTTTTATCTCCATATTTCAACTTTTCACATAGTTTCATTGGTAGATTATTGCCCTACTTTCATACGAAATTTGATGACCAGCGGACCGGTAGGGCGCGGTTCCAGTAGGAGACACAAATGAGACTCTTTGTGTCTCCTACCGAAACCGCTGGTCATCAAATTATTGGCTTAGGAATGCGACAAAAACAAAAAAATATCCATGAATTCAATTCTCCATGGCCAAAGTTACAGGATAATAGATTGTGTCTGACATGTTTGGACTGATATCACATTGAGAACATACAGGCAGACAGAGGATTAAAGCGGGAGGGGTTGGAGGGTTGGATCAGGCTTTGTATGGGCGGGCCATACAAAGTCCCCCCATACAGCTTCGTAGGCCAACATCAGCGTTTTGTACTCTGTGCGGGTAGTAACGGAGTCAATACACAGGCACGCACGCACGCACGCACGCACGCACGCACGCACGCACGCACGCACGCACGCACGCACACACACACACACACACATAAATGATGCATACAAATACAGCAAACTGTTCATACATGCTGTGACGGTTCCCTGTATAGTATGATGTTATATTTCACTCTTAGGTTCCATGGTTATTGTCTCCGCCTGGAGACTATGTTTTCGTTCTCGTCCTTCCGTGTGTCCACCAAGCTAACATTGGTCAAGCTTCACGTGACACGTGACAATATGTTGAAAGGGTGTGCTTTGATTGGCTAGCGAGACGCATGATGAAATAGAGACCTATAAATAGGTGTGTCACTTCAAAAGATCATTTATATCTTTTGAAGTGAAGACAGGATTAATCAGGAACAGTACTGGCGGACACCTGTGCTCCGAGGAGCACATTTTCTAGTTTGCTTTGTATTCATTTCTCCTTCTCATTGGTTCCTATAGACGAATCCACAGAACAGCATTCATAACTAACTGCGGTGTCAAGCGGCTGCTGCTCTGCACAGCGACACCGCGGCTATGGCAGCGCAGTGCCAGCGCTCTTGTGGATTCGTCTATAGGACTTGGGGAGCAGTGAGATGTAGGCCATCAGCCTAATTGGCGTGCACCTGGGCCCGGGTGCTCACGGCCCTATAAAAGCCTGTCTCCCCACTGTCCCCAGTCCTCTCGCAGTTCATTTGACTTCTGCACCTCACCCACTATGCACCTCATTCAACATTTATGTTAACCCATGCAACACTCTCACCCACCCTACACAATCCACTCACTTTCTTTGTAAACTGCGTCTCCCCTGTATTTTTGCTATGTTCCCTGGCTAGCCCAGGGTCATAACAATGCACATACACTTAAATATGTCCTGTTTCTCTAGTACATACAGTACTACAATCTATGGGTTTGTGTTTTTTTGGTTCATGGCCAAAAGTTACAGTTGAAAATGCATATACAGTATAGAAATGTGTGCAGGTGGTGCTTGCAGATATTCAACTAGAACTGTGGCATTTTTTCCCGACATGTCATCTATACTGTACGTCAATCTATCCATCCCATAATGTGCCTCTGGCATATTCTGTATTATTATGACAATCCAGCATCCATTACCATCTGCCTCACCTCATTAGGATACTGTCACATGGAATGAATATTCATCATACATGCTTCATGTAAACATTAATTAATCCATTAAGACCGGGAACGCATCTGTGTCATTTAAAGATTTCTTTGGCTGATCAAAAATAGCAGATATACAGTATTTGGCCGGGGACCCCCATCTCAAAATATCTTTGTTCCAGGGACCCCCTAGAAGCAAATATTGGAGTTAAAAATGTTCACTTTAAAAATATATAATATATATTGAGAAATCTTGACAATTTGTGCAAATCTTTGAATATATTATATTCAAAGATTTGCACACATTGTCAAGATTTCTCAAAAATAGCAGATCTACAAACTCCCGTGCTATGAGCTTGTATATCTGCTATTTTTGAATAGCCCAAAGAAATCTTAAAATGAGACAGATGCGTTCCCGATCTTAATGGGTTAAACACTGATGTATATTTCAGTACAATCTGAGTTCAGCCGTGCCGTAACTAATAACAACCAGGACTGTACGGCGTTATTACATTACTGTACGGGTTTATATGCACCGGGGATCTAATGCCAATGTCAAAATAATATCTGTAGGTCAGAGGCAGAAAGGACACGTAGCTAATGAGGTACACTACAGGATATGATGGAAAATGCATAACTAGTCAAAGGAATAGCCGCACACACACACTCCTCATACATGTGCATATATTGTAGGCTGTGGATAATATTGACTGTTAATATTCACCCACGCTCCATGGGATGATTGTTTATGTACACGTGTAATAACATTCATGAACATATTTGCATTTACTTTACATTTATTTAGATATTTATAGATGTTAATGGCTCATACGACATGCAAATCCATCACACCAAGTGCAGCGGGAACAGCAAGGATCCGAACATCCTTTGGGTCTCTTTTTCTTCTCTTTTACTCTCATCATTTATTTATTTTTCATTTTTTTATGTTTTCCCCTCTGTCCGTGTGTCTGTCTGTCTATGAGCAGGTAGGCTGCACTAGTGCTCATGTTTTCAGGTATAGAGGGGCGGGTGTATAGAGGCGCGGAGAGATTGCGCCTGATCCCATTGGTTCACTGATCTGTCCGTCAACCCCCGCCCCATTAACACAACATTACGAGCGACGCCCACTGCACTCTGGTTGGTTGGGGAAATGAAACACTTCCCATACCGGGTACACCGACGCGCTCCTCCAGGCTTTTATTTTTTAGCAAAACTAAACAATAAAAGCCTGGAGATCGAGGCTGATGAGCAGGTAACCTCGCACACTGCTGAACAATCAATACAGTATAACAAAATATATCGCAATACTGTGTTGATGTGTTCTTATACACCTACTGTATGTATTATCACACCAATGATTGTAGCTATGAAGCCCTCATCAGGGTGTAACAGATAATGGACCTTCATCTTCTACCTACACATACAGCAGGGTTTGCTGTATGTGTCAACTTTGATGATGGAGAGGGCCGCTATATTTCCACACTCACTCCAGAGGGCCACATTGCATATACTATCGGCCCATTCTATGTCACACAAAAGTAACAAAAATAGCCGATCTACAAGCTCAAAACGCATCGCCGTGACACGCGTTTTTAATTTGTAGATCTTCTATTTTTTGATTGGAATCCTGATTTTATTGTTTTGCTATTTTTTTATTGGAATCCTGAAAAGTAACATTTTTATTTAATTTCAAATGCACTTACTTATGTTAACTTTATGAACTTAAATACAAATACATTGGACATAAAAAACACTAATATAGACTGAAGTATTAAAGTGGGTTGTGTTTGGAATTGCAACAGCTGAAATCAATAATATATCAGTATTCCGATATTAACCTGCGGGCCGCATTAAGCCACATGTGGCCCCCGGGCCGCCAGTTGCCCGTGTACAGTATGACATACAGTTATGTTAGTGCACACTGTCACTATGACCAAGCCCCACCTCAGCCTCTAAATGACCTTCTACTGTACATCAGTGTTACTCAACCTCTTGAATGTCAAGGACCCTCACTTTGATATGCATTAGGCCACGGACCCCCGTTGGATACCATTTGTATTGTATTTTATCTCTGGCAACCCAATCTACACTGTTGAATCATCAGTGTAGTGTACAAATGGAACCAAATGGACCTGTAAGGAATTACAGTACATAGCTCCCTTTCTGAATAACAGATTTCCCCATAAATTCCCATTTTAATTGATTGAATACTTTATTTCTGGCATTTCTGGTGATAGGCTTGGACTTTTTCCAGTCAGTGCTCTTTTAGAGCGGTCCCATCCCATAGATCTGCTGTGTCAGTGCATTTGGACGAATCAATGAGTGGATGTGGTAAGATTTCCAGCAACTATAACGAAGCCATGAAAAACGAGATAATTGTCTTTGGTGCCAATGGAAGGCTGAAAGTTATAGTGCTCCCCTTGAATCCCTGTCTTTGAAGGCTAAAGGCCAAGCCAGAAATCTCGGTGTTATTATGGATTCATACCAACATTTTAATACCTACATCAAGTCAAAGTCACCCTGTCATAGTCTTTTCTCAGGTCTCGCCTCCCAAAAAGCTATCAGACAGTATACAGCTCATTCAGAAGGCAGCCGCTCAACTTTTAATTAGAACTATTAAAGCTGAACACAATTTGTTTGATGTCTGCACTGGCTGCCAGTGAGTCATAGGATATATTTCAAAACTATTGGCGATTGTCTTAAATGGCTAAATGTTTTGTGGCCAAAATACATCTCTGACTTACTGTTACAGTACATTATGAACCCTTGAGAAGTCTCAAGGTGGTCTGGGATGGATCTACTAGCTGTTCCTAGAGTTAAAACAAAAAAAGGAGGTGGTGCCCCTAGAAGCAATTCGTTTTTTCTTTCCCCCTTTTTTTTTTGAACCAAATGGGTTCCCAGATTGCAGAGGATCTGAGTTTTGTACCAATAATTACATTTGCCATTGTCTTTAATTGAAGAGAAAAAAAAGTCAGGTCACACCTGTTTTTGACGCATAATGGTGAATACACAGTATAGCTGGTTTTGATGGAGTATTGGGGTGTTGGCAGGAGGGACATCCAAATAATAAACAGGATTTTATGTGAATTGTGAAGCAAACTACAAATGCGTTGACGGTTTGGACGTTTTTCTTTTTTTATTAAAACAACTTTTTTGATGTATAGAGCGTGTTCCTATTACTGGATATCTGTTCCTGTCAAGGCTTCATCTCAACGTAGGATCAAAAGCACTTGACTGGGGTTCGAGGCAACAGCATCAATGGATTGAGTTGAACCTACAAGGGAGGTTGGCAAGCCTCCTTGCAGCTGATCACTCTGTCTCCCACGCAATGTTTAACCCATTAAGACCAGGAACCATTTTTGAATAGCCAAAGAAATCAGAAATAGACACAGATGAGTTCCCGGATTGAATGGATTAAAAGTGTAGCTATATATTAGAGCATTGTCATCTTTCTTCACTATCAAAGCAATACTACAGGTTCGGGGCATCTATACGCTTAATCATTCCATCTGGCTTCCTTCCTGACAGTCGTGCTCCTCGTAAACACTGTGATCTTGAACAGATAGCACGTTTCACATCTTAAAATGGTTGTCGCATGCATACAGGGGGCTTTACATATGTACTAAGGCATGAAAGCATGATTGATGTCAAAAGATATTGTTCAGTATCTGCTATCATTGGTAGCGCTCAATATGGTGGAGGCGTTGTTTTTTTATACCAGGGGTCTTCAACGTTTTCAGGCCAAGGACCCCCTAGCTGAGAGAGAGATGAAGCAGCGACCCCCTCTATATCGTATAAAATTGTGTTTCAGATTCTTTTTTTTTTTTTACGTGGTCTGCTCTTTTTCCCTCTACACCAAACACCTCTTTGCCAAAAATAGCCAATCTACAAGCTCACAACGCCTCGCAGCGCGAGGCGTTGTGAGCTTGTAGATCTGCTATTTTTGGCTAAAGTTCTCCTCAGAAAAAGGGATGCTAGGGTTCAAGTGGTTAAGGTAAAACAAAAAATCATATCACACAAAGATTTGAAGGACGCCCTGTAGTAGCTCTAAGGACCCCCTAGGGGTCCCGGACCCCCTGTTGAAGACCCCTGCTTTATACAGATTACATGTATATCGTTTGTGATGTCACTGTTTCCATCTTTTGTGTGGATGCATCAACGTGGTTGATAATATATGGACTGTAATTGACTGTCACATTAGCTGACTGCACCACTACTGTTTATGTCCTTTTATAGCTTGTATTTATGTGAACATGAATACATAATGTATTCATTTAATTATTATTCAAGAGTGCATGTGTGTGTGTGTGTGTGTGTGTGTGTGTGTGTGTGTGTGGTGTGTGTGTGTGTGTGTGTGTGTGTGTGTGTGTGTGTGTGTGTGTGTGTGTGTGTGTGTGTGTGTGTGTGTGTGTGTGTGTGTTTGTGTGCATGCGCGCGTGTGTGGGGCTGTGTGCATGCGTGTGTGTGCGTGTCTGTTAAGAAACACCATTGTATGTGTTAATAACAGAGGGTTGTACCTGTCTAAGCACTTGACAAGGTGGTTAGAGTCCCCATTGTTGTGTTGTCTGAGTATAAAATGCTCTTACACAGCACAATACAATACAATACAATGTGGACCTGCCGTTGTGCTGCCACCTTTTGCACCTTAAGTCTAACCTCACGTCCACACTGCTGCTATGGACTCACCAACATACCGAAGTCTCATGTACCTCATGTACATGCCTGCTCCTTATTATGCTATGTATGTATGTATGTATAGCTTTTGTCCTTAATTGCTCTCCTCTCTCGGCGGCGGTGGCAAATACAACCGATTCTGAATACCCCTAATGAATGACCAGAATTACATCCACATTGTTTTTATTATGCTTTTAAATGTCTTTAAATGTGCGTTTATGCCTTATGCAATTTGCACTGCAAATTGCCTTCGTGTACGACATACATACAAATGAGGTTTAGCTTAAGCTAAACCTTTATTGATCCCCGTGGGTGAATTCAGGTGTCTTAGCAGCAACAGCAGTTAGAGTGAAACACAGAATAGTTACAGGTAAGAGTGGAGAGCTAAGAATATGACATAAATGAATACTTAAGAGAGTCTGACATTGGACATCTGCACTGCGTCTGACTGAGCTAACATGTATACTCTATGCATATTCTATCAATAAAAACTGTATACATGTACAATCTATCACCAGTGAGCACAGCATATGAATACATCTATAGCCAATTAACATGGATAGATATAAGTACAGATTGTCAACAGTGGATATGAGACTGATATATGTATGTCAGTGTCAGCTGGTCAAACAGTATAGCTACAGTATGTGTTTAATTATTAAACATAACACTGTACATTGTAGTGTCGAGAGTAGAGTCAATGTACAGTCTATCAACTGTGAATATGAATATCTGTGAATATAAGTGAGTAACCAAACAGTCTGTACATCCCGGTAGTGCATGTGTATGTCAGAGTGAGGCAAGGTGGTGTTTATAGTGTGTTTTGTTCAGACAAACAAAGGCACCTAAATCAATGAGTGTGTCCAGTGAGCCTTTATCTAGGGCTGCCTCTACTGCTACTGCCCGTCTGCTGTGCACAATGGAGGAGTATGTCAGGACAACATAAATCCTCTGCCTGTTTTCTCCTCACCCAGACAACCACAACAAATCTATGATTCAAGATTATAAAGAGTACTTAAGCACTTTAACCCCAGCATGCTTATTCTGGGGGGAACATTCGGCAAAAACAGCGGATCAAAGCGGTGTGACACGTTTTGAGCTGGTAGATCAGCCATTTCTGGCCAAGAGATTTAGTGCAGAAAAGTGGTCAGAGTACTTGTAACTCAAGTCCGTTTCACTAAGACTAGAGGTGGTAAAAGCTGCATTGTGTACTATTTTTGATAATCTCAAGCACTGGATCGTGGTATATGGTGCATTTATATATAGCACCTTTATCCAAACAGCTTTACATTGTGCATTATTTTCACATACACACACCAACAGCGGAAGCAACCATGCAAGGCACCAACCAGCTCACCGGGAGCAGTTACTGTAGGGGTTTAGTGTCTTGCTCAAGGGCACTTTGACACAAAGTCATGAGGAGCCGGGGTTTGAACCGGGGACCTTTCAATAGGCTCTATGCACAGCAGACATAGTGTGAAGACATTCACAGGTGTTAGGCCAATGATACTAATGAAGGCTCTGTTCCATTCTGGTCAAACAGAGTCAGGGTTGCTGATGTTGTGCATGTTGACTCACTGGAAACACTCTGCTACACCAGTGGGTCTAAAATTTGGGTCCAGGGACCCTCATGGTTCCTTAAGGGGTTTCCAAATGGCCCCTTACGGGTGTGTAACTCTGAGAGTGTACAAATGGAACCAAATGGACCCGTAAGGGTCCATTTGGTTCCATTTGTACACACTCAAGAGTTATGGGGGTCGTGGAAATTGAAAAATCTGAGAACCACTGTGCTAGAACCACTGTGCTACACGAAATGGAACAGAGCCTTCATTAGTATCATTGGTAGCACCTGTGAATGAAGTGAAAATATGGCTGCTGTGCATAGAGCCTATCCCGAGAGGGCCACTCTGCCTCCTGAGAAACTGCCACCCAAGGTTTCATTTTGACCAACAATGACCAACAGTTGAATAACACAGTGTAGGGCAGTAGTAGTAACAGAGACCTCTTCTGGTCTTAAGTCGGGTGTAAAGACCACATTTTCATAGTTCTACTCCTAGCTTGTATGGTTACGTTTTACTATATCAGACAATCTACATTTCCAAAAGGAAAGGCCAGAAACAGTCACTGAACATGTTGGGCCATTGAGTCCCAAAATGACAGCAATTAGTACAACAGCATGAATCACATTAGCATATTCACAGCATACAACACAAGCAGCAGCAGCAGCAGCAAAATAAAAAAAAATGTTCCTACCTTGAGCCGTCTTCTACTTGACTTCATCAGTTGTGTAAGTTATGGCCATGTAGTGTCAAACTTTGGAACCCATGAATAGAAAGATAGAGCCACCCTCTCTCTAGCTCATCCCCAGATGAGCCCTCCAGCGGCATCTCCAGTCACGTCGATCCTCGTGTGGGCCCAGCTGACTCCCACTCATGTTTCCAGGATGCCGCCATCCGTGCCTTTGTAGACAGGTCCTCAGGGATAGAACTGAGCAGCTCTTGTGCCGCCTTGTTGTATGGGTGGCAGGACTTGAGTCTGATTAGAGGCAACGCTGTCATAGTGGTGTCATATCAGGATATGCCAGTCATGTTTCTGGGCTTTCCTTGATAGTGCAATTGCCGGGCCGGGGCGATTCCTGCTAGGACTAGCAGGTAAAACACAGGGGTGGGATTTCAGGTGCCAGTTAATGGCAGTATCAACCTGTTTGGCATGTGGGCTTCGCAGGCTGGGGCACAGTATTCGGCTGCAGCAAAGACCAGGGCTTGCGTGAAGATTTGTAGTACCTGCTCTTGTACTGGGTACATGTACATGGCTCCTAGGGTCCGGAGTAGGTTGGGAGGAGCACCAAGAAAGAAAGAAAGAAAGAAAGATATTTAAGTGATGAAAAATCACACCCTGTCACAACATTTCACTACCTTCAACAACACAACATACACAGTCAGCAGTATACGTTAGCCCTAGAATGGCTGTGATACTGATATTACATACAATTCATGTATTTCAAATACACAGCCATATATCGCTCCCCCCCCCGGGTAGCAGACTGATTGTTTCAGGCATTAAACGTTGTGGCGCTGTGTGTGTCCCCACCCAATAATGAATTCCTGCAACTTGGAGTCAGATATTGTCCTCTAGTTTCATATCCATTTGAAAGTTCTGGCAGAAAACGTGTGTTTAAAAAAATATCTCCGCTTTTCCACAAGCTTCACACAACATTCTCTGCCCGTGACGGGCCCAAAATGACTGCTGGACTAAACATATGAAAACTTCCTTTGGGAAGCACACACGTGTGGGGCAAGCAATTGACAGGGGACGATGAATTACCCCGCACCAATCACAACGCACTTGTCAATAGGCTTTATGCACAGCAGCCATATCGGAAAGACATTGGGCCTCTTCTTACTTCCTTCACAGATGTTACCAATGATACTAATGAAGGCTCTGTTCCATTATGGTCAGGGTGCTGATATTGTGCATGTTGGCTCACTAGAAACACTCCATTTTGGTTCCCAAATGGCCCCTTATGGTGGGTGTATAACTGTGAGAGTGTACTAATGGAACCAAATGGACCCGTAAGGGTCCATTTGGTTCCATTTGTACACTCTCAGAGTTATGGGGGTCCTTGAAAATAAGACAACCACTATGCCACACTAAATGGAAATACAGAGCCTCAATTAGTAGGAAGGGGCCCAATTCATCCCCAATATGGGTGCTGTGCATAGAGCCTATTGTGTGCCCCATATGTTTGTGCTTCCCAAACATAGACTGTTCCCAAAGGAAGTTTTCATATGGTCAGTCCAGCAGTCATTTTGGGTCCAGCCCCGCCGCGGGCAGAGCATGTTGTCTGTGTGATGCTCGTGGAAAAGTGGAGATATTTAACTAAACACACATTTCCTGCCAGAACTTTCACATGGATATGAAACTAGAGAACAATGTCTGACTCCAAGTCGCAGCAATGAATTATTTAGTGAGTACCCACGCAGCGCCACAACTTTAAATGATTCTCCTACGGGCATAGGAGTGATCTAGATGGCTGTGTATTTGGAATACATGAAATGTATGTAATATCACAGCCATTCTAGGGCTAAGTATACGTATACTGTATCCAGCTGTCACAACATGCACAGTATCCCCAGAAGCAGGTATAGTCACTGAACATGATTCATTGCGAGCCAGTCAATGGGGCCGTGGTAAAGTTTGTTTTATTTTGGATAGTTGACAGATATTTAACCACAGAGCTAGTCAGGGCTGTCAACAAAGTGCTCAATTTTATTTGCAATTTGTATTTTCAATTGCTTCTAAACCAAATGATATACGTATGTGGGCACGCCCTTTAGATTTCTCATCAAATATTGTGAATATTTTACATGAATATGGTATTTTTTACATTTTATGTTTTATTACAGTAATAAATTGTGTAACAATTACTGCCATAACGGTAGAACTGCACTTACAAAAGACAATGCCTAGATTGAGCAGAGTAGGCTACTTGCTATAGACAGTAGACATAATGTAGATGATTTATTTAGTCAGGCAATAAAAGTTCAGAGGACCCATGCACACAGCACCTTCCTTCAGACCTTAATGGTCTGTTCATATCAGTTATAAATCGCATGCACACACACACACACACACACACACACACACACACACACACAGTAACTCACCTGGAGAATAGCCTAAACACAGTTGGAAAGAAAAATACCTACAGTAGCCTATAGGCACAAGTCTTTCAACTGTCACAAATGTGACTCAGCACAATAACAAATAACAACACTGAGAACTCTGCACACCTTCAATGAGGTGAGGTTATTTCACTCCAAACAAACACAACGGAGTAATGGAGACTCTCTGTCTGTTTACAGCAGGGGGAAGGGGGCGGGGCAACCGGAGGGTTTTAAAGAGCCCGCCTGAAGCCTGCTTAGGGAGTGTCTACCAATAACCTGCATTCACAGAGTGTCTACTTTCTAGGGGTGCTGCGGAAAGTTTTTAGCTTCACCATGGGGGTGAGGCCGGGTTACTGCCGACGCGTTTTAGCGCCGTTTTACCGCTTCTTCAGCAGCCCCAGGACACTATTTTGGCGCTTACTTATTAATAGTCCACTACTTTAAAAAATAATTGCCAGCCGTTTGTTGCCCCCCAGAGCTTGGTGCACAGTGCTGCAGCCCCTAAAGCCTGTGCATTAGGCCAGACCTGATCTCAATTGTGTGAACCTGATCGCCTGTGAAATGGGTCATTGTGCATAATGAGTACTTTTACTTTTGGTACTTGGGTATATTTTGATGTCAATACTTATGTACTTTTACTCAAGTACATTTTTAATACTGGTACTTTTACTTTTAACAGAGTATTTCTGCATTGCAGCATTGATTTTTTTGTACTTTTACCACCACTGGTCGAATCCATGTATCCATGTTTGTGATCAGCAGTATAGCGCTGTGGTTTGGCATCACGTGCACGCAGAGGTGCTTGTCAACACAGCAATGTGACGCAACCTCACGGTGAACTAGTAATGCACGGTTGGATGCTTCTTGTCACAAAGCCTTGTTTTCCAGGTGCCTGTGACAGTGTGACACGTTCGTTGCAGCCCTTCTGGGAGATCTTTTTCCATTTGTTAAAAAGTCTCAGAAGAAGATGCAACCTGTGAACCGAGACGACTCCACTGTGATTGAGAGGGAATTCTGTGGGCACCAGTGTGTGTGTGTGTGTGACTGTGTGTGTGTGTGTGTGTGTGTGTGTGTGTGTGTAGCAGTGGTGGAAAAAGCACTCACATTTTTTACTTAAGTAAAAGTATCAATACTGCCACGTAGAAATACTCTGTTACAAGTAAAAAGTCCAAAATTCAAAATATACTTGAGTAAAAGCACCAAAGTATTGGTATCAAAATGTACTTAAAGTACCAAATGTAGAAATTACTCATTATGCAGAATGTCCCATTTCACAAGTTTATACAATGTATGAAATGTATAAAAAAATCCTTTGAAAATAGCAGATCTACAAACTCGCAATGCATCTACTCAGTGCCGCGCTATGAGCTTGTAGATCTGCTATTTTAGAAAAATCTTGAAAATGTGTGCAAATCTTATTATGTATATTTTTTAAAGCGAACAGTTTTAACTAAAATATTTGCTTCTGGGGGTCCCTGGCACAAAACAATTTCAGATGGGGGGTCCGCAAAAAGTTTGAGAACCACTGGCCTAATGCATATCAAACTATCCTTGAAATGTAGAAGGTTGACAATCGATACTCTATCGAGCGCACCTTTCTAGTTGTGTGTTATACTGTATGAGTGCAGAAGGAAGCGTGGGTGGCCTTGTGTCTTCCTTCCTTACTTCATCTCAGCCGTGGATTGAAGCAGCCCAGAGGGGTCAACAACCTCTCCATCCTCACATCCCTCTGCAGGCCAAACGCATGATGAGCTGGGAAGAGAGAGATGACCCATGGCAACACTGCCAAACTAATCTCTGCTACAGCACTCAACCGCAGCACTTGAGTCAAAGTACAGATACTCCTGGTATCAAATATTACTCAACTACAAATGAAAGTTGCTCTATCAAATTTAATTTAACCCTTTAAGACCTGAAGCCGATCTCCTCCTAAATCTCAACAGTTTTCTGAAAAACCTATGTTTGTATATCTGCTATTTTTGAATAGCCCAAAGTGTAAAATAATGCTTTTTAGCTCAAATCTAAAAATGACACAGTTCCAGGTCTTAATGGGTTAAAGTACTGAAGGACTTTAAAAAAAGTATTCAATCAATAAATCAATCAAGAGCTTGTTGCTTGTGTGTGTACGTACGTGTTCGTGTGCGTGTGTGTGCATGCGAATGTGCACGCGACCACGCATATCATGCGCGTCCCTAAGCATGTAGAGCGTGATCCATCTGTGTTCGCGGTCGTCGTAATATACTTTTCCCTTCGTAGAAATGTAGGGTAATCAAAAGCTCAATATTTCTTGCCTTTTGAAAAGTAGTGGAGTGAAAGTGTCCAAAAATGCAAGTAGTACAGACACTCAAAACATTAGCTTAAGTACAGTACTTAAGTAAATGTATTTCTTGCTGCCAAGCACTGTTCTTCACACACAGACAGTCTCATGTCAGTGTCCTTTCAAAGGTTACAACTATAAATAGGTTGAATAAAAATAATTACAATACATTTCATAAAGTAAAAGGTTATAACAAATGTCACAATTTGTACACAATCGCCTGGTTGCAATTAGGTGAGCTAATCACAATGATTGTTTGCATAATTGTTTATTCATGTGTATAAATACAGTGGGATGAAAGGAACAGAAATGTCATATTTCCATAATTATTTCCATGTCGTTGTCCACACTCTTTTAAAGAATGAAATCACTGGTCTGATTTGAACTATATTGACAATTCAGTAAAGGGTTAATTATCAGGCACATTTAATCGTTGCATTAAGACACTATAGGTCCTATGACATGATTGCTTTGAATCTAAAACAGTTCAGTCCTAATTCTTTGATTATTTCTACAGTTGATCTGATTGAACATACCATTGGCTGAACACAGATCACGTAACACTCTTTTATAAGCCATATTGTAAAGCATGTCATGTAGATATGAATGTTTATAATTGTTTTCTAGGTGGTGCTTGTATAAATGCAGTGAATAAACATATTGGCATTGAATGTCATCAAAGGGATTGTACATTTCAACCACTAACTTTGGGATTACTTTTTTTGGGGGGGAATTATAATGTAAACGAGGAAAACAATGCTGACTCTGACTGATGTGAAACTAGACAATTTTTCAGGTATGCGGCCAGGTGCAAGCCTGGCTCAGGGAGGAGGACGCCCCTGCCATGCAGAGTCCAGCGGCACTCCCTGGTGAGCAAGGGGAAAACACCAGGCCAGGATGGCTCCCAGCTGAAGACCCTACAGCTGGTGCATAGGCACCGTCGGAGGTGCGTCAGGCAGAGATGCCCTGCAGGTACCAACATCTGCCTGTAAACAAAATTTAAAAATTTGATAAAGGAAGGAAGTAAACTGACACACTGTAAACCACCTCTTTATGAATGCAAGTCAGTGTTGAAGTGAAGTTGTACCTCATTCATGTATGAAAGCAATAAATGTTCTGCAACTTCTGTACTGTTTGGTCTCTCTGTGAATTCACATGAAAAAACAACTCTCATATTTATCAGAATCAACTTTATTGTCACATCACAATGATTATTATAATTTTTTGTTATTTCCATAAAAGAGAAAGGAAAGAAGAAGAAGACGGGGAGCAAGGGGAAGAGAGAGAGAGAGAGAGAGAGAGAAAAAAAACGATCTGCATATTTACACATAGTCTTACTATCCGGTGCGGTAAAGGTATCAGCAGATAGCTATAGGCTACTGTACATAATATGCAATTGTTGTTAGTTAAGGTGCGAGAATAATACAAATTAGGGTGTTGTGCATCGGATTAAGGTGCAGAGTGTCAGCGTGTGTCGACCACATATGGTAACTGACAATGTTATAATCCACAGGTATAGGTCCATGAGGACGAGCAAAATAAAGAACGATCAGTTATCTGTCTGTGGGGTCTGAGCCAGAGAATAAATACTCTCCTTCCTTTCCGGTTCTTCTGTTTCTTGTGGTTCGTTCAAATTGTTGGGTGGTTCAGCCTGGGAGTAAACACAGTCCTTTTCAGGTTCTTCTGTTTCTTGTGGTTCGTTCTGAACGTTGGTTGCTTCAGCCACAGAGTAAACACACTCCTTTTCGGGTTCCACTGCTTGTGTTTTGTTCGGATCGTTGGTTTCTTGAGCCAGAAAATAAACACACTCTTCTTTCTTTTCTGCTTCTACGGCATGTGGTTGGTTCAGGTCTGTTATCACTGCAACTTGTGCCAGCGGATCCATCTTGTTTATCTCGGCATAGAGATGTTCGTCTGTAGGTGTGTTGGTGCTGCTGGTTCTTCTCTTTGAACAGTGTCTCCAGGTCAACACACCCAGAATAACTACAGTTCCTCCTAACACCATGACCACTGGAACTGTCCAGTAGACAGTGTATGACTGACCATCATCCGTTTTATTGTCCATTGTAGCTGTCTGTTCCTGTGGTCTGTGCGTAGTTTGTGTTGTGTGTGGTGTTGTGTGTGTTGGATGGACAGGTGGGCTTTCTCTGGGCTCAGTCTTAACGTTAAGATACACCTGTTTCTGCTTACATTTGGACACATGTTCCTTACAGTTACAGAAGTACATTCTCTCATCAGACTTTTTCACTCCTGTTATTATCAGTGAATTCTTATCCAATGAGTCAAAGCGATCGTCAGAACTCGTCTTCACTCCTTCTTTAATGAGGTCTTCTTTCTCTCCAGCTACATCTATCCTGCTCCATGTAACCTGGCTCCCCTCAGCTGCAGCATCAGGACAGTTCAGTGTTGCTGTCTGCTTCTCCAGGACCTCAACACTGGAAGGTTCTGTCAAATGTGATATGAAACAAGAAAAGTTCACCAAAAGAAATTACTTATTTTCTATCAATTACACACCCCATGAAGCCTTGAATTCGTGGAGATTATTTAGTTTTTATCGCATTCCTGAGCGAATAATTTTATGTTTTGTTTAATCCTAACTTTCAACAACACTTAATCGCCCCCCGCCCAGACCCCAACCCATCATGCCCCCTCCAGTTTGTTTGCCAAACTAAACACATTCTCACCCGCTTTGCAAGGTGTAGGGTTGAGGTCAGGTTGAAGGTTTCACATCTATCTTTTCCCATGAGGAAACATGATCTACACTACAGGCTACACTGTGACCACTTCCTCTCCTATAGAACTGCTGTCTAGAACCACCACAGACAGAGCTGATGGCTTTGGTTTCACTTTCTACCAATATGCACAAACCTGAGGTTTGTGCATATTGGTAGAAAGTGAATGAAAGTTGATGAAACCTGAGGCAAAGATGTGAGATGAAAGATCATAATGACCAACTTTCCAAAGTAAGTATATAATATAAATGTATAGAGTCTCCCCTATTGAAACGGTGAGACACCCTTGTAGCTTGGCTGATACCGATAATAAGCCAATTAGACCTACCGTACTTATACATACTTACACTTGCCTGATTACTTGAACTGATTAATTAGATTTACGTGTACATGTACTTTAAGATTTGGTTAAAATGTAAAGTGTGTTATAAATTAAAGGTAATATTATTATTATTATTACTTCAACCTACTTACATACTTACTTACTTACTAATCATCAGTATTAAATGTAAATGTATGTAGCCCTGAAGGCTACAGTTGTTATAAATAAAATAGACTTCATATTCATCGTATTATTTGTTCTTACCAGCAGACGAACAACAGACACATCCAGAAAATATGAAGCAGAGAAACACAAACATCTTCACTGTGTCAGTATTGGCAACAATGAGGAACAATACCGATCATGATGAGAAGAGGATGTTCACCTAACAGCACACACGCACGCACGCACGCACGCACGCACGCACGCACGCACGCACGCACGCACACACACACACACACACACACACACACACACACACACACACACACACACACACACACACACACACACACACACACACAAAACATACCTGTGTGTCCTCCTGAATAAGTCACTTAACCCTTTTAGCAACATACTTTTTTTCAGAAAACTGTTATAGGATTTAGAAGGCATTTCGTTGCTGTCGGGCTGAAACCTCCTATCTCCATTTTCCAACTTTTTGTTTTAAATTAGGTTCTCAATCTTTTTCATGTCAAGGACCCCCAAAATGATCTGTATTTGGTTGCAGACCCCATTTCAAAAATATTGCGTGCCCAGGACCTCCAGAAGCAAAGATTTAAGTTAAAAATGTTGACTTAAAAATATATATATTCAAATATTTTGCACAATTTGACACGATTGCTATGAGCTTGTATATCTGTTATTTTTGAATAGCCAAAGTATAAAATATGGTTAAAGTGGTTAAAATGACTGTAACAATATATTAACTAATTTAGCTGGGGACCCCCTGGTACCCCCCCAAGGACCTCTGGGGCTCCCCGGACCCCACTTTGAGAACCAATGCCCTACTTGACCATACTACAGTGTCACACAAAAGTGCCGTTAGCAGATCTGCAAGCTCGCCGTGTTTTGAGCTTGTAGATCTGCTACTTTTGCTATTTTTTTATTTGAATCCTGAAAAGTAACAGTTTTGGAACATATAAAGTTTCCACTCAACAGAGACGATCTGTAGAATCGGCCTTGATGTCTGAACAGCTATGCAGTGACGTGAAGAAAGGGAAGAAACTTGGAAAGACACTTTCTGACAAACCACAAATCACTTGACAAGACTTCTGCAGCCAAGACAATAAAAAAAGGAACTGCAATCTTAGCCAGATGTATTTGAGTACCATACATGAAACTAGATGTACATGTTCAGTACGTCTCGTCAGAAACCACTGTATAGTGGAGGTGAAAAAAGGGAACTTGGACAGACACTTGCAGACAAACTGCAAATCATTTGATAAAAAAGAAAAACATTTAGACAAAATAAAGAAGGAAGTGAAATCGTCATGTGTCCCATACTTGAAATTGGATCAAGTGCCGTCATCAGTATTTTAAGTCCTATACTGTAAATTGTTATATATATATATTTTTTTTACATTATTGTTTGATGTGTATAACAATTAGTTCATGATTTATCTTGTCTCTACTATTCATATTGAGCTATTGAGTTATTATTTTTTATATAAAAACAGTACTGGGGTTTGTGATTTTCTATATTGTCAGAATTAGCTTCATTTGTTTACGTGCTAAAATAATGACTTTGAGAGCTGTTTCACCGTAGGCCTATAATGTAAGTCAATGAGGAGTATATTTTGAATTATCAATTTCTAATCAATGGTGCAATTATTTCTCGCTCAACTTTGTTGTTACATCATGGCAAGGTAACTACACAACCCAAACCTACACCAAAATGTTCTAACCCTTTAAGTCAGTGGTTCTCAAAGTGGGGTCCGGGGACCCCCATGGGTCCCGAGCAAAATGACCTTAGTCAATATAGCATCAAAGTCAGACCTTAACATTAGATACAGCACACATATGTAGATCTGCAATTTTCAAAACATCTTGAAGAAATGTGAAAATCTTTCAATAGTTTTGAAACATTTTAATAACAGAAATACTGTATGGCGGTTATGTGGTTTGTGGAGACTGACTGCCAGGGTGTTTTACCACGAGAGTCCCAAGAAGATGCTATCAGTCACCATGCTGGCAGTGTGTTTCGTAGCCAGTCGACCAGAAATCTCCACCTACTGTTCATACATCTGGAGAAATATTATGTTCACTGTGCCATATCAAATTATAAATGGGAGCAAACAGAGATAACGTGATTTGGGATTAAAAGGTTTAAATTGTCCAAGAATTACTAAAGTGTCAATGTCTTTGTCATCATGAACTTTATTTGCATAGCTATTTTTTAAAGTTACAACGTGATTTATAGACAGCACGATTATACAAAATCTCAAATTAAAATGGTAAAAGACAAGAAGTGATTTATAAAACTGCAAAGATCAGAATGTCCAAAAGCCAGAAAAGCCACAAAATAGATACGCAGAAATGTAAATATTATTAATTATTAATAACATATTTCAAACAATGGAACGATCAATGTCATTTATCTGCTGGGACGACAGTGACTGTCTGGGAAATGGAAGGTTCCCGGTTTCGATCCTCCTGGCTACGTGTGTCAAAGTTCTTTGAGCAACACACTGAACCCCTAAGTGCTCTCTATATGAGCTGGTTGGTGCCCTGCATGGTTGGTGTGTGCATCTCCTCATAAACAACGTCTGCAGGGGGTTTCACAGCTCTGGTGCTTATTCTCTCTACACAGTGAACCCAGGTCAACACACCCAGAAGAAGCAGCACTCCTGACATGATGCCGAGTGCCCAGTAGCCATTGTATGACTGACCATGAACTGACCCTTCCTGTGGTCCGTGTTCAGCTTGTGTGATGTGTGGTGTTGTGTGTGGTGTTGTGTGTGTTGGAGGGACAGGTGGGCTTTCCCTGGACTCAGTCTTAACTTTAAGATACATTATCACATTATATTTGGACACATGATGTTTCTTAAAGATACATAAGTAAAATCTCTCATCAGACTTTTTCACTCCTGTTATTATCAGTGACTTGTTATCCAATGAGTCAAAGCGATCGTCAGAACTCGTCTTCACTCCGTCTTTAATGAGGACTTCTTTCTTTCCAGCTACACCTAGCCTGCTCCATGTAACCTGGTTCCCCTCAGCTGCAGCATCAGGACAGTTCAGTGTTGCTGTCTGCTTCTCCAGGACCTCAACAATGGGAAATCCTGTCAAATGTGACATGAAACAAGAAAACTTTAAAGGAGTAGTTCACCCAAAAAAATTACGTATTTTCTATCAATTACACCCCATGAAGCCTTGAATTCATGGAGATAATTGTTTAGTTTGTATCGCATTCCTGAGTCAATAACTTGATGACCAGCTCATTGGTCAATTACAAACTCAGTAGGAGACTCTTTGAGACTTTATTTTCCTACCAGAGAATCCACTGGTCATCAAATTATTGGCTCAGGAATGCAAATTTTTTTTCAATAAAAAGGCCATGAATTCAAGGCTTCATGGAGTGTGTAATTGATAGAAAATAAGTACTTTTTTGGGGTGAACTACTCCTTTAAACCCAGTTTTTTAAAATGTCCAAAGCATACATATCAGAGTTTTATTTTTATTTTTTGGTTTAATCCAAACTTTCAGGTGATACACACTTAATTGCCCCCCGCCCAGACCCCAACCCATCATGCCCCCTCCAGTTTGTTTGCCAAACTAAGCACATTCTCACTCACTTTGCAAGGCGTAGAGTTGAGGTCAGGCTGAAGGTTTCTCACATCTACCATTTCCTATCAGTAAACATGATCTACATGCGCCACACTGTGACCACTTCCTCTTCTCTAGAACTGCTTTCTACAGCAGTGGTTCTCAACCTGTGGGTCTGGACCCCCAAGGGGGGTCTCCACATGATTGGGGGGTCCCCAGATGACAGTGAAGTGACAATTTAAGGACTTTTAAGACCTTTTTAATAACTCAAAAAAGGAGAAAGAAAGAAAAGAAAAAAGACCATTGCTGCATCAAAAGTAATGAACCAACTACATTATAAAATCTTGTCAAACAATGGCCACATTGTCAAATAATATAAGAAAGAGGCACATTTTTTGAAAATAGCATATCTACTGTACAAGCTCACAACGCCTCACAACGCAACTCAGTGGAACCAAGTCAAAATGCCTCAACTCCTACATTCCAAGTTCTTATTAGGGTGGGGGGTCCCCAGATCAAATATGATTCTTTTGGTGTGTCGTGGCCTGAAAAGGTTGAGAACCACTGGTCTTCTACAATCTACAGAACCATCGCAGGCGCAGACAGAGCTGATGGCTTTAGTTTAACTTTCTACCAACATGCACAAACCTCAGTTAGTTGATGAAACCTGAAGCAAAAATGTGAGATCAAAGATCATAATGACCAACTTTCCAAAGTAAGTATAATATAAATGAATAGCGTCTCCCCTATTGAAAAGGTGACAGACACCCTCGTAGCTTGGCCTATTAGACCAACTTATACATACTTAAACTTGCTTGATTACTTTACAGTAAAGGGTCAGTATTAATACAATTTACGTGTATATATACTTTAAGATTTGCTTCAAATTTAAAGTGTGTTATAAATTAAAGGTAATATTATCATTATTACTTCGACCTACTTACATACTTACTTACCAGAATCAGAATCAGAATCAGGTTTATTGTCACATCACAGGTTTACAAGGTAAAAAAGTGGGTGAAATTCGTTTTTGTACAACACTCCCATCGCAACGTTAAATTCCGTAGAAAGAAGAGTGGGAAGAGAGAAAAAGAAGAGGGGTAGGGGGTTAAGTGGGAAGGAGATCAACAGAGAACAATAGAAGGCCAAAAACAAGTTATCTACATATTTACAAAGTACCTGAGATAAGAGACAAACTAAGGTTACTAACTAATCATCAGTATAAATTAAATGTACATGTATGTAGCCCTGAAGGCTACGGTTGTTATAAATAGAATAGACTTCATATTCATATATAGTGTCAATTGTTCTTACCAGCAGACGAACAACAGATACATCCAGAAAATATGAAGCAGAAAAACACAAACATCTTCACTGTGTGTCAGTGGTAACAATGAGGAACGCTACCGATCATTATGAGACGAGGATGTTCACCAAACAACAAGCGCGCGCCAGCCCGCCCACCCTTCCGGCCGCCTGCCCCGACATTAGGTTTTATGACATGGTCGCTTTGAATCTAAAACAGTTCAGTCCTAATTCTGTCTTTGACTCTGTTTCTACAGTTGATCTGATTGAACATGCCATTGCCTGAACATAGATCACGTAACACTCCTTTATCCCATTCCTGTTCCAACCTGAGTTCGATTCTAAAAACGTCTTCCAAGTTTTCTGAAAAATTTCAAATATGTATTAAAAAATGACAAAAGAAATATGTTGCTATATACTGTATATAGCAACAGGAACCCCACAAGGGGTTCCCGTCCTGATATGTATAGATACAAATATTGGTTCCTGCCCAATATGGGTTATAAGCCACATTATAAAGCATGTCATGTAATTATGAATGTTTATAATTGTTTTCTAGGTGGTGCTTGTATAAATGTGCATTAACATATTGATATTGAATGTCATCAAAGGGATTGTACATTTCAACCACTAGCTTTGGGATTACTTTGGAATCATAATTTAAACAAGGAAAACAACATTGTTGACTCTGACTGATGTGAAACAAGACCTTTTTTTTTTTAAAGATTTGTTTTTGGGCTTTTATGCCTTTAATGATAGGACAGTAGACTGACAGGAAATGGGGATAGAGATGGGGAGTGACACGCAGAAAAGGTTGTCGGGATCGTGATTCGAAGCCGCGACACGCTGTCAAGCTGGCATTGCAACCTAGGGTGCCTGAACCGCCACACCACAGCCCAGGCCAAACAGCATAATTTTAAACCAACTGTTGCTTTCTGTATTGTTTCTTGATAAGGGAAGTAGACAAATTCACACTGACACTGTAAATCACCTCTTTATGAATACAAGTCAGTGTTGAAGTGAAGTTGTATTCATTCATGTGTGAAAGCAATAAATGTTCTGCAACTTCTGTACAGTTTGGTCTCTCTGTGAATTCACATGAAAGAACTACTCTCATATTTATCTGAATCAACTTTATTGTCATCACAGATTTACAGGTGTTAAACAGAAAGGGAATTTAGTTTTTGTTATTTCCATAAAAGAGAACGGGAAGAAGAAAAAGGGGGGCAAGGGGAAGAGAGAGAGAGAGAGAGAGAGAGAGGGAGAGAGAGAGAGAGAGAGAGAGATCAAAACAACTATCTGCATATTTACACATAGTCTTATTATCCGGTGCGGTAGGGGTAAGACATCAGCAGATTATATACAGTAGCTTATATGCTATGGACGTTAGTTAAGGTGCGAGGATAATACAAATCAGCGTCGCATTGTATACATGGGATTAACCCATTAACACCGGGAACGCATCTGTGTGTCATTTTTTTATTCCTTTGGCTATTCAAAAATAGCAGATATACAAGCTCATGGTACGGCGCCAAGTGCCACGCTATGAGTTTGTAGATCTGCTATTTTCAAAAAATCTTGAAATCTTTCAATATATATATTTTTTTTTTAAGCGAACATTTGTAACTCAAATCTTATTGCTTCTGGGGATTCTACAGATGTCTTCTAAATCCTAACAGTTTCTTTTTTTTTTTTTTTTTTTTACTTATGTTGCTCAGTGGTTCTTAAACTTTCCTGTCAAGGAAATCGAAAATGATATGTATTTGGCCGCGGACCCCCATCTGAAAATATTTTGTTCCAGGGACCCCCAGAAGCAAAGATTTGAGTTAAAATGTATTCAAAGATATGCACACATTTTCAGCAGATCTACAAGCTCATAGCGCGGCACTCGGTGCCGCGCTATGAGCTTGTATATCTGCTATTTTTGAATAGCCCAAAGATATCTTAAAATGACACAGATTCTTTCCCTGTCTAAATGGGTTAAGGTGCAGAGTGTCAGCGTGTGTCGACCGCATAGTCCTCATAAGTTAACTGACACTGGTATAATCCACAGGTGTAGGTCCATGAGGAAGAGCAAAAGAACAATCAGTTATGTGTCTGTGGGGTCTGAGCCAGAGAATAAACACTCTCCTTCCTTTCAGGTTCTTCTGTTTCTTGTGGTTCGTTCAGAATGTTGGTTGCTTCAGCCACGGAGTAAACACACTCCGTTTCAGGTTCTTCTGCTTGTGTTTTGTTCCTATCGTTGGTTTCCTGAGCCAGAGAATAAACACACTCTTCTTTCTTTTCTGGTTCTACGGCATGTGGTTGGCTCAGGTTGTTTGTTGGTTGAGCCAGGGAGTAAACAGGTTCTCTTCTGGTTGTGGTCTGTTGACGTACTCGTTGGTTTGTTGAGTTCTAGGACCGTCTGCTATCACTGCAGCTTGTGCCGACGGATTCATCTCCTCATAGATATTATGATCTGCCGTAGGTTTGTTGGTGCTGCTGGTTCTTCTCTTTGAACAGTGTGTCCAGGTCAACACACCCAGAAGAACCACAGTTCCTCCTGATATGATGCCTAGTGCCCAGTAGCCATTGTATGACTGACCATGAACCGACCCTTCCTGTGGTCCGTGTTCAGCTTGTGTTGTGTGTGGTGTTGTGTGTGTTGGATGGTCAGGTGGCCTTTCTCTGGGCTCAGTCTTAACTTTAAGATACACCTTTTTCTCATAACATTTGGACTCATGATGTTCCTTCCATTTACAGGAGTAAAATTTCTCATCAGACTTTTTCACTCCTGTTATTATCAGTGACTTGTTATCCAATGAGTCAAAACGATCGTCAGAACTCGTCTTCACTCCGTCTTTAATGAGGTCTTCTTTGTTTCCATCTTCATCTAGCCTGCTCCATGTGAAGTGGTTCTCCTCAGCTGCATCAGGACAGTTCAGTGTTGCTGTCTGCTTCTCCAGGACCTCAACAATGGGAATTCCTGTTAAATGTGACATGAAACGAGAAAACTTGAAAGGAGTAGTTCACCCCAAAAAATTACTTATTTTCTATCAATTACACCCCATGAAGCCTTGAATGACCAGGTCATCGGTCAATTACAGACTCTAGGAGACTCTTTGAGACTCTTTGATTTTCCTACCAGAGGCTCCACCGGTCATCAAATTATTGGCTAAGGAATGCAAAAAATGTTTTAATAAAAAGGCTGTGAACTCAAGGCTTCATGGAGTGTGTAATTGATAGAAAATAAGTACTTTTTTGGGGGAACTACTCCTACTCCAGTGTTTTAAAATGTCCCCATGTTTGCCAAACTAAACACATTCTCACATTGCAAGTGTAGAGTTGAAGTCAGGTTAAAGGTTTCATATCTATCATTTCTTATCAGTAAACATGATCTACAGGCGCACACTGTGACCACTTCCTCTTCTCTAGAACTGCTGTCTACACCAGTGGTTCTCAACCTGTGGGTCTGGAACCCCAGGGGAAGTCTCCACATGATTTTGTGGGGGTCCCCAGATGACAGTGAAGTGACAATTTAAGGACCTTTAAGACCTTTTAAATACCTCAAAAAGAAGAGAAAGAAAGAAAAGAAAAAGACCATTATTGCATCAAAAGTAATGAAAAAACTACACTATAAAAACGTGTCAAACAATGGCCAGATTGTCACTCACAACGCCTAGCAACGCAACTCAGTGGAACCAAGTCAAAATGCCTCAACTCCTACATTCCAAGTTCTTATTAGGGTGCAATATGATCATTCTGGGGTGTCGTGGCCTGAAAAGGTTGAGAACCACTGGTCTACAGAACCACCGCAGGCGCAGACAGAGCTGATGGCCTTAGTTTGACTTTCTACCAACATGTATAAACCTCAGTTAGTTGATGAAACCTGAGGCAAAAATGTGAGATCAAAGATCATAATGACCAACTTTCCAAAGTAAGTATAATATAAATGTGCAGAGTCTCCCCTATTGAAAAGATGACGGACACCCTCATACAGTAGCTTGGCTGATACAGATAATAAGCCTATTAGACCTACTTACATACTTACACTTGCTTGATTACTTTACAGTAAAGGGTCAGTATTAATACAATTTACATGTACATGTACTTAAAGATTTGCTTCAAATTTAAAGTGTGTTATAAATTAAAGGTAATATTATTATTAATTCGACCTACTTACATACTTACTTACTAATCATCAGTATACATTAAATGTTTAGTATGTAGCCCTGAAGGCTACGGTTGTTATAAATAGAATAGACTTCATATTCATATATAGTATTAATTGTTCTTACCAGCAGACGAACAACAGAAACATCCAGAAAATATGAAGCAGAGAAACACAAACATCTTCACTGCGTGTCAGTGTTGGCAACAATCAGGAAATCTACCGATCATGATGAGACGAGGATGTTCACTAAAAAGCAAGTGCGCGCCTGCCAGCCCCGACACTAGTTTCCATGACATGGTTGCTTTGAATCTAAAACAGTTCAGTCTTTGACTCTATTTCTACAGATGATCTGATTGAACATGCCATTGCCTGAACACAGATCACGACACGTAACACTCCTTTATCCCATTTAGACCTCAGGCCGATTATAAAAACGCCTTCTAAATCCTGACCTAAGTTTTCTGAAAAACTTCAAATATGTATTAAAAAATTACAAAACAAATATGTTGCTATACTGTACATAGCACATAGCAACAGGAAATATAGATACAAATAGGGGATCCTGCCCAAAAAATATTGTAAAGCATGTCATGTAAATATGAATGTTTACAATTGTTTTCTAGCTGGTGCTTGTATAAATGCAGTGCATAAATATATTGACATTGAATGTCATCAAAGGGATTGTACATTTCAACCACTAACGTTGGGATTACTTTGGAATCATAATTTAAACGAGGAAAACAACAATGTTGACTCAGTCTCGGACTGAAGTGAAACTCATATTTATCAGAATCAACTTTATTGTCACAGGTTTACAGGTGTAAAACAGCGAGGGAATTTAGTTTTGTGTTATTTCCACAAAAGAGAAAGGGAAGAAGAAGAAGAAGGGGGCAAGGGGAAGAGAGAGAGAGAGAGATCAACAAAAAAAACTATCTGCATATTTACACATAGTCTTACTATCCGGTGCGGTAGAGGTAAGACATCAGCAGATAGCTTATATACAGTAGATTATATGCTATGGACGTTAGTTAAAGTGTGAGGATAATACAAATCAACACGTTGTACATGGGATTAACCCATGAAGATGCAAGAACGCATCTGTGTGTCATTTTTTGATTCCTTTGGCTATTCAAAAATAGTATATATACAAGCTCATGGCGCTGCACCGAGTGCCGCGCTTTGAGCTTGTAGATCTGCAATTTTGTTTTATCGTAAAAAAATCTTTTAATATATATAATTTTTTAAAAGCGAACATTTGTAATCAAATCTTATTGCTTCTTGGGATCCTGCAAGTCTGCTAAACCCTAACAGTTTTATTATTATTTTTTCTTTTACTTATGTTGCTATATACTGTATCAGTGGTTCTTAAACCTTTTCATGTCAAGGACCTCCCAAAATGATATGTATTTGGCCGCGGACCCCCATCTGAAAATATTTTGTTCCAGGTACCCCAAGAAGCAAAGATTTGAGTTAAAAAAGGATTCAAAAATTTGCAAACATTTCCAAGTTTAAAAAAAATATATAGCAGATCTACAAGCTCATAGCATGGCACTCGGTGCCGCGCTATGAGCTTGTACATCTGTTATTTTTGAAAAGCCCAAAGAAATCTTAAAATGACACAGATTCTGAGGTCTGAATGGGTTAAGATGCAGAGTGTCAGCGTGTGTGGACCTATAGTCCTCATAAAGTGACTGACACTAGTATAATCCACAGGTATAGTACGTAGCAAAAGATCCTGAAGGTGGCGTCAACAAGTGTCACTTGGTAGCGGCGGACATCTTGGTGGGTCATAAACACCTTGAATTAACATTGACTCTTACCCCCCCCCAATATGTCTGCAGCCCCCGTGGTGACGACACGTTGCCAAGCACTATAGGTCCATGAGGAAGAGCAAAAGAACAATCAGTTATCTGTCTGTGGGGTTTGAGCCAGAGAATAAATACTCTCCTTCCTTTCAGGTTCTTCTGTTTCTTGTGGTTCGTTCAGAACGCTGGTTTCTTGAGCCAGAGAATAAACACACTCTTCTTTCTTTTCTGGTTCTACGGCATATGGTTGGTTCAAGGTGTTTGTTGGTTGAGCCAGGGAGTAAACAGGTTCTTCTGCTTGTGGTTTCTTGACGTACTCGTTAGTCTGTTGAGTTCTAGGACCGTCTGCTATCACTGCAGCTTGTGCCAACGGATTCATCTCATTTATCTCGGCATAGATATGATCGTCTGTAGGTTTGTTGGTGCTGCTGGTTCTTCTCTTTGAACAGTGTCTCCAGGTCAACACACCCAGAATAACCACAGTTCCTCCTAACACCATGCCCACTGGAACTGTCCAGTAGACAGTGTATGACTGTGTTGTGTGTGGTGTTGTGTGTGTTGGATGGACAGGTGGGCTTTCTCTGGGCTCAGTCTTAACTTTAAGATACACCCGTTTCTCATAACATTTGGACTCATGATGTTCCTTCCATTTACAGGAGTAAAATCTCTCATCAGACTTTTTCACTCCTGTTATTATCAGTGACTTGTTATCCAGTGAGTCAAAACGATCGTCAGACCTCGTCTTCACTCCGTCTTTAATGAGGTCTTCTTTGTTTCCATCTACATCTAGCCTCCACCATGTGAAGTGGTTCCCCTCAGCTGCAGCATCAGGACAGTTCAGTGTTGCTGTCTGCTTCTCCAGGACCTCAACAATGGGCAATCCTGTCAAATGTGACATGAAACGAGAAAACTTTAAAGGAGTAGTTCACCCCAAAGAAATTACTTATTTTCTATATATATTGAAATTCTTTATTAGGAGTAGCACCTTGAGATGTAGCATCTCGTTTTAGAGGGGATCCTAGGTACATGATACACTTTATAGACTATTTCCAAAAAAAAAACAGAGGGGGAAACAAAACATTAAAACCAATTCAACAAACAATATCAGATATGACAAAACAAGTAAACAACAAGACAGATGACAGGATACACAACAGAACAGGACAGACAGACAGACAGACAGACAGGACAAACAAATAAAACAACAGAGCATGTAAAGCATAAAATGGAACATTAAGTCAAAACAGACAGATCAATATTGTGAATGTCAGTATATTTAGAGTGATTAATAGAGGTTATATGACAATGTTATAGTTATTAATTAGTTATAGACATGTACATACACTCTCAAAATAAGAAGACAGCGTATTTTTGAACAGATAAAAAGATGAAATGGAACGAATATTTGCCGGTAGGTATCAATTACACCACATGAAGCTTTGAATGACCAGGTCATCGGTCAATTACAGACTCTAGGAGACTCTTTGATTTTCCTACCAGAGGCTCCACCGGTCATCAAATTATTGGCTAAGGAATGCAAAAAATGTTTTAATAAAAAGGCTGTAAACTCAAGGCTTCATGGAGTGTGTAATTGATAGAAAATAAGTACTTTTTGGGGGGAACTACTCCTACTCCAGTGTTTTAAAATGTCCAAAGCAAACAGTACCAGAGTTTTTTTTTTTTTTTTTTTTTTTTTTTATTATCCAAACTTTCAGGTGATAGACACTTAACACTCCGGTTTGTTTGCCAAACTAAACACATTCTCACATTGCAAAGTGTAGAGTTGAGGTCAGGTTAAATGTTTCATATCTATCATTTCTTGTCACTAAACATGATCTACAGGCGCACACTGTGACCACTTCCTCTCCTCTAGATCTGCTGTCTACAGCAGTGGTTCTCAACCTGTGGGTCTGGACCCCCAGGGGAGGTCTCCACGGGAATTTGGGGGGTCCCCAGATGACAGTGAAGTGACAATTTAAGGACTTTTAAGACCTTTTTAATACCTCAAAAAGAAGAGAAAGAAAGAAAAGAAAAAGACCATTATTGCATCAAAAGTAATGAAAAAATTACACTATAAAAACTTGTCAAAGAATGGCCAGATTGTCACTCACAACGCCTCGCAACGCAACTCAGTGGAACCAAGTCAAAATGCCTCAACTCCTACATTCCAAGTTCTTATTAGGGTGGGGGGTCCCCAGATCAAATATGATTATTCTGGGGTGTCGTGGCCTGGAAAGGTTGAGAACCACTGGTCTTCTACAGGACCACCGCAGGCGCAGACAGAGCTGATGGCTTTAGTTTCACTTTCTACCAACATGCACAAATCTCAGTTAGTTGATGAAACCTGAGGCAAAAATGTGAGATCAAAGATCATAATGACCAACTTTCCAAAGTAAGTATAATATAAATGTGTAGAGTCTCCCCTATTGAAAAGGTGACAGACACCCTCATAGCTTGGCTGATATCAATAATAAGCCTATTAGACCTACTTACATACTTAAACTTGCTTGATTACTTTACAGTAAAGGGTCAGTATTAATACAATTTACATGTACATGTACTTAAAGATTTGCTTCGAATTTAAAGTGTGTTATAAATTAAAGGTAATATTATTAATTCGACCTACTTACATACTTACTTACTAATCATCAGTATACATTAAATGTTTAGTATGTAGCCCTGAAGGCTACGGTTGTTATAAATAGAATAGACTTCATATTCATCGTGTCAATTGATCTTACCAGCAGACGAACAACAGAAACATCCAGAAAATATGAAGCAGAGAAACACAAACATCTTCACTGCGTGTCAGTGTTGGCAACAATGATGAAATCTACCGATCATGATGAGATGAGGATGTTCACCAAACAGCAAGCGCGCCTGCCCGCCCCGACACTAGGTTCCGTGACATGGTTGATTTGAATCTAAAACAGCTCAGTCCTAATTCTTTGACTCTATTTCTACAGATGATCTGATTGAACATGCCATTGCCTGCCCTGAACACAGATCACGTAACACTCCTTTATCCCATTTAGACCTGAGGCCGATTATAAAAACGCCTTCTAAATCCTGACCTAAGTTTTCTGAAAAATTTCAAATATGTATTAAAAAATTGCAAAACAAATATGTTGCTATATACTATACATAGCACATAGCAACAGGAAAGGTATAGATACAAATAGCAAATAGGGGTTCCTGCCCACAATGGGTTATAAGCCATATTGTAAAGCATGTCAGGTAAATATGAATGTTTGTAAATGTTTTCTAGGTGGTGCTTGTATAAATGCAGTGCATAAACATATTGACATTGAATGTCATCAAAGGGATTGTACATTTCAACCGCTAAATTTGGCAGGAAATGGGGATAGAGATGGGGAGTGACAGGCAGCAAAGGTCGTCGGGGTCGGGATTCGAACCCACGACACGCTGTCAGGCTAGCATTGCAACCTAGGGTGCCTGAACCGCTACGCAGTGGCCCAGTCGAAACAAAACCATTTTAAACCAACTGTTGGTTTCTGCATTGTTTCTTGACAAGGGAAGTAGATAGATTAACATGGACACTGTAAACCACCTATTTATAAATACAAATCAGTGTTGAAGTGAAGTTGTACCTCATTCATGTAAGAAAGCAATACATGTTCTGCAACTTCTGTACTGTTTGCTCTCTCTGTGAATTCACATGAAAGAACAACTCTCATATTTATCTGAATCAACTTTATTGTCACATCACAGGTTTACAGGTGTAAAATAGCGAGGGAATTTAGTTATTTCCATAAAAGAGAACGGGCAGAAGTAGAAGGGGGGCAAGGGGAAGAGAGAGAGA
Source organism: Gymnoscopelus microlampas (assembly GCF_963454915.1). Lineage (NCBI taxonomy): Eukaryota > Metazoa > Chordata > Actinopteri > Myctophiformes > Myctophidae > Gymnoscopelus > Gymnoscopelus microlampas. The sequence goes on from NC_139953.1 coordinate 40,899,883, forward strand.
GAGATCAACAAAAACAACTATCAGCATATTTACACATATATTCTTACTATCCGGTGCAGTTAAGGTAAGACATCAGCATATAGCTTATATACAGTAGATTTTATGCTATGGACAATAAGGTGCGAGGATAATACAAATCAACGCATTGTACATGGGATTAACCCATTAAGACAGGGAACGCATCTGTATGTCATTTTTTGATTCCATTGGCTATTCAAAAATAGCAGATATACAAGCTCATAGCGCTGCACCGAATGCCGCGCTATGAGCTTGTAGATCTGCATTTTTTTTTTAATCGTGAAAATCTTTCAATATATACATATTTTAAAAGCGAACATTTGTAACATTTTTTTTTAACTTATGTTGCTCAGTGGTTCTTAAACTTTTTCCTGTCAAAGACCTCCCAAAATGAAATGTATTTGGCCGCGGACCCCCATTTGAAAATATTTTGTTCCAGGGACCCCCAGAAGCAAAGATTTGAGTGAAATGTATTCAAAGATTTGCACACATTTCCAAAATTTTCTTTAAAAAATAGCAGATATACAAGCTCATAGCGCTGCACTCGGTGCCGCGCTATGAGCTTGTATATCTGCTATTTTTGAATAGCCCAAAGCAATCTGACACAGATTTTTTCCCGGTCTAAATGGGTTAAGGTGCAGAGTGTCAGCGTGTGTCGACGCATAGTCCTCATAAGGTATCTGACACTGGTATAATCCACAGGTTGGTCCATGAGGAAGAGCAAAAGAACAATCAGTTATCTGTCTGTGGCCCCCACCTTCACTTAAAGGAGAATTTTGGACTAAGGTTTTCTTACCTTTTCTATGATGTTATGATATCCTAGGATGAATGGTACAGTAGAAAAATGTCATATCTCCATCCCGGGTCCGCCACAGCTTAAAACGTGCGCGGATAGGCCTTGCGTTAGATCACATTTTAATACGTTTTTTTTGTGAGATCTGTTCTGTCCAAAAAAACTAAAAACAAAAACAGAAGTCTCGGTAGACGAGATTGAAATCTCGTCTAGTGAGACTTAGTTTTTTTTTGTTTTTTTTTGCATAGTGTCCTGTCACAATGAACCTCAGATCTAAAAAAAAAAGGAAAAAAAGTCAAAAGCTATTAAAATATGTGATCTAACGCAAGGCCTATCCGCTCAAGTTTTAAGCTGTGGCGGACCCGGGATGGAGTTATGAAATGTTTCTACTGTACCATTCATCCTAAGATATCATAACATCATAGAAAAGGTAAGAAAACCTTAGTCCAAAATTCTCCTATAATGCGGCCCACAGGTTAATATCGGAATGCGATATATTATTGATTTCAGCTGTTACAATTCCAAACATGCAAACATGACCCACCTACTTCAGTCTATATTAGAAGCTTAATGACTACTATCAAAATGTTATTGTCTTTTTTATGTCCAATGTACAGTATTTGTATTTAAGTTCATAAAGTTAACATAAGTATAACTAAATGCATTTGAAATTAAATAATAATTTTACTTTTCAGGATTCTAATAAAAAATAGCACAAAAAAAACAGGATTCCAATTTAAAAAAAAAGGAAAATAGCAGATCTACAAGCTCAGAACACGTCGCACTGCGACGCGTTCTGCTATTTTTGCTACTTTTGTGTGACATAGAATGGCGAAGTTCGGCATTAATTTACGAAAAAAGTTAGAATACGGAGATAAGAGGTTTCCGTACAGTATATGCAATGTGGCCCTCTGGAATTAGTGTGGAAATAGTGGCCCTCTCCATCATCAAAGTTGCCCACCCCTGGTCTGTGGTGTCTGAGCCAGAGAATAAATGCTCTCCTTCCTTTCAGGTTCTTCTGTTTCTTGTGGTTCATTCAGATTGTTGGGTAGTTCAGCCTGTGAGTACACACAGTCCTTTTCAGGTTCTTCTGTTTCTTGTGGTTCGTTCAGAACGTTGGTTGCTTCAGCCACGGAGTAAACACACTCCTTTTCAGGTTCTTCTGTTTGAGTTTTGTTCAGAACATTGGTTTCTTGAGCCAGAGAATAAACACACTCTTCTTTCTTTTCTGGTTCATGTGGTTGGTTTAGGTTGTTTGTTGGTTGAGCCAGGGAGTAAACAGGTTCTTCTGCTTGAGGTTTGTTGACGTACTCGTTGGTTTGTTGAGTTCTAGGACCGTTTGCTATCACTGCAGCTTGTGCCGACTGATTCATCTCGTCTATCTCGGCATAGATATGATCTTCTGCAAGTTTGTCGGTGCTGCTGGTTCTTCTCTTTGAACAGTGTCTCCAGGTCAACACACCCAGAAGAACCACAGTTCCTCCTAACACCATGACCACTGGAACTGTCCAGTAGACAGGGTATGACTGACCCTCAAACGTTTTATTGTCCATTGTATCTGTCTCTTCCTGTGGACTGGGTGTAGTTTGTGTTGTGTGTGGTGTTGTCTGTGTTGTGTGTGGTGTTGTGTGTGTTGGATGGACAGGTGGGCTTTCTCTGGGCTCAGTCTTAACTTTAAGATACACCCGTTTCTCATAACATTTGGACACAAGAGGTTTCTCACAGTTACATAAGTACATTTTCTCATCAGACTTTTTCACTCCTGTTATTATCAGTGACTTGTTATCCAAGGAGTCAAAGCGATCGTTAGAACTCGTCTTCACTCCGTCTTTAATGAGGTCTTCTTTCTTTCCATATACATCTAGCCTCCACCATGTGAAGTGGCTCCACTCAGCTGCAGCATCAGGACAGTTCAGTGTTGCTGTCTGATTCTCCAGGACCTCAACGCTGGAAGTTCCTGTTAAATGTGACATGAAACAAGAAAACTTTAAAGGAGCAGTTCACCCAAAAAAAATACTTATTTTCTATCAATTACACACCCCATGAAGCCTTGAATTCATGGAGATGATTTCGTTTTCATCGTATTGTCAAAAGCATACAGTACCAGAGTTTTATTTTATTTTATTGTTTTAGATGATGTAACAATTAAGCTGGTTTCGCTGTTTTGTTTAATCCAAACTTTAAGGTCATAGACACTTAATCGCCCCCCGCCCAGACCCCAACCCATCATGCTTCCTCCAGTTTGTTTGCCAAACTAAACACATTCTCACTCACTTTGCAAGGCGTAGGGTTGAGGTCAGGTTGAATGTTTCACATCTATCATTTCCCATGAGTAAACATGATCTACACTACAGGCTACACTGTGACCACTTCCTCTCATCTAGAACTGCTAAGAACCACCACAGACAGAGCTGATGGCTTTAGTTTCACTTTCTACCAATATGCACAAACCTCAGGTTTGTGCATATTGGTAGAAAGTGAATGAAAGTTGATGAAACCCGAGGCAAAAATGTGAGATCAAAGATCATAATGACTAACTTTCCAAAGTAAGTATATAAATGTATAGGGTCTCCCCTATTGAAAAGGTGACAGACACCCTTGTAGCTTGGCTGATACCTATAATAAGCCTAATAGACCTACTTATACATACTTACACTTGCTTGATTACTTTACAGTAAAGGATCAGTATTAATTACATTTACGTGTACATGTACTTTAAGATTTGGTTCAAATTTAAAGTGTGTTATAAATTAAAGGTAATATTATTATTATTACTTCGACCTACTTACATACTTACTAACTAATCATCAGTATAAATTAAATGTACATGTATGTGGCCCTAAAGGCTACGGTTGTTATAAATAGAATAGACTTTATTCATATATAGTGTTAATTGTTCTTACCAGCAGACGAACAACAGAAACATCCAGAAGATATGAAGCAGAGAAACACAAACATCTTCACTGTGTGTCAGTGTTGGCAACAATGAGGAACACTACCGATCATGATGAGAAGAGGATGTTCACCAAACAGTGCCCGCCCGCCCGCGGGGGGGGCTTTTGAGGGCTTTTGACTTATCATACAGTACATAGAAAAGTTTATGTTTGTAGTTCTACAGAGACCTGCAGAGATGGAGGTTGCAAAGAGGTGAGAACAGGTGTTCTTTACAAGGCAAAGGGTTGAGGTCAGGTTGAAGCTTTCACCTCTATTATTTCCCATCAATAAACATGATGTACAGACCACACCGTCACCACTCCCTTTCCTCTGGTGCTGCTGTCTACAGAACCACAGCAGACAGAGCTGATAGCTTTAGTTTCACTTTACCAACATTTACAAACCCGAGGCAAACATGCAATCATGAAAAGTTTGGGAACCCAGGCCTACTGCACCAAAATAACTAGTCTGCCTGTTATATCAGTGAGGAGGAATCAGCATTTAGTTTTTATTGGTATAAATCTATTTTACAAAAGCTATATTATAGTATATAATATAGTATATGCTGTAGGATGGGAGTATATGCAGTATATGCTGCTTTGCTGGAATGTTGGTAACCACTGACTGCACCTGCTCACAAACATGGCTCACCCTGCAGGGTCCAGACTTTCATAATGAATTAAGTGGACCTGCTTTTTGCTTAAAGGGATTGTAGGCGAGTTCAGAGATAAAAAAGAAAAGAAAAAACTGTTGTCAAACACCGCCCCTCCACTCCCCCTCCCCCCTCCTCATCAGCAGTTTGTTTCCCCGACCGAAAATAGGTTGCTTTATTCGGATACGATGCACGTCACTGCCTGCCTGGTCCGCCCCTGCCGGTTCTCTGAATTTTTATTTTTAAATAGGCTCTGTCATGATAAATTGACCACATACAGTATATGAAGTTAAACAACTAAATTCTATCCAACGATATCTTAAAAGTAAATTCTGTGGCTCAATAAAGAAGTTTGAGAGCGTTTTAAAACCGAAAGTTAAAAGTTAAAACTGCCCACAGAAAACAATGGCGGCTCGTTCCATTTTTGTCGGCTGCACTCGGTTTTACTCGGAACAGTTCACACGGACACGGACGCGTACGGACGCGAACATGCGTGCGTTAATTTACGTCCCGGACAAACATAAACTGTAGGGAAAATACGGATTTCAGAAAGAGGACTGTGTTTCAATGCAGGAAAACACCCCAGCATCATTATATAGTGGCTGATAGAGGGGGAAAAAATATATATATATAAATATTTTTTTAAATTTAGGCTTAATGGTGCCTAGAATCCCTTTAAGTAAAAGTATCAATACTGCAATGTAGTATCAATACTGCAATGTAGCCTGGCATTGGCTAGAGTGATAACGTGAATCCACGTTATCACTCTGGCCAATGCCAGAATGTCCCATTTCACAAGTTTTCAAATGTATACAAATCTTTTGAAAATAGCAGATCTACAAGCTCACAATGCTTCGCGAAGCATTGTGAGCTGCTATTTTCAAATGGACGAAATGTATATAGGACTGAAGTGGTTAATGTAGCCTATGTTGTGTAATGAAAATAAAAAGTTACTTTACACCACTGCTACTGTGCTCCACATGTTTGGAACAAGCTTCAAAAACCCCTATAAGTTGTCCACTAGCAAGTTCACATTTTTGAGGGTGATGACGTGCATGAGAGAGATGCGTTAGCTACAGTACTTCCTCAAACAGACTTCACACCTCTCACACCCATGTCTCACACCCATGTCTCGGAAACGCTGAGAATAGGCTGCTGTGCATTAGTAAATGTGTTACATACACTTATTGGTGACGTGCATGAGAGCCATGAACTAAAACCACACTGCAAACACATGCATGAGAAACACAGATAGAGAAGCTGTTTCCTTCTGCTGTTGTGTGGTATTAAAAGTGTTACTGTATGTATTTTTTTCATGAGTGTTGTTCAAGTATTTGCTTTTAGGCCGGTATCCACCAAGGTGCTCGGACAACTGGCTCCTGCATATGACAGACGCCCAGAGATATTCATATTCTTGTCTCATTTGTTTCATTGGGTTCTCTTTACGCAGCTTTCAGCTTCATTCAGTTCTCATTAACCTTAAACTGGGTTTAAATGTCTACATAAATTAGTTCCATTTACATTATGTAGATTTAGCAACAGGAACAATAATAGAATCATTACCAGAATTAAACCTCTGTATTAAGTATGTGTATGTGTATGTGGCCCGAATACACTGAACTGTAGTTATAAATAGATTTTCTATACATATATGCAGGTAGCGTCACACAAAAAACATCAAAAGTAGCATTTCCACAAGCTTGAAGCTTGTAGATCTGCTACATTTGAATTTAAATCCTGAAAAGCAACGGTTTTGGACATTTGGACATATGGGGTTTCCACCCGACAGAGACGATAGTATAAACCATTGGTTCTCAAAGTGGGGTCCAAATGGACCCTTATGGGTCTGTAACTCTGAGAGTGTACAAATGGAACCAAATGGACCCTAACGGGTCCATTTGGTTCCATTTGTACACTCTCAGAGTTAAATTAACATTGATTTTACAATATAAATTGCGGTCCAAGTGATAGAAATGCCATTAAATGGGGGTCTGTAGCCTAATGCATGCCAAACTGGGGGTCCTTGAAATTAAAATGATTGAGAATCACTGCTAGAGCTGTAAAAAATCTTCTCTTATGGGGGTCCCTGGCATATCTTTTGAAATGGGGGTCCGCGGGCTAATAAGTGTCAATTTGGGGGTCCTTGACATGAAAAAGTTTGAGAACCACTGGTATAAACTATGTTTCAGACACAACTAATGAGATGATACAAAAGTAGAATGAGACTTAGGGAACAGAACAGACACCTTGAGACAAAACACATGCCATTTATTTAGTGAAGAGGTTGTTTGTCTCCTCACAGTGATGGTGAAGAAAGAGAACTTGGAAAGACACTTTCTAACAAATCATTTGACCAGACTTCTGCAGCCGAGAAAAAAAAGAAAGAGGTGAAATCTCAGACATATTATTCTTGCATTGATTTTAAAAAGAAAAGTTTGAAATCTTGTTTGAAATGTCTAAAAGTGTCCACAGCCCTCCTCAGAGACAGACATGGTGCCATCTTGTAATGAGCATGATCGAGGGCCAAATATATGAAGATAGGTTGAAAATGGGTGAAAGTGGTCCTTCAACTACTACCTATTTTGGGCATTTAGGGTGCTTAGATCTGCTACTTTTGATTTTTTTTTCTTTTTTCTTTTTATCCTGAAAAGTCACAGTTTTGGACAAAATTAGGTTTCCACCCGACAGGGAACGCATGTGTAACCACTTAAACCATTATTTTATACTCTGGCTATTCAAAAATAGCAGATATAAAAGCTCATAGCGATATGAGCTCGTAGTTCTATTTTTTTTTAAATCGTGAAAATGTGTGCAAATCTTTTAATATATATTTTTTTTCGAGCACATTTTTTTTACTCAAATCTTTGCTTCCGGGGGTCCCTGGAACAAAATATTTTCAGATGGGGGTCCGTGGCCAAATACATATAATGTTGGGGGTCCTCCTTGACATGAAAAGGTTTGAGAACCACTACAAGTGTTTCAGAAAACTGTTAGGATTTAGAAGACATTTGTAGAATCGTATCTCAGGTCTTAATGGGTTAATAGGCAAACATTTGGCAAAGAGATTTGGTGTAGAGAGAAAAAGGGTGGCGACCAGGTATAGACCCCTGGAGACCCAAGTATACAGTATATGGTTTAGGTGGTTAAAATGGTCAACTGGACTACTGGAGTGAAGCCCAAACCTCCGGGCTTTGATGAAGCTTTAAAATGGGTCAGTTCTAATCTTAAAGGGTACACAGCAGATGGTGGATGTTAATGGTTTATTGTCCAAGCCAAAGATCATGGACTACGGTGTCCCACAGGGGAGTGTACTGAGGGTCACGCTTCTCTGCCTTCCATACATCAATGACCTAAATTCAGCTTTGCTAACATGACCTCTTCTTGTACACAGATGATACTACCTTGCTCATCTCAGACAAAGACAAAGAGTGTGGCTAAAACAAAACCAACATACTCTCACACTCCCACAACGTACTATAGTGACTTCACGTCCGTCTCGGTCACTCCTGCATTCCTGGAATGCAGACGTACCGTTCTAAAACCAGAGACATAAAAGGGTCAACAGTCAAACCGACGGAGGTGCAGCGTCTAAAGGGGACTTGAGCCACGGCCGAGCCGAAGGTTGCGAACAAAACGTATTCTTGTTGATGTGTCATAAGTTTATACCACACACATTAATTTTTCCGCTGTGCTTTCTAAAGATTTCTTCAATATTGTTTTTTTTACATAACTGCTTTATTTAGATAGTGTAGGAGAGAGTAGAGCGACAGGAGATACGTGAGACAGAAGCTGGATTCAGTGTACTAACTGTCCTACCAAGCACCCTATAGTTAATTTATTGATTTTACCACTTTCACCCTGGTGTCCGAAATTTGGGCAAAGAAATAGCAGATCTACAAGCTGTACATCTGTGAAAATAGCAAGTGTGTAAATCTGTTATTTTTGTTATTTGTTGTACGACAGTAAGTATATAGGGCTTAAGTGGTTAACAATATGTATCAGAAGCATGTTCACATACATTTGTTTAATCAAATCAATTCATTCAAGAAACTATTAATCTAATCTATTAATTTAGTCTCTGAATTCCAGCATCATGGCTCACTTCATTAATGGGCTGAGTGAAGGTTTGATGAAATACTTAATACTAGTTAATGGTCCTTTGTCCTCTAGAGCAGTGATTCTCAACCTTGTTAATTTCAAGGACCCCCCACTTTAGGCCACAGACCCCCCATTTGATAGGATTTATTTTTTCTTTTATCTCTGGGATTCCAATCTATTAATTTAACACTGAGATGTACACATATAGGTCCGTAAGGGTCTGTTTGGTTCCTATTAATCATTCATTTAACTGGGGACCCCCCTGGAACCTCCTAAATGACCCCTGGGGGCCCCGGGAACCTTACGTTGAGCTCTAGAGAACAGCAGAATTATAGGGAGGTTTCCGCTGATGTCAGGATCAAAATCCACATCCATTTTCTTCTCATTTTACACAAACCAGAGAACTGAGTTTGGTTTGTGATTGCACAGAGAAAAATAGAAAGAATAATATCAGGGAACAGATTAGATATAATTAGATAATGATATTTAACATAATATAAATATAATGATTACTCAGTTTACATTTGTCATATTTCACGACAATTCAGACAACTCTCTCTCCTCAAGCACTTTCTCTCCTCTCCCCCTCTCCCCCTCTCTCCCCATTCTTATTCCAAGCATAATACTTTGAAAGCCACTGGGACGATTAGGGAAGACGCACCGACACCAAAATGTAATTATAATGTCGTTAAATTGTAATTAAAAACGAGGCCATCATAAGCCCAGTGGGGCCGTCAGGCTAGCCGGCTCAGCATTCTACTGGGCCTGGCGTTACGGTGAGAAACGTTTGCACTCAGGGACCAGTTGACACCACTGTCATAATCGGGACAGAGGTAAATTGGTTGGATGTACTCATTAGAGGGGAAGGGTTAAGCGAGGCTAATTTATGCTCCGTCGCACGCAGCGAAAATAGCAGACCTACAAGCCCTCAACTTGGCTTGAACATCTAAAAGCGGCCGCTACACACTTCAGAATGGTAATTGTGTGAAGCAAAGCAAGTATCTCACCTATGTTTAAAAGTATTCAATAATTGAATCAATGCAGATAATATCTCAGGATCCGCATAAGACCGGTGTGGCTCAAACGTGGTTCTGTCAGGACAACTCATAAATGGATAAAGACAACTCATGAAGGATAAGATATATTTATTGAATATAAAATTAGCAATATATTTATTATGGTTTGGCGATGAATTGGATCTGCTTTTAGGTACTCTGATAAAACACATCTCCCAACCATAGGGACTCCGAACCCCCTGTACATAAACAGCGGATCCAAAACAACAGGTGCATGGGGTGGTGGAGGGTGAGCAGCAATTTTAGCAACAGCAATGAACAGCAGCACAGCAGCAGCAACAGTGTGTGTGAAGTGCAACCTTCCAGCTTAAATAGAGCGGTCTGAGAATGAAATGAGTGTGAGTGGATGAGTACGTGGAGCTGACACGGTCCAATGGTAGGCCACCAACAACTGCACTGAGTTCCCTGACAGAACATGCTCTGCGCATGTCTGTGACAGGCACGACGCTCATGTCTCGGACTTCGTGTGGCCGCAGCCTGTCATCTGTCAGCCGTCTTTAACATGCCGGTAAAGAGCCATTCACACTGAGCACTACAACTATAACCATAACTATATTGTTTAAACGTACAAATTAACCCGATACCGTTCACTATCGTATTTGTAATAGGTGTGGCGTGAACACTGCCATCCACTTGACTTGGAACGATTTTTTTCAACTATATCTTTATAGTTCTAGTTATAATGTTTGGTGTGAATGGGCCTTGTGACTCCACATTTGTGCAAGGTTCCAGCCCCGATAAAGAAAAAACATGGTTTGGGATTTGCTTTGGACACACAGACTAACAACAAAACAGACAACAGACAGACTTGGCGTAAAAATCAAAACATGAAAAAATAGCTTGTGGTTTTCTGATCTCTCACAGTTTCTGAACGTGCACTGTTCAGAGTCAGACACAAGGACGTTGGCCGACCCCTTGTAGCTCCATGAGTATCACCTGTCCCTGCGGATCCGTGTTCGGCTTAATCCAGTTTGTTTTCTCCTCTGCAGCTCCAGGTGCATGGGAGCTCAGAGCATCCCGAACCAGCTGGCCAACATGGCTTGCTGGCTCTCCGTGACAAGACAGCGATCCAGCTCAGGAGAATACAGGGCCCTCCTGCCAGACGCCGATACACGCGGCAGCGGTATGCACTACGCACGGCAGGCTTTTCATGTACAATAGGCCCAGCTGGAGTGTTCCAACAGCCTGTTAAGTCACAAACCTAGATAGATCACCTCTCCGCTGAACATGTGGACACGGCCAAGTATGTCTTCTCCGGAGAGAGCAAGAGGGCTTCTTCTCTGCCTCTCTCTCTCTGTCTCTCTCTCTCTCTCTCTCTCTATTGATCTCTCAGCTGCAGGCTTACAGTGGGCCTGAGCTTCATCCTGGCAACGCGGTCTGGAACCCCGCAGAGAGAAAGCTTTGCCTCGACCGGAGGCATACGAGAGATAAAATACCTCCGGGAATGTGGTGGTACAGTATACCAAGGTCTCCAATCAGTCACCTTGTGTGGTTCTGCTCCGCTGGTTTAACGTGAACAATGCACAATGGAGGCCGGGGAATGCTGAGCTTGTGCGGTCGTTATATTTAGCGCCCGTTCCTGGTGAGAAAACTGCAATTCCTTCAGCTTCATTCTATTCCGTATGGTTTTGAGACGTTATTTTTGTCGAGAGAGATGTTTGTGGATAGTGTGGATGATAGTGAATAAAGTTTTTTTTTTGGCCGTCGTAGGGTACGTTCACACTAGCTGCCTATAAAGAAAGAAAAGGCACCTCCTTTTTACATTAAATCAAATGAGAAATTACCAAAACACCGCTTTTAGAAGGCGCTGATCAGAGCGCTTGGTAGCCGTTACTGAATATAATCCGTGGTGAACAGTAATGAAGTACACTTGAGTACCTAAGTACATTTCTTCAGTACCGGTATCTATACTTTATTTGAAGCTCTGGAAGCTTATGACTTTCAGTGCATTGCATTCAAAGACAAATATTTTTACGTAGATACTCCCGAAACCCAAACTTGCCAAAATATATTATGATCATCATTCATCAATCATTGTGATGTCATCACAATGCGTGCACTTGTAGATTGGCTATTTTCAATATTTTTTGAAAATTGACTTGGTTAGGAATAAAATATTGGGACACATCATCAGTACTGTGCCTTTGAATCATTTGTTGTTTCAGCCTTTCAAATCTCAGACCGACGGCTAGGAAATCTTGGACGACACTAAAAAGACCGTCGATATCTTTGTTATTATAGCAGATATTAACTGTTTGTTCATTGTTTGCTCATTAAGGTCCTTGCTTCCCTTTTGTCATTGCTTCCTTTCTTCCTCCCATCCATCCATCCTCCCGTGCCTCCTTCTCCACTCCCCTTCATCTCCTTGAGAAACAACTTGTTAGACATGCACTTTAAAGCTCATTTCCCTGTGCAGCAGAACAGCCTCAGCCACAATGATTTCCCTTGGTTGGTGTGGGAGGTTGACTGCCAACTAGCCAATACACATATTGAATTAGAGCCCAACCGACGCCAGATTATTGGGTCCAATGCCGATGCCGAGTCCAAGACCACCGATGAATGATGTTTTGGCTGCAAAATCTTTTAAATCAATTTAAAAAAAGCCCCAAAAGAGAAGTCTGAAGAAGTTTTGATTGATCGAAAACTTTATTAGTCAGAAATGTAAACAGCATGTGGTGCAGTCAGACATTAAGGCTAAAAGGATAACGCATAAATGTCATGGGGTCTTCCATTTTTCTCCCATTGTGGCCTATACTGTATGTATTCAATTAATCAACATAGCATACAAGAATAACACAACAATACATCAACAAATACAATTCACTATATATGTACAAAGGAGGAAAAGTTCACATGAAAAACAGTGGCAGTGAATGACACCACAGTGAATAAATACATCCCTTCAGGGGGATTAGGCACCTCCGCTACGAGTCAGTGCCTAATCACCCTGTCGGGATTTATTCATCAATAATGACCGGCTATCCGTCAATTATCCCTTGCGTAATGGATGGTGTATCAGGGCATTCCATCACATTTTGGTGGCAGAGCAGTAGAGATCCTCATGAAGCCACATGTGGATCCTGTGATTTCATTTCTGGCACAACCTGTTAACTTTGTACCTGGGTGTTGTTGGCCATTATGTTTACGGACTGTTAGCTCTGGCCACTGTTAAGCAAACTGGCTGTGATGACATTGGACTCTGGGGTCCAGACAGGGCTTCCTGGTCCACCCAGCGGGAAATGAGCAGCACCTGCATCACTGCACACCCTTCACTCCCCCTACTCCCATGAGCACACGCACACGTGCACACACGCACGCACGCACGCACACGCTCTCTCACACACACACACACACACACACACACACACGCACACAAACATGCACACTCACACGCACACGCACGTTTCTTTATTTGGGTTTTCGATTAACCCACTATGACCTGAAAACGATTATACAAATGTATTCTAAATCCAGTTTTCGGAAAAAACTTAAGTTGCTATATCAGTGTATGGTGCTCAAACCTTGTCATGTCAAGGACCCCCACAATGATTTGGCCAGCAGACACCCATTTCAAAATATTTTGTTCCAGGGACCCCCGGAAGCAAATATTTGAGTTAAAAATGTAAGCTTTAAAAAAATATATATATATATTGAAAGATTTTTTTTAAATAGCAGATCTACAAGCTCATAGTGTGGCACAAAGTGACGTGCTATGAGCTTGTATATCTGCTATCTTATAATAGCCAAAGTATAAAATAATCGTTAAAGTGGTTACAGATGCTTTCCCGGTTTTAACAGGTTAAAGACATAAATTCCAAATGCGATGCAAGATCATGATCACTATATTGTCTGTATAACAACAAGCTAGACACAGGCGGAATACCAGGTATGGATAAAGGTGACAGCGTCTTTACCATGTAAAATGACTGGCAATAATGGCAGACACAGAAGAATATTTGACTTTCTTTGCCTTTCTTTAGGCCAGTCCGACAATTTGTAGTCCTCACACACACACACACACACACACACACACACACACACACACACACACACACACACACACACACACACACACACACACACACACACATCTTATGGACATGCCCTAAGGTGTCAAATATCAAAGCAGTTTCGCAATTATACCCACTATGCAGAGATGGCATGTGCAAGTGGTTGGTATTTCATTATTTTACTGCTAAAGCGTGTTGTGGGGGCATTTGGCCCTCACAAGTATAGTAATACAAATATACGTGCACACATGCATGCACGCACACACACACAAAACTCATGCAAAGACACGCACGTTCATCATGCACTCACACAGGGATGCGTGGTCAATGAAGCATGCTAACATACAGACTAACTGGATTGTCATGCAAATGTCTGCCGACACACACAGCCACAGTGAGATACGTACACACATACACTACTACACACTGGATTATATCCTCTCTCTCTCTCTCTCTCTTTTCATGGCACACACATCTTCCAAAGTGCCTGCAGTCACAATTTAAAGCCTTCCACAATAGCTTCCGGAAAGAGAGAGAGAGAGCATAGACTTATAAACATGACGGAGGCCTATAAGCCCGACGTATTCTTCATCCGTACGGAGGTGCCGCGTGTGACAAACATCGCAGTCCACAAGCTTGCGTCGCATCCCGGACGAGAACCTATGGGAGCTTGTAGATCGGCTATTTTGGTGGCACGTGCCGCCGCTGTACGACGGAGTATATATCAGGCATAACTCATGGTAAACAGCCCAGGGGGTGCCCAGCGCATTAGAGGGGGATTAAACAGGTAGCAGGGCTGCATCACCCCAGCAGCATCAATACTGTCCCGGATGTTTGAAAAAGGAGAGTCATGTCAGCGTTGCCAGATTTTGCGAGAGAAAAAATAAGCGACCGGGTGTCACAGTCTGAGTCAAGGCAGAATGTAATGTAGGACCCAAATGCAGGAGAGACAGAGGCTGAACGGGTCGATTCACAGGGTTTATTAAAGGATTAGTTCACCCAAAAAATGACTTATTTTCTATCAATTGCACACCCCATGAAGCCTTGAATCCATGGATTTATTTTTGTTTTTGTGGCATTCCTAAACCAATAATTTGATTCCCGTCTCCTACCGGCTAATGCATCCGGTAGGAGACACAAAGTAGATTATTTGTGTCTCCTACCGGATACACACCCAGTCATCAAATTATTGGCTTAGGGGTGACGGGTGACGGCTTAGGGGTGACGCGAGACTACGTTGACCCGACCAGAAGTACGTGTGTTGTTTTTTTTCATTGTGTGTAGAAGAAACGTTGTGGTGAAAAATGTGTGATAAACGAGGTAAAATGTATCAAATAGAGTCTGTACGGCTGTCGATAAATGAACAGCTGACGTCGGTGGGAGAGGATATATTGTCTGTTTTGGAAAAACAGCATGGTGATGTTTGTTGTGTGAAGCCTGTCAGAGTGGTTGTGTTGGAGCGCCTCAGTGCGGCTGCAGAGTTCATGTGCAACCTCATCCAGAGAGACAGTAGAAACTCGGCTGGAGAGACAAAACAAACTGCTGCACATGATGCTACAGCCACACATCAAACTACACAGAGCAGAGGTTTCCCCTGAACATGAGGAGAGGAGCCCCAGTATGGTCCAGGAGGAACCACAACCTCCACAGATTAAAGAGGAAGAGGATAGACAGGGCCGAAAATGGAAAATTCCCCCTGGAAAACAATGTGGTCAACCACAGGGTCAGGAGGGGATCAAAGTTCAGTCGTCGCCGGTGACGGTCACGCTGGGCAACGTGGTGCCGGGGTCGTCGCTGAGCCCGGACCAGCTGGGCTCGCTCCAGAGCTCCTCGGACCAGGAGGGTCCTCCCAGCAAGAGGCTTCGCAGAGTGGCCTGTTCCTGCCCGAACTGCCGTGATGGAGAGGGGAGGAACAGTGGCCACCCCTCGAAGAAGCAGCACATCTGCCACATGGAGGGCTGTGGGAAGGTGTACGGCAAGACGTCCCACCTGAGGGCTCACCTGCGCTGGCACACCGGGGAGAGGCCCTTCGTCTGCAACTGGATCTTCTGCGGCAAGAGGTTCACCAGGAGCGACGAGCTGCAGAGACAACGGAGAACACACACAGGGGAGAAACGCTTCAAGTGTCCCGAGTGCTCCAAGCGCTTCATGCGCAGCGACCACCTCTCCAAGCACATCAAGACGCACCAGAACAAGAAGGGCGGGGCCTCGGTGGCAATCACCTGGAGGACGACGCCCCCGAGGGCCTTAGTTCCTCCCCCCGCATCGTCACCGTGGCGACCCTGTCCCAGGAGGAGGACTCCGCCCCGGCCACGCCGACCGCCTCGAACCACCTGGAGGGGGAGGAAGAGGAGGAGGAGGAAGAACAGGAGGAGTGTGTGTGTTGCAGGAACAGTGGCGACCCCTCGAAGAAGAAGCAGCACATCTGCCACATGGAGGGCTGTGGGAAGGTGTACGGCAAGACGTGGGGAGAGGCCCTTCGCCCTTCGTCTGCAACTGGATCTTCTGCGGCAAGAGGTTCACCAGGAGCGACGAGCTGCAGAGACACCGGAGAATATAACAACTAGTCTTTGCCGGATTGAGGATGTGGCAGTATTGACGTCTGAATATATATGGAAAGTGTATTTGAATGTGCGTATATGGGTATATGCGCGCATGCAGGTGTATATCTTACACACACTTTCACATATATGTGATGGTGTGGGTAAGTATGAAGTCATGAATGTAAATATTGAAACATATATATTTTTTTGCTCTGACTAATACAAACCAATTAAGTAGTTTTGAATGTAAAAGTGGATCATTTTCAGTGGTCATACAATATGAATTTTGTAACTTCGAATAACTTAAAAAATGTATGAAGGATAGGCATAAATAAGCTATGAGCTTCTGCCTATGCCTTTTCGATCTTACAGAATGAAGTAGTAAATTACAGTGTGTTATGTTTTGTGATTATGTTGATGTGGATCGAAATAAACTAACTAAACTAAACTAAAACTAAACTAAACTAAACTAAACTTAGGAATGCCACAAAAACAAATATAAATCCATGAATTCAAGGCTTCATAGGGTGTGCAATTGATAGAAAATAAGTACTTTTTTGGGTGAACTCCTCCTTTAACTCAAAAGGTAGAAATACAAACTATAAGCACAGGACCTACTACATATAACATAAGACAATGAACCAGCACTGGTACAGTCAGTGCAAACACAGGGTTTAAATAGACAGGGAAATAACAAGACACAGGTGAACTCAACAGACAATCAACACTGGGATAGGCTGGGGGACTAAGAGGACACAGGAGGAGAACAAGACTAATCAAAGGGTGGGTGAGACAAGACAGTCAACAGCTACAAAGAGAACAGGAAACAAAGGAACAATACTACAAAATAAAGGTACACAAAAGCAGGGCAACAACGGAGTCACAAAGACTAGATACAGAACAAAGGCCTAATAAGTCCAAGACCTTAAAAGGGCAGTCACGGATACAGAACAATCCTAATAAGTCCAAGACCTATAAGGGCAGTCAAAGGCTAAATAATAAAGACAAAGTCCAAGGCCCAAGGAGCGGATCGTGACACCGGGTCTATGAAGACAAGCCCAAAAGAAGCGACTAGGATACGGCTAATAGGCTCTATGCACAGCGGCCATATTGGGAATGAATTGGGCCCCTTCCTTACTTCCTTCACAGGTGTTACCAATAATACTAATTAAGGCTCTGTTCCATTTAGTGTGGGTGTGGCATAGTGGTTGTCTTATTGTCAAGGGCCCCATAACTCTGAGAGTGTACAAATGGAACCAAATGGACCCTTACGTGTCCATTTGGTTCCATTTGTACACTCTCAGAGTTACACACCCACCATAAGGGGCCATTTGGGAACCAAAATGGAGTGTTTCTAGTGAGCCAACATGCACAATATCAGCACCCTGACCAGAATGGAACAGAGCCTTCATTAGTATCATTGGTAACACCTGTGAAGGAAGTAAGAAGAGGCCCATGTAACTTACGCTCAGAATTTGAGCTGACATGCCTCTTACCGGTCTGAGAGCTGTGCAACTTGTCTAAAAAGTCAGACGAGAGGCAAACAGCAGTACACAACAATGGCGGCCGAAAATGTTCCAGGGGAAATTGCTTCCCGTCGATCCTATTTAGATGCAACACCCACTGCATGTGGATCCCGCCCCCTTTTCTTCATTGGCTGTTGATTTGAATCACAACCCAGTGGCCGCGCCCCTGCTGTCCAAGCTCCGACGCAATGCCTCCCAGACTACTTTAACCCCTATGTACATCGGCTATTTGGAATATGTTCCTGGCACAAAATATTTTCAGATGAAGGTCGTCCGCAGACAAATACATATTATTGTGGGGGTTCTTCAACATTAGAAACAAGCCCCCCCCCCCCCCCCCCACAAAAAAAAACACAAAAAAAAAACAAGCGACCTAACAGAAAAACAAGCCCAAAGTCGCTTATAAGCGGACATGGCAACACTGCTGAACCCCCTCCACACCAACCCCCAGTCCCCACACACACACACCTCCCCGCCACAGAGAAGTGTGGCTCCACTAAGCCTGCCGGGAGGAGGCCGGGAGGAGGCCGGGTGGGTGGGGGTTTGGAGGCTTAGCACCACCCTCCATCAACTGATCAAATTTAGCAGTGAGAAGGGAAATAGATCCTTTATTGATCCCCCGCGGGGAAATGCAGGTGTCGTAGCAACAGCAACCGCAGTAAGCCTGAAACACTGGAAAGGTTCAGATAAGAGCAGAGAAGAGAGATAATAATAAAGATAGAATAAGAATAAAATGCAATTACAGTCTGGATTATAGGCCTCCTGCACTGGGTCCGAGTTGACATAATGTATTATTCTATTATTAAATATAAGTGTAATGTACAATCTATCACCAGTGAATATATGCATTCATATCTATCGACTATGAATGGATATATATATATATATACAGACTATTGACGGTGGATATGAGGCTGATATTATGTAGAGCAGTGGTTCTCAAACTTTTTCATGTCAGGGACCCCCAAATTGACACTTATTAGCCCGCGGACCCCCATTTGAAAAGATAAGCCAGGGACCCCCCATAAGAGAAGATTTTTTTTACGGCTCTAGCAGTGATTCTCAATCATTGTAATTTAAGGACCCCCCCAGTTTGACATGCATTACGGCTACGGACCCCCATTTAATGGCATTTCTATCTCTGGGACCCCATTTCATATTGTAAAATCAATGTTATGTAACTCTGAGAGTGTACAAATGTACATTTGTACACTCTCAGAGTTACAGACCCATAAGGGTCCATTTGGTTCCTATAAATCATTTAGCTGGGGACCCCCTGGTATCCCCTCAAGTACCCCTGGGGGTCCCCGGACCCCACTTTGAGAACCAATGATGTAGAGTAGTGTCAGCTGGCCTACAACGGTTGGCATCTGGGTAATACTGTATAATAGTCTATCAACACAGTTAATATACAGTGTATCAACAATACACTAGGTACAAGAGTTTTTTTTAATATAAATTCTTATTGTTTTTTATAACACATAACCGACAGATACATCAACGAGACATAACAATAAGACAAACAAACACCAGACTCTATTATGCATAATAAACGTGAGTAATTAACCTCAATCATGATGAGGTACAGGCAATTAGGCCTGTACAAAGCAGAGCAGTCACACAGCAGAGTCAAGTTGACCCCGTGATAGGACCCCAGATGTACTCGAATGTTTGTTAAACTGTCTTTGTTTGTTGCAACGCAGCCCCTCCAGATGTATCAGCGATACAAACTCATTAAGCCATCTAGTGAAACAATGAACGATGGAAGTCTTCCACACTGTTAATATTATTCTCTTTGCTACAAGAGTGATCCTTAACAGGCATCTGTCATAGGCATCCCAGTAGTCTATGTGCAAATAGAGCCTTTACTCAGACCACATCACACTGACATCATACAGGCATGCATGGCGCAGGCAGGTTGCAAAATAACCTGACCGCTCATAAGATGGAGTGGAAAATAAGTCACGGTACTCATGTGTAAAACTAAAAATGCTTTCCATCAACCTTTTCGGCTGCAATTTTTGTACCAGTGCGGAGGAAGAAGGCTTACAGTAGAATATGCACTGTGACCTCTCCTTTAAATATTCAGTACTATTCAGGCCTATATGGCCTATGGCCTGGTTTATTTAGTGTGTCAGCAATTCCCAAATCAGATGTCAAACCAAACGCTGTGATTCACACTCACTCGCCTATAGACCAATTATTTGTTTACCAACATTGAGACTGGACGCACAGGTGATTGTTTCATGCAATCAATTCCCACCATATTGTCTATAGTGGCTCGCACGGACGCGCCTCACAAGCCTCGTACACTGGGAGTTGAGTGAACCAAACCAAGTGCTCCCTAAAGTAACTGGGTTGTAAACGCAACCTATGTGCACACGTACAGTCAATAGGTTCATAGGTTTAAAGGTCCGGTGTTTATAGTGTGCCCCCACCCAGTTATTATACTGGCCTGCGGCGCAGCCGGAGGAAAGATTGAGAGAGAAAACATTAGGAGAAAACAAAGAACACTATACTAGGACAACACAAAACTCAGTCTGTCAGTCAGTCACAAGCAGTGGTGGAAAGTAACTAGGTACATTTACTTAAGTACCGTACTTTATTTGTACTTTACTGGAGTATTTCCAATTTTCAATACTTTTACTTCTACTCCACTACATCTCAGAGGCAAAACATACATTAACCACTTCAACACTATACAGTTCGGCCAGATTTGTATACATTGTATTTGAAAACTTGTGAAATGGGACATTCTGCATGATGAGTACTTTCTACTTTTGTACTTTAAGTATATTTTGATACCAATACTTTTACTTGTAACAGAGTACTTCTTCATTGCAGTATTGATACTTTTACTTGAGTAAAACATTTGAATACTTTTTCCACCACTGGTCACAACAGGCGGGAGTAGAAACTATAACCAAACACACTCAACCCAAGAAACACCAAGCGAACCTATAGGAGGGAAAAGGTGGGTCTTATATAGCTTGCTTTTGAAAATCCCTAGGGTGGGGGCTAGATTTGATGCTCAATGTTCGTATACAAATAATTGGTCTACAGTACAGAATGTGCCAGAGTCAAGCAGACAGCCTGTTGGCTACTGGCACAAAGGACTGTCTGAGTCGCTTTGTGTTGCGCTGAGGGTTGATGAGTCCATGGCTTGAATGTGCTGAGCCACAGACTCTATAATAAGGAAGGTATTTAAGTGCCTGCCTCGCTGCACACCTTTCAACCTGGTGAAAGGTCCACGAGGGTGAGAGGTGTAACCTCCACCCCCTCTGTGTCAAAGCACTGTTCCGCATTAGCATTTTGATAAATGTTAAAGCAATTGAACATGTGTCATTCTGCATGGGATTCCTATGTGTGATGCGCCATTCGAAAAGGGCCTGATGTGTTGAATGTTAAAATGTTAAAATGAAGTGGCATATGCCTCACCATTAAACCCTATTTGCACTTAGTTGACTGGGGTGTCCATACTTCACCCCCCTCCTGTTTTCCCTCTGCACCAAATCTCTTTGCCGAAAATAGCCAATCTACAAGCTTACACAAGTGTCGCAATGTGACGCGATTGTGAGTTTGCAGATCTGCAATTTTCACAGAATGCTCAGCTATGTTTTGCCTTATATTGTGACATGCCCAGAATAGGGATGCTAGGGTTCATGTGCGGTTAAGACACTGATAGAGCCACCCTCCGTGATTAAGCAGCAAACTCTATTCCCTGCACAGTACTTCAATACAAATGAGTTAACCCATTAAGACCGGGAACGCATCTGTGTCATTTTAATTTTTCTTTGGCTATTCAAAAATAGCAGATATACAAGCTCATAGCGCGGCACCGAGTGCCGCGCTATGAGCTTGTAGATCTGCTATTTATTTTTTTATCGTGGAAAATGTGTGCAAATCTTTGAATATATATATTTATTTGAAGCAAATATTTTTAACTCAAATCTTTGCTTCTGGGGGGTCCCTGGAACAAAATATTTTGAGAGGGGTAATGTCTGCATTCCGACATTTCACTACTCCGACTAGTGGCTTCCGCGTGCGGTTAGGGTTAGGGTTAGGTACGATACGATACTACTTTATTGTCAGTTCACACTGAAATTTGTCTTGCGACCCAGCAGCCATGTATGCAACAATAAACAGTTCACACATTTGACATGACACAAGAAAAACAAAACACAATACATATAGGTATAGGGTTAGTTAACGTTAACGTCGGAAAGGCGACATGTCGGAAAGGCGACATGTAACCATTTTGAGAGGGGGGTCCGCGGCCAAATACATTTAATTTTGGGAGGTCCTTGACAAGTTTGAGAACCACTGATATTATAGCAACATAAGTTTTTTTTTTAAACTCTTGGGCTTTAGACTACATTTGTAGAATCGGTCAGATTGCACAAATGTTCACGATTTTTCAGAAATAGCAGCTCACAGCGAGGCACTCGGTGCCTCGCTGTGAGCTTGTACATCTGCAATTTTTGAATAGTGCAAAGAAATGACACAGATGCTTTCCCGGTTTGAATGAGTTAACAAAGGAAGCAGTGAGGAAGGAGGGCTTGATCGTCCAAGACGCCTGCGGGTGGAGACCGCGGGGCAATTAGGAAGGCAGACAGGCATTCTCCCCCGGTTTAGGTGTGGGGACAAAAGTATCGACGCCCCCGGGCACTCTCGCTGCGCCTTTGTCTGGCTTTTCTGATATGGTTCGCGTACGTACGTGTTACCATGGGGACCCACAGAGATTAACTGCACTCTCTTGTTTGCTCTCTGTAGTTCTTCTCCGTCAGAGATGCTTCCTGAATGCTAAACAGCCACGTCTCAAGGCTCTTCAGAGCGACGACGGGTGATTGAGCCCCCTTGAGCGACGTGGGATTCATCCATCAAAACCTGGGATCAATTTACCTCACGTCCAACCCCCACCCACCCAGGCGCAGTCATCCGATGGGGGAACACAGACTTGATTCCAGATCGGTGGTGAGACTTAGTATAATGTCATGGGGGTTCCATTCATCCAGAAATTAATTAAGAATGGCGTACCAAATAAAGTATAGTATAAAATACATTTACTTGTTTGCTTGTTCATTGTTTAATTAAAGTCGAATGTAAGGACTCTCCAAAATCTGGATAGGGATCGGACTCAAACATCCCCCATCGGTCATCTTCTATTTACAGGGGACAAATGCAAGCTGTGTCCAGCTTCCTGAAACCCCCTCTGTGTGTGTGTGTGTGGAGCCTACGGAGCAGTGGTTCACACACTTTTCAGCTCAAGACCCAAAATAACCTAAAAAAGAAGTCTTTCCAGGAGAAACGTACACAAATTAATTATGAATTACGTAACCACATATTTGAGGAACAGTGAAAAATAACAGATCTATGAGCTAATTTCACTATCATGAAAAATTGTATTACTCAGGATCATAAAAATTGCTCCGCGACCCAAAAATGGGTCCCGACCCATTGTTTGGGAAGCACTGGTATAGAGACATGCAGAACGCTCTCCAAGTGCAGTGATGGTCTCCACTGGAGCAGGAAATAGATAAAGCGGGTGCGTGGTCGACTGTGAAAGGCACCCAATACATCAGCACCCGTTTATCTGACATGGAACAGATGATCACTCCCTACACTCTCTCTCACTCACTTATTATCACTGAAGATATATTGACAGCCATATCATTGGAACGCAGTGGCACTTAATTATAAAAAAAAAAGAAAGAAGATGGACTAGAGTAATCTGAATGCAAAAGTGATGACTGTAATCTTTTAGACTTTATGCAATCTTTAGCTTTCATTATCCAGAATTGTAAGAGATAACTTTACATCTCTTGAAATAACAATTAACATGAGATGATAGAAATAGCCTTCCTCCGTGTAAAATAAAAGTGGTATAAGCCGACGCGTGTGTGTGTGTGCGTGTGTGCGCGCGCGTGTGTGTGCGCGTGTGTGCGCGTGTGTGCGCGTGCGCGTGCGCGTGCGCGTGCGCGTGCGCGTGTGTGTGTGTGTGTGTGTGTGTTGTGTGTTGTGTGGTGTGTGTGTGTGTGTATAACACAGACGGTGTTGATGTGAGAGTTTGTTTAGTATCTTGTTTCAATAACTTTAATCTATTGTTCCTGTCAGCTACTGATATTCTCAAACACTGCTAAAGTAAATACCCTTGGACCCATTTGTGCATGTTATGTTGTTGAGAGTGAAAAGTAGTGCCTGACCGATGCTAGATTTCTGGGTCTGATGCCGATCACGATTTTGGTGAGTCCTAGACCATATGTCGTCAGAAGAGTAAAATAATGGCTGAAATATCGTCCGAATCGATAAATCTGTCAGGCTTTAGTGAAACGGCCTATAATACATTCCCTCTCATATTCCACGGCTTAACTTAAGACCTGGAACTGTGTCATTTTTTGATTTGAGCTAAAAAGCACTTTGGGCTATTCAAAAATAGCAGATATACTATTTTCTGGGGGGTCCCTGGAACAAGATATTTTGATGGGGGTCCGCGGCCAAATACATATAATTTTGGGGGTCCTTGACGTGAAAAAGATCGAGCACCACTGATATAGAAACATACGTTTTTCAGAATACTGTTGAGATTTAGGAGACATGTAGAATCGGCTTCAGGTCTCAATGGGTTCTTAATTATAACTTCAATAGAAGGTCAATAGATGCCTGCGGGGCAGAGTTTCGCAGCTTAACTGCAGGGAGGGAGTTATTTCAGGGTCTCCATATGACAAACAGATGTAGTACATCTTGATCCAACACTGAAGCAGCGGTGAGCTTCTATAGGCCATTTTTAGACTCAGCTGACAACAGTTCAGGCTGTAACGCGGCGCCGGGCCGGGCAGAACGTTCTCTGGAGAGTTGTAGCCTCGCTACACGGTGTAGTGATGTGGAAACCGTGTCCTGCTCAACTTTCTACGGGGTCAGACTCAGCGGGCATAAAGCAGTGATCCTTTGGACATCTGGTGCCCGCTGGTTTTCTAATCTACCAGGACCTCTAGTACTGCTGGTTTTCTAATCTACCAGGACCTCTAGTACTGCTGGTTTTCTAATCTACCAGGACCTCTAGTACTGCTGGTTTTCTTATCTACCAGGACCTCTAGTACTGCTGGTTTTCTAATCTACCAGGACCTCTAGTACTGCTGGTTTTCTTATCTACCAGGACCTCTAGCACTGCTGGTTTTCTAATCTACCAGGACCTCTAGTACTGCTGGTTTTCTAATCTACCAGGACCTCTAGCACTGCTGATTTTCTAATCTACCAGGACCTCTAGCACTGCTGGTTTTCTAATCTACCAGGACCTCTAGTACTGCTGGTTTTCTTATCTACCAGGACCTCTAGTACTGCAGGTTTTCTTATCTACCAGGACCTCTAGTACTGCTTGTTTTCTAATCTACCAGGACCTCTAGTAGTACTGGTTTTCTAATCTCCAGGACCTCTATTACTGCTGGTTTTCTATTCTCCAGGACCTCTAGTACTGCTGGTTTTCTAATCTACCAGTACCTCTAGTACTGCTTGTTTTCTAATCTACCAGGACCTCTAGTAGTGCTGGTTTTCTAATCTCCAGGACCTCTAGTACTGGCTTTCTAATCTCCGGGACCTCTAGTACTGCTGGTTTTCTAATCTCCAGGACCTCTAGTACTGCTGGTTTTCTAATCTCCAGGACCTCTAGTACTGCCGGTTTTCAATCAAAGTGGGATCCTTTAACAGGGGGGTTCCAGGGGGTCCCCAGCTAAATGATTGATTGTTGTGGTTCCTTACAGGTCAGTATCTCAGGAAGTGTACACATGGTCTGGAACCATCCATTTGTACACTTTCAGAGTTATGGGGGTGCATACCAAACTGGGGGTGCTTGAAATAAAACAGAAACGTTTGAGCACCACTGTTCTATCCTACCAGGGCCGCTAGTACTGCTGGTTTTCTATCCTACTAGTAGGAGGTTGACTGCATGCAGCTGTTTTCCTTGTGATTATAGCGGTCCAATCATGGACTATACCTGAGACACCATGGGGGAATTCAGTTACCTACCAGGGCCACGACTGCAGTGGGCTTTTGGGGGACTAAAGTGACACTATCAAACCCCAATCTCAAGGCACACTACATTTACATACATTGTGAGCTTGTAGATCGGTTTGTTGCACAACAAAGTCGAGGGGTCGTTAAACGGACGCAGCGTAGCTTTGAGGTGCAGTGAAAAGTGCTGTAAGTAACAATTGTGGGTTAAAAAAAGGGTTAAATAACTCTATATTCTAATAGCAATCATTGCTATGGATTGTTTGTTCAATGACACGGTTCTCCCCGTCTCTCCAGCTCTTTAGTAAACAGAAAATGCATTTTCAGGTCAGAATTGGATGAATAATTCATCCAATCAGGAGAGAGACCTCATACAGGATGGGGGGATAAACAAGTGAAATTGGATGTGATGAAACAGAAACAAAATGAGCAGACAAAATTGGAACTGGAACCCTAGAAAATTGAACCGGATTAATGGCCTTATTGGACGAAATTGGTGTCCCGCCTGAAAATTTATTTTCTGTTCATTAACCCATTAAGACCGGGGAAGCATCTGTGTCATTTTCTAGATCTCTTTGGGCTATTCAAAAATAGCAGATATACAAGCTAATAGCGTGGCACCGAGTGCTATGAGCTTGTAGATCTGCTATTTTTGGGGAAAAATCTATATATATTTTTTTTTAAAGCGAACATTTGTAACTCAAATCTTTGCTTCTGGGGATTCTACAATGTCTAAAACTAATATTGCTATAATATTAGTGGTTCTCAAAAAATATATGTATTTGGCCGTGGACCCCCATCTCAAAATATTTAGTTCCAGAGACCCCCCAGAAGTTGTAACAGAGTTAAAAAAAAGTATACAGTCAAAGATTTGCAAAAATGTTCACGATTTTTCATAAAATAGTAGGTCTACAAGCTCATAGTGCGGCACTCGGTGCCGCGCTATGAGCTTGTATATCTGCTATTTTTGAATAGCCCAAAGAAATCTTAAAATGACACACAGATGCGTTCCCGCCGGTCTTAAAGGGTTAAAAAGCTGGAGAGATGGAGGGACCACTGCTACTGAGCAAACACTCGATATAGCAATGTTTACTCTCAGAAAATAGAGCTTTTAACTGTTTAACAAAAAAACGCTTTATTTTAACCAAAAATATGACTTACTTAACGTTGTTAAACAAACAAAATGAGCCATCTGATGACTGGTGTCAGAACAAGGGGGCAGTTTTAACCTGAACCATATCATCCCTATTCATGGGGGAAACATTGTGTCAACAATTAGCTGATCTACAAGCTCACACTCATGCTGTGAGCTTGTATATTGGCAAAGAGGTTTGGTGGAAAGGGGGAAAAAGAGCAAACCAAGTACAGAGCCTACCCCAAGTACTGTATAGAGTGGTTAAATCTTTAAACAGCTTCCAAAAGGTGTGGTTTGGTGACATTTTGTGACATTTCACAGCACAGGACAACAGGCAGAGCTGCACAATGAGACAAAATTGAACAAATATGAATGCAAACTGTAAACTGCCTGCACCCTCTGCTTGTGCAGGCAGGCAGTTTACAGTTTGCATTTACAGTATATTTATATTATGCTTTGATGTCGAAATTATTCTTGAAATGAAATTGTTACTGACTGCTGTAATTGGTACATGTCTATGATTTTCATGTTGCCATATTTGGTAATCATTTTATGAAAGCAATAACTCACTCCAGCACATGCTATATTGTCATTATATCACAACTGGGGGTTGTGAGTATGAGTTATTATATATATATAGCACGCGCGCACACACACACACACACACGCATGCACATGCGCGTACGCGCACACACACACACACACACACACACACACACACACACACACACACACACACTCTATATGAGCGGTCAATAAGCAAATCAATTCTGGTTGGTGTGAATCTAGCAATATTTATAAATTACAGAAAATGCAATTTCAATAACCCACAAATAGCACTGGTATGTGCAACTAATAAAAGCCACGATGAAAGTGAAGCAATATCACCAACAGCAATTTGACATTTTATGTGCAATATAGTTAAGTATCAATACCTTTAAGTACATTTGCTACAAGGAGAAAAGTATTGACTACTGAAAACAGGCCACTTGGGGAAATAAAACAGCTATAACTACAAAAAAAGTGCCCTCCTCAGAGTGCATATCTCTGCCAGACTGGGTTACCTACCCAGGGATGTGTCAGTCGTAAGGTGCAGCCTCCAGGACCCAGGGATGTGTCAGTCGTAAGGTGCAGCCGCCAGGACACAAGGAAGCTGTGGGGAACAGAGGATGCAACTGTTCATGTTAATGGCGCCCATTATTAGGCATAAGTGAGAGCAGTTGCGGAGGTGTGCTCTAGAGCACAGTTTCCCAAACAATGAGTCGGGACCCATGTTTGGGTCGCGGAGCGGACCAATAGGCTCTATGCACAGCAGCCATATTGTGAAGACATTCACAGGTGTTACCAATGATACTAATGAAGGCTCTGTTCCATTCTGGTCAAACAGAGTCAGGGTGCTGATATTATGCATGTCGACTCACTGGAAACACTGCTACACCAGTAGGACTAAAATGTCCTCATGGTTCCTTAAGGGGGTTCCAAATGGCCCCTTACGGGTGTGTAACTCTGAGAGTGTACAAATGGAACCAAATGGACCCGTAAGGGTCCATTTGGTTACATTTGTACACTCTCAGAGTTATGGGGGTTGTGGAAATTGAAAATTATGAGAACCACTGTGCCACACTAAATGGAACAGAGCCTTCATTAGTATCATTGGTAACACCTGTTAAGGAAGTGAAAATATGGCTGCTGTGAATAGAGCCTATTTGTATGGGTTGTAGTAAATGTCCCCTTTTTTTGTCTTCCATTAAAAACGAAATATTATTTCAAAATATTTCAAAAGGTTTAAACAAAAACAAATCACAACTTTGTATCAATTAAATGAATTCCAACATATTTCATAGATAAAATAAATTAAAGAACAATTACCATAAATATATATATATTTTTAAACCGTTTCAGAAGTAGCGAAAATAGAAGATCTAATAGCTCAAAAAGCACTCGATCTGCTATTTTCACTTTCAATTCGAAAGCAATTGAAAGTGTAATTACTTTCATAAAATTGGACTGCCAACACTCTGTTCGATAGTCATTGTCACATGACTGAAACGGGAAGAGGAATCAATATGACAAAGAAGTGTTCTGCTTTCACTACTCCCTCAATAATTACATTCACTCTTTGGTTCTATTTCCCTTAGAATACTGCCCAATAATCTGGTCATCAGCAACAATATCTGATTTGAAAAAGTTACAGGTTGATCAAAATAAAACGTCTCGGCACTAGGCTGTTCATACAGGACAAGCAGCTATATGCATGAACATCTGGCAGGGACGTCACAGGCTCTCAGAAGGTGGGGGGGGATGGACTTTCGGTGGACTATTACTATACCCCTTATTTTACACTTTGGCTATTCAAAAATAGCAGATATACAAGCTCATAGCGCGGCACCGAGTGCTGCGCTATGAGCTTGTAGATATGCTATTTTTGAAAAATCGTGAAAAACATTTGTAACTGTCAAATGTAAACAAATTTTGTATTTTCACATTTTTTTGGGCGGATTTTGTTAGTTTTTTTTCGTGTTTTGGTTACTTTATTTCGGTTTTAGGGTTTAGGGTTTAGTGGTATTTCTTTCCTCTGTATTTTTATGTTGATTTTTGAACTGTTTGGTTGCTACTATATATGTCTATGAAATTAATTCAAGGACCCCAACGGAAACAAGTCCGCAAGGACTTTTTTGGCCGGACCTTTTGGACAAAAGTATTATAAATGTAACTGTGTTGTTTTACATTATTTTGCCTAATAAAATGTTCAATCAATCAATCAATCAATCAATCAAGTGATTGCTATCAGTATATAGAGCTAGTTATTCCATTCCGAGCTATTAATTCTATGACACATTTGTGCCTCAAGGCACACCGGTGTGCCAGAAGTATTGAGGATTGGGAACCATTGACCCCGAGGCAAAGATCGAACAGTTTTTGTGTATTTAATCGTGACACCATTCCTGTATGGAAGGAATGCAGAGTGTTTCCCTCTTTTGATGCTCCCATCACAGCAGTCTATCTCCAAGTTCCTTGCTGACATTTAGAAGTTGTCGTTCATGACTTCACATGATCATTCCTGATCCTGATATGGCTTTGAAGCTCAAACATTCAGAGGAAGATGTGTTTGTATTGTATCTTTATTTTGTTAATGGTACAACAAGATACCAATGTTGTGGCTCTTTCGTAGCAGGAACTTTGGGTGGTAGGAGGGTTAACATAGACTGTTTTTGAATGCTTTTGTCTTATTGACCTGTACGTGAATTGGAAAATACTAATACAGATACCTCGAACAAAAAAAAAAACATTCGGAGGAAGGAAAAGTGACATCTCTTACTTTGATAGCAAAATTAATTAGTACTTTTCCTATGTATTCTTCAGTTACTGCTTTGTTCTGTCTTAATTGTTGTTTTGGAAACAGATGATTCAGAAGTTCTTCTCTTAAGTGCAAACAAATCAAAGTCTCTGTGAAAGTAAATTGGATGAAAGGAGACTTTCTTCTTCAAGGTTTTGCGGGAGGAAATCAAATTGTGAAATATGATTAACAAACCAAAAGCTAATGAATATCTTTCATAATTATCCATGGCATAAACCGATCAGAGACAACCTTTCTTTTTTTTTTCTTTTTTTTTGAAGGAAATTGATGGAGAAGTTCACAGTGGTTTGAGTGCTTCCTGTTTATATACTGTTTGACATTTATCATCAGTCAGCATAGGACCGAACAAAGAAAACGCGTTAGCCGTTTCATGTGTGTGGTGTGAATGTGTGTGCTTGTGAAGTGCATGTACATGTATGCAAGATTTTGATTTTGACATCTTTATTGACAATGAAAAGATATATCAGCAGTGGTGTATAGTGACTAAGTTCATTTACTCAAGTACTGTACTTAACACATCGGGTGCCAAACAAGGTCTGAACCGTGTGTTTACATAGTGGCGGTTCCGAAGCTTCGGTGCCGAACACGGTCTGAACCGTGATTTCAGTCTTTTTGTTTTTTTTGTTTTTCTCCGCGCGGGCGGGGCTAGAGCAGCTCTGGGAGCACCCATTGTAATCCTGCTAAGGAAGTGCCAGATCGCTCACCGGAAACAATTTTTTTCCCCCCATCCGCTTCCTGTCTATTTCCTACTTTGAAACGCCTATATCTCCGAATCTGTTTCCTGTGGGGAAAACCGGTCATGCGCGATGCGCGATCCCCCCCCCCGTTGTAACCCGCGAGGGGAATGTTATGGTTCCAGCCTGTAGCCAGGCTCATGGCAGAACATGAATCGATGCTTTTTTTTGCGTGGATTTGCTTGTAACCCACGCGGAAACTTTAAACAGCAAAGCGCAGTCAATGGGGAGAATGCTGGCACCCACGGTAAGTTGTTATGAAAAAATGCTGGCACCCGATGTGTTAAGTACAATTTTGAGGTACTTTTACTTTACTGGAGTATTTCCAATTTTCAGTACTTTTACTTCTACTCTATTACATCTCAGAGGAAGATATTGTACTTTTACTCTACTACAATTATTTGAAAACTTTAGTTATATGTTACTTTGTAGGTTTTGATTATTATTACAAAACATACATTATACCCACTTCAGCCCTATATACATTTCGGCCATTTAAAAAAAGCAGATCTACAAGCTCACGATGCGACGCATTGTGAGCTTGTAAATATTTTCAAATAGTTGTCCGGGGTGAAATACATATCAATTTGGGGGTCGTTGACATGAAAATGTTTGAGAACCACTGTTCTGGAGCACCGCTCACCCAAAACAGCATCATACCCGACCCTGCACTCCCTTGGGTCATCTTTAATACACCCGCCATGTTTGAAGGGGATCGGATAAACAGTCCTCGAGAAGGACTGACAGACAGATAGACAAGAGTTTAGATATATAGACAGAACTAAATGTGAAAACACCGGATCTGGAGTGCTACCTATTTCTGAAGACCTGATTTAGTTGTAAAACACTTTTCTCTAGAGATTTTGCATAGAGCAAGAAACTGCCAGGATTGTCATGGGTAAATACATGAACCAAACAAAAAAACACTTGACTTTAATACTCGCAACACAAAGGTAAAACTGCTGTCTTTACCTCCCTAAATAAAGTTATTTGGTTAAACAACATAGTGACTCCACTTGCCTTGCAATATCAAGGCCCATCCACAGCCATGCTTATCACACTTATATTCGATATATCACATATAAAGCTATTTCAAGTGCTCTGTCTGTTTTATATCTATGGCAAGGGAGTGGTGCCTTGGATTCAGGGGGCTCTGAATTGGACGTCTCCATCTAGTTTCAGTCGCCTCGGGGGTCTCCGCAGATAAGTGAATGGTACCGACACTGGCGAGAAGAGATTATTAAAAAAGGAGAGACAGAGGGCCGGGAAAGACGGAGAGGACTAAAGTCAGACAGCCAAGACAGATCTGCTGTATGATGCCACGACGCACTTCCACTTGTGCATGACGGATCGATCAAGACCATCGATCAAGCCTTGAAAACGAGCGACGGACGGCTCTGTTTTTTGACCGAGCTGACCACTGTCACTAATAACTCCAACACACTGGTTTATTAGCTGCCGACAGGAGGCTATATTAACCCATTAAGACCGGGAACGCATCTGTGTCATTTCCTAGATTTCTTTGGGCTATTCAAAAATAGCAGATATACAAGCTCATAGCGCGGCACCGAGTGCCGCGCTATGAGCTTGTGATCTGCTATTTTCTTTGATCGTGAAAACCGTAATCGTGATAATTTGTGCAAATCTTTAGTTTGCATATATATATATATATTTGAGTTGCAAATGTTCGCTTTAAAAAGATATATGTATATATTCAAAGATTTGCAAAGAATTACACAATTTTTCAAAATCAGCAGATCTACAAGCTCATAGCAGGGCACTCGGTGCTGCGCTATGAGCTTGTAGATCTGCTATTTTTTAATAGCCAGAGAAATCTTAAAATGACACAGATGCGTTCCCGGTCTTAATAGATTAAAACAGACACAGATAGTTTATAAAGAGTAATGTGGTCGATATAGGATCCAGACAAAATGAGACCTGGGCCAATGCAGCGCAGAGAACCAGTCCCAAGTGGGTTGGTTCAAACGAAGTGCTAGCCCCCCAGGGAACGTTCCAGTGATCTGCTGCATAGGCTTTCCGTAGGTTTGTTTTCACATGGCAAAGGACCTCAATGTGATAAACCGGCACAGACTGAACCACTCGCCCCCGCCCCCGGGGGAAATGTCAGTTAATGTCACAGTCAATGAAAACAAAGAGTCTCTTTTTTCTCTGTCTCTCTCCTTTTTTTGCGAAACAGACTGAATTGATCTTGATTTTCTCTTTTTTAACTCTAATGGACTGCATTTTAAATAATGCCGCACTTATACCCCGTCGGCACAACAGTGGTCGTGGTCTGAAGATAGCAGATCTACAAGCTCACATCCGCTTGTATAGATCACCTATTTGTGCCTCAGGATATGAGGCGTAAATGGTACAATTAAATATAAATCAGGCTTAAATTAAACATCAGTATTCTCAGCAGCTCTGCACTCTGCAGTGGATATACCACCGCATGACATCTGCTTTAGTAAACAAACTTTTAATCTGCATGGAGCTTTGGAGCCTGGGGAAAATAACATATCTGGGTTTTTCAAAGTTATAATTTCAAAGAGGTAATTGTGCCCATTTCTGGCCACAATGACAGCTGGCAGTCTCGCTGTGCTGGAACCTAACTGAGAACTAAACGATACTAAATAGATGACGGCTAAAGACCCACTCCCTCAAACATTTGGTTTGGTTTGCTTTGTTTGTTTTGAAGCTTACCCGTGACAATCCCAGTGGTGTAAAGTAGCTAAGCACATTTACTTAAGTACTGTACTTAAATACAATTTCAAGGTACTTTTACTTTACTGGAGAATTTCCAATTTTCAGTACTTTTACTTCTACTCCACTGCATCTCAGAGGCAGATATTGTACTTTTACTCCACTACAATTATTTGAGAATTTTAGTTACTAGTTACTTTGTAGGTTTTGATTATTATTACAAGACAAAACATTAACCGCTTCAGCCCTATATACATTTCGGCCATTTGAAAATAGCCAATCTACAAGCTCACAATGTGTCCCGGTGCGACGCATTGTGAGCTTGTAGATCTGCTATTTTCAAAGGATTTTCATACATTTTATACATTTGAAAACGTGTGAAATCGGACATTCTGCATAATGAGTACTTTCTACTTTTGGCACTTTAAGTACATTTTGATACCAATACTTTTTTTTACTTTTACTCAAGTCAATTTTGAATTCCGGACTTTAATTGTATTGCCGTATTGATACTTATATTTAAGTAAAACATTTGAGTACTTTTTCCACCACTGGACAATCCTGGTCGTTTCTTGCTCTCTGCATATCTCCAAAGCATTAATATAGAGTGTTGCTACTAAAATCTGGTCTTCAGAGTAGCATTCACCGAAAACAGTTGAACGCTTTGAAAACAAAACAAGCGCTCCACCCTAACCCAACGCCACCCTGTGCCAAACAACGAGGAATTGACCCAAGTTCTGGAGCATCAAAATAATTCATAATTCATAGGATATTGAATACTTCAATGATGAAAAAGATGGAGCAAAGAAAATAGGTACTGAAAAGCAAATTCAGGGATGGGGCGAGAAAAATACTTCACATGAACATTTATTGAACAGAGAGGATTTTTCTGAGGATTTAAACCACACCATACAAGGACTATTAATTCCTTTGGGTTCAGAGGTGAGTGCTATAGTCTGTTGATAGTCAACGTTGGCAGTACATATATTCATTCATATCTTCACTGGTGATAGATGTACAGCAATAAGATGTAGCCTGGCATGGCCAGGATCTCTGGGATCTCTGTGTGAAACCTGTATTTCCAAGGGGCAAATTCAATAAATGCCTCTGGTGATGATAAACCCGCCCCATATTTGCATACTGGGCCCTGATTGGTGCCCCACAACTTCAGGGGCAGGGAAACCCAATCACAACCGAGCAGGGCCAGTCCAAATCTGCCAAGGCTTTTTTTTCTTCTTTTTTTTTCTTTTTTGCTCTGGCCGATTCATCTGGTTTCCAGGCTAAAAAAGATGTATATTCATTCACATATTCACTGTACATTTATATGTATTGATAGATGGTGCATGTTCCAGTGCAGATATGCAGGGCCAGCAGCTCAGTAATAGCCTACATGTTATCATTATTGTATTCATATTCATCATGGTTTGGATCTGTGGTCCTGTGTTTCATTTACACTGCTGTTGCTATGACACCTGACTTTCCCTCCAGCAATCAATAAAGGTTTATCTCGTTTTTTTAATACAGGAGATACAGTATGTGAAAAACCTGCAGTAGCAAGGGGTGAGGTCTTATGTAATCTAATGGAGTAAACAATAGGCTACTGAACCATGTCAACTAACTAATGAACTAATGTACCATAGACATCTTATCTATCTTATGTAATTAAGCACTGAAGCTTATTTGTCTTATGGTGGCGTTGTGCAATAATAAAGAAAATAGTCAATCTACAAGCTCACATGTTACATTGTGACAACGTTTGACAATTTCCACGAATATACCATTGGTTGAAGCAAAGGAGCGCGCGCACGCACGCACGCACGCACGCACACACACACACACACACACACACACACACACACACACACACACACACACACACACACACACACACACACACACACACACACACACACACACACACACACACACACACACACACACACACACACACACACACACACACACACACACACACACACACACACACACACACACACACACACACACACGTGTTCATTTCACATGCTCAGCAGGTGTCCTGAACATTGCCTGTCATCCACAATATTGCCATATGTTCACCACACTGTAAGCCCTAATACAATCCCCCACACACACACACACAGACACAGGCCAGTAATACTCAAAATACCTTTTGAATTTCAAGGACCCTCAATTTGGCAGGCATTAGGGCCCACAGACTCCGATTTGCTGCAATTATTTAACTCTGGGACCCCAAACTACACTGTAAAAACCCCACGTCGAGGACAAAACGCCGTACGGGGCACTCCCATGTGTGCCAGTCCCCCACAAAACCCATTCCCAAAACGCCGGCATATGGCTTCAACCAAGCCAGATGATGATGATGAAGAGGAAGAGGCTAAAATCTCCTGACGCTGTCAGAGAGAGAGAGTTCAGAACAAACAGAAGAACAAATATGACAACGGACGCCAGGGACTCCCACCCGCCGTCCCTGTGAAAGATGACAGAGTGGATTGCTAGTGACAAGGCCATAATTCAGCCTGATGAGAGCGACAGTTCCTCCACTTCCTGCGTACGCAACAACAACCCGTCAGGCTCGCGGCGCACACGCCCAGCCAGGTCACAACGAGCCAGGGCTTCTGTCAATCTAATGATCGACCCTCGTTTAGAATCACAGACTTTTAGTTTGTCGCTGTTTGTTTTGGATTCGCAGTCATGGAAAAAGTACTCCGATTTCTAACTTAAGTAAAAGTATCAATACTGCAATGTAGAAATACTCTGTTACAAGTAAAAGTCAGAAATTCAAAATTGACTTCAGTAAAAGTACAAAAGTATTGGCAACAAAATGCACTTGAAATACCAAAAGTAGAAAGTACTCATGCAGAATTGAAAGTTTTCAAATGTATAAAAACCTTTTGAAAAGAGCAGATCTACAAGCTCACAATGCGTCGCATCGCGACGTATTGTGAGCTTGTAATGTAGGCAGGTATTAGACCCTTCATGGGCCTTAAAAAGTAATCCGTAAAATCTTAAAATGTATTCTCTAACTAACAGGACGCCAGTGTAACTTCTGAGTAGACCCTACTTCTTCCACCACAAAATTTTTGCAATATTTTTTGATGATAATATGTTGACTTTATTATTGACTTGATCTAAAATTACACTTGCGGCTTGGCATTTAGCCTTCAAACAAAGATGCTTAATTTAGGAATATACGCCAACCCACACTTCGCCACGAGGTGCAAAATGGTACACAAAGGTCTCCTATAGTGGGCGTCTGACGTCCTACGATTACTGTTGCTAGACATTGCGAGAGTGCATTGCTGGGAAAGAGAATGTTTGATAACAAAACAGATTTTCTCCAAAAAATGTTGTGTCGGAATGTTCGGAAGATGTGTGGCTTATGAAGAATGGGTCAAATATGTAGTTCAGTGATAATGGGGCTAAATAGTCGTTCTGTGATCATGTTCACTTCTCTGATTGGAATTAATAGACTCACAACCTACTTCTGGTCTTCTAAGACAGTGGTTCTCAACAGCAGAAGAGAGGAACGATGGAGCAACACGGACAATTTAGGCCTTTTTATTTGGTGCGGTGCAAGTAAACAAAAATAGACTGACGTTTCGGTCTTGCGACCTTCCTCAGAGTCACCGGCACCGGACTGGCCGTTTAAGGCTGAGGCGCAACGGTAGAAACCCTTTGTTCTCAGTGGTTCTCAACCTTTTCATGCCGCGAGGCCCGCGACCCCCCAAAATGATCATATTTTAACTGGGGACCCCCCATCCTGACAAGCACTTAGTATTGTAGGAGTTGAGGCATTGCATTTTGTTTGACTCTGTGATAAATATTGTGAAAATAGCAGATCTACAAGCTCACAACGCCTCGCAAAGCGATGCGTTGAGAGCTTGTAAATCGGCTTTTTTCAAATGTTTTCCCTCTTTCTTATATCATTTGACAATTTGCCCAATGTTTGACCAGTTCTTCATTGTATAGTTTGTTGATTACTTTTGATGCAGTACTGATCTTTTTATTTTCTTTCTTTTTGAGGTATTAAAAGGTCTTAAAATGTCCTTAAATTGTCCCCCCCCCTTCCCCCCCCCCCCGCCCAAATCATGTGATGACCCCCTGGGGGTCCCGACCCACAGGTTGAGAACCACTGTCCTAAGAGGCAGCTACCCACGTCACACAGATATACGGGAAGTAAACCTGAGATGGCAGGTTTTGCTTTTCTATTGTTTTTTGTCCTAGTCTTCACAGACAGAGACAGTCAAGGTGAGCACTAACTCCAATTTCCTCTTTGGCACCAAAGACAATGAACTCAGTTCTCTTTGTTACTTTGTTATTTTGGCACAACATCCAGTTATTGATTTAATAAATGCACTGATGCAGCGAGTCTGCATGACTAATAGTCAATTAGAGAGAGCAAAGTAAATATGAGCATGATCCCCCATCCCCATAATTATGGCGAGCATAATGGTAGCTGTATACCAACGGGTTTTGTGGAAAACACAATAACTGTGATAACTAGCCCCGTGTTCTGAGACTGAATGAGCAAATGTTGTTTATGCTGTGAAATGTAGAACGTTTGTTGTGGCCAATGTTTGGTTGTTAATTTGTTTATTTGCAATTGGGCGGAAAATTGAAAAGCTTAATAACTACAATTAATAGGAAAAAAAGGTGCAATTTATTTGTGACAGGATCGAAGAGAGATATACTTTCAGAAGTCCATAAGCTTAAATCTATTTCGTTTTCCATTATTACCATGCAGATTAAAAAAACCAAAAAAACAATGGCCTTTGATTTTATTTTATTAATGTTTCACCGTATTCTCCCAGAGGCCATTAGCTAATCTAATTTGATTTGGAAAACATTAATGAGCTCTTAGTGTCTGGGTAAGTATTATTTCGCTCTGGGAGAAGTGTAGGGAATTTGCCGGCGCACAGTGCTCTTTGAAGAATAAAGCTCTTGGGTCTCTTAAAATTCTGAGCCTGGAGGTGAAAAACACTCCAGCAGGCGTCCAGGGTCTTTGTAGCTCTAAGACTCTTAACCCTTTAAGACCTGGAACGCGTCTGTGTCATTTTAGATTTCTTTGACTATTCAAAAGTAGCAGATATACAAGCTCATGAGCTTGTAGATCTGCTATTGAAAATGTGTATAAATCTTTGAATAACATATTTTTTAAAGCAAACATTTTTTTACTCAAATATTTGCTTCTGGGGTCCCTGGAACAAAATGTTTTGAGATGGTGCCAAATACGCAGACAAATACATATCATTTTGGGGCTCCTTGACATGAAAAAGTTTGAGAACCACTGCTATTATAGCAAATGTTTCAGAAAACTGTTGGGATTTAGACCACATTTGTAGAATCACCAGAAGCAAAGATTTGAGTTACAAATGTTTGCTTTAAAATATATATATTCAAAGATTCTCACATATTTTCCCGGTTTTTCAAAAATAGAGATCTACAAGCTACGAGCTTGTATATCTGCTGTTTTTGAATAGCCAAAGAAATCTACAAATGACACTGATTATTTCCCCCCGGTCTAAATTAGTTAATTGTTAGTGGCCTGAAGCACTGTGGTTGAAACCTGTGATGCTGGAGGATTTAATGACTGAAGGCAATGCAATTCAAGTCCACATTCCAACTGCTTATCAGTAGTGGACATAAACAACCTATATCCTCTCACTTTGACGGGTTGAAACCTCATAT
This sequence comes from Gymnoscopelus microlampas, assembly GCF_963454915.1. Lineage (NCBI taxonomy): Eukaryota > Metazoa > Chordata > Actinopteri > Myctophiformes > Myctophidae > Gymnoscopelus > Gymnoscopelus microlampas. The sequence continues at coordinate 40,939,158 of NC_139953.1, forward strand.
GACCAAAACTGTTACTTTTCAGGATGCAAATAAAAAAGTATCGAAAGTAGCAGATCTACAAGCGCAAAACTCGTCGCTTCGCGGCGCGTTTCGAGCTTGTAGATCTGCTTCTTTTGATGCTTTTGTGTGACGCTGTAGTGTGATCAAGTAGGGCGTCAATTTACGAAAAAGCAGAAAGTTAGAATATTGAGATAAGAGGTTTCTGCCCGACACCAACGATATTTACTTGATTACTGTGCATAAGTACATCTGTACTGTACATATAAATACAATGTAAAGCGCTGTGGAGAAAAGCGCTAAATGCTGTCTATTTACCAAAATTACCATTCACTTGAGTATTTGTATTTTGAGATACTTATGACTATAGGGTTGGGTTAGATATGTAAATTCTGGATCGATACCGGTGTTCAAAAGAACAATTTGGCCGATAACCGACCAGCACTTATTTTGTTTTTCTTGTTATTTGTTCCCCCCTTTGTGCCAGAGAAACAAATACATGTTATTATGGTTATTGGTTACAGCTTGGAAAGGAGTAGAAAGGAGAGGAGATGGAGGAAATGGAGACAGATGAAAAAATAGCAAGAAGAGGAGAACAAATGAGAAATACAGGAGGATGGATCAGCAAAACTGCCTGGATCAAAATGTGAAGTAATTTATCTAATTCCAGCATATGTCTTAGTTTGGTGCCCAGATGAAGTCTGGGCATATAGAACTTCACCCAAGTGCATTGTTTTGTTGAGGTTATTCATACACTGAGATGTCTGGCCTATCTGGCCCTAAACAGAGAATACGCAGTGGCAGAATACCTGAGCACCGTGACCGATCCAAAACAAAGAAAAATCTTAACTAGGTACAGACTCAGTGAGCACACACAGTCTTGCGATCGAGAAAGGTCGTCACAGGCAGACCTGTATCCCGAGAGAAGACAGACTATGCACCCACTGCAAACAAAATGAAGTGGAAACCGAGCTACACTTCCTAACCGTCTGTCCATTGTACCAAGACATCAGAGACACATACTTCCCACAGATTACAACCACACACGGAGATTTTGAAAACATGACCAATGACAAAAAACTCCCATATCTGCTGGGCGAAGTACAACAATGTGCAAACACAGCAGCAAGATTTGTGAGTTGCTGTGATAGGAGAAGGATATCAAACGGAACACAACCACCCTAAAGACTAATCATCGTGTATATTCCTGCACTATACCTGCACCCAGTGATCTTGGTACATAGAAATTGATCTATTGAAGATTCTGACTTTCAAATGTACATATTTTTTGTTTTGATTGTATTGCTGTATTGTTGTATTGTGCTTTCTGCTTTGGCAATGTAAACGTATGTTTTCTCATGCCAATAAAGCCCTTTGAATTGAATTGAGATGGCAGTGCCTGGTATTGACCCAATAACCTTAAACGTGACTTGACAGAACCCCCCCATGAACACCCCATGGCCGGAGAAATATAGCAAGTTAGAGTGCATCATTTAAGGGTGCCTTTTACAGAGCACTTTCACTTTCGCTTAATGTCTCTTGCATTGCTCGAGCGAGTTATATAACACAGTATATATCGTATCTAAAGCCTCAGTTGACATTATCAATTGCTGTGCTAAGTATCTAGTAAATCTGACCAATTGAAATGTGGCTTGTCTTTGTGATCATTAATGTGTGTATTAGTCACCACACGCAGTCACCTGCATGCAATTTAATTCAATTCAAATAGAATCCCCTGCAACTCAAAACAATCCTGTACACAGTGTGTGTGTGTGTGTGTGCGTGCGTCGTATATTTTGAAACAGTAGACTGCGTGTTACTGGGCCCGGTCCGGACGTCTTCTCCACTTTATTCCAAGCAGCTAGGCCCAGTAACCCGCAGTCTACTACAGTGACGACATGTGTGTGTGTGTGTGTGTGTGTGTGTGCGTGTGTGTGTGTGTGTGTGTTAGGGCCGGATTACCCATAGGTGTGTGTGTGTGTGTGTGTGTGTGTGTGTGTGTGTGTGTGTGTGTGTGTGAGACAGACAGAGAGATTGTAGTGTTCTTAGGCTACTGGCTTTTATCACCATGGGGCAACAGTTTGGTTGCTGTAGGGAAATCGCAATGTCCAGACTCAGACTCCAGACCAACGTTTCCATTAAATCCATACACGGTGCAGAGGCATTGATCTAGAGGTCATGAGTTGTGTGTAGAAAAATAAATAAAGCTAGGAAGAGCCGAGGTTCAAACCAGTGACCTTCTGATTCTCCTGCGGTGAAGTCCACTGAGAGAAGAAGAAATACATGGGGATATAATTCAAAATGCTGTCTTTTCATAAACATAGAGAGCTGGGCATATAGAGTGCTGTTTAATCAAACAATACTGTTCAAAGTAAAACATTTTGATGCCTTGTGGGCACAACATTTTATCGTTTGTGGAGCATCTAAGCTCGGCTTGTCAGCTTGTAGATTTGCTTTTTGTGGCGTTGGGCGAATTGGTGTTTAGGGGGGAAACTAGTGGACCTTGTGAGCCCTGGGGTACCGCGGTCAACTAGTATAGTTTAAAGGGACAGTTCACCTCCCAAAAAACGTTTTTTTTCTATTGATTAGTCACCCAAAGGAGACTTGAATTCATGGGGTGACTAATAGAAAAAACGTCATTTTGGGGTGAACTATCCCTTTATGTGGTTAAGAAAATAGGCTCTGTAGCAAACAAAGGCTTATGATATTAACACATTTGGTTCATAACCGTCACCAATCAAAACACTTTTACAATGTTTGAAACACACAGAACCACACAGATAATAAGTAAAGAATGTATGCCATATAAATGTGGATTTTTTTTCTGCATAAATTGAACATTTTAATGAAATCTGCCAAGGGAAACCATTGCTTCTGAATAGGCTGTAACTTATGCGTTTTAGGACTACAAACGGCAGCCCTCTATTGTTGTTTATCAGCTGAGGCCATGCACAAATTGCACAATGTGGAATTACATTAGGTTATTCATCATTGTATTTATCATTGTATTGTATTAAATATCATTTCAATAACTTCAGTAGGTGTGTGCATGCATGCGCGCACGTGCGGTTATACATCTAAGCATCAAGTTATTTTAATTACGGGCAAACAAAAATCCTGACATTGTTAATGCAATAGCACCCATTGAAAGTGTTTTCTGGGATTTAATAAGAAGGTGGACATTATTACTACTACAACTCTAAAATTCCCGGCCTCGCCGCTGCCTGTCCGTGGCTTGTGTGGAAATAAAATCTGGCAATTAGCTCTTATCTTGTCGCTCGTCACACAATAGCCTCCACCGAAATGAGTTCACGGTTGCCGTGTTTTTAATCACAGCCCATGAACATTAGCCATCAGGGGAGCTTAAGGCAGCGCTATACAGCTCACAATGCGGCTCATCTGGTCGTTATGGGGGTTCAAACGATGGGGTCGAGCTCGCTAATAAGGCTGTGTTATTAACACAATCGAACAGGGCATTAGCATGCAGGGTGCGATACGTTTTAGCCGCTGAGGCTGAGGGGCTTTTTCAGACTTCAGTCCGTTAGCCTTCAGGCCGACAGCCTCCAGATACCCAGGAGAGATCACAACAACAACAGACCCCGTCAGAAGCTCCAGTTCTGGGAGGCCTTTGAGCCACACATGAGGCCATATCTTGGCCGGACGTGGAGTAAGGTTGTTGGAGTTAACTTAAGACTAAACTAAAACTAGGCATGAACCATGAAACTTTGGATGAAAAAAAACAAACAAATGAGAGACTATACTGTATGTGTACAATACACCATCATATTATAAATGCGCACACTCTCTGTCCGTTTGTCTATACATGTGTACGCCTGTCTGTAGTTCACGTATCTCGAGAAGCATCCGACCAACCCACTTCAAACTCGGGTCGCCGCCGCCTATGTACCGAGGGAGAGCCGTGCCCGGCCTCGAGGCGGTCGGATAGGCGGTTGTCCGGTCAACTACTGATCCATCCTATATGCCCAGAACATTTTCAAGCTGCAATATATCACCAGTGAATGCATGAATGAATATACATCTATCGCCAATGATTATAGGAATTCACTATGAATGGATATAGCTTTTATACCTGCTACGTTCATATTCTTTTAGTGCATTTTATATCTACAGTACATCCTGTTAAAAGCTCTTTCCCCACATTAAATCCCAGGAAGTCCAAGAGTGAGTAAATCTCTTTTATTAGTATCACCTGTTACTCCTTGCTGTATCTCTTTTTTTCTATCTGTTCTGTTCTTCATAACTGTAATAACTGAATTACCCCTGCCGGATCAATAACTGTCTGTCTGTCTGTCTGTCTGTCTGTCCTTGAGATACTGTGTCCTGATTTGGGTGATGTTTGGATACAATCTGTAGGAGTAAAGGGTGTAAAGGAGTAATGTTTTGAAGCGACCGGGCCAACGGACACACACAGACGGACGGACAGGGGGTAAAACATACTCTCTCGCCATGGCTGGCTGGCTGGCTGGCTGGCTACAAGGATTATGGGACTGATATACAGTTTCAGCTGATATTAACATATCAGTAAATATAACTGACTCTCACAACAGTTATCCTCAACAGTCACCACCTGTTCTGTAGTGTACAACAACATCCCAGTAGTGCATGTGCAATGCAAGTGTTTCAGAGTGAAGCAAGGAAGGTGGTGTTTATAGTGTGTTTTGTTCAGGCAAACAAAGGCACCTAAATCAATGAGTGTGTCCAGTGAGCCTTTATCTAGGGCTGCCTCCACTGCTACTGTACTGCCTGTCTGAGGGGCACAATGGAAGAGTATGTCAGGACAACATAAATCTACTCCTCACCCAGACGCCCACAACAGGGTTTAGCCTCAGTCGGCCTTCAACAGTGGGTATATATCTGCATAATATATGTACAGAAAGTGAATTGTATATTATATACAGTCTCTTCAAAGGCTCGGCACGCTCAACTAAAAAGTTGGGTGCAGATTCCAAGCAATAACTATACTTCTAAAAGGACAACCGCACTCACAAGTTGAAAGACTTTCAAAGCATTTAAAACAAGGCCGCCGCATGCGGTCACAGCAGGGCAACGAATGTGTAAAGTGTTACAGCCGTATAGATAGATAGACTACCTAGGCGTAAGTGACCTACATACAGTGGTGTAATGGTGATTTTTCTTTTTTAACAGTATTTTAATGATGTCACATGCAAGCGCGCACCGGCAAACCCGTTATGCAAAGTAGCCATTTGGGTACTTGCACAAAACCAAACACTTTCATGAGGAGGAGAAGCTATCAAAGGTTTATTTCTGAAGTATTATGTGACTCATTCCTCCGTTCAAGTCCAGTGGTCTGTTGAATCCACCTTTTCTATTCATATACTGCCTGTATTTTCTCTTCTGGGATACGTTGATAGCATGTGCATTGACTGATCCATCTGTCTTCCTACCCTTTGTGGTGTTAAAGCCGCCAAATCCCATTATTTTCATCATCTCGATCTCTTCTTCCGTTTTACCTTCCCTATCTTCCTCTGAGATCTGAATTGGCTTCGCTGCCTTGGCCGTACCTTGCGCGTGTGCGTGAGCATTTTCCAGTGGAACGTCACGGTGTCCCGTGTAGCGACCAAAACACCACTGCCCACATATAGTCAGTGGCATGCACAGACATTTTGAGGGGCAGGTGCTCAAGTAAATTATACTTTTTTTTGTTGACTTGGTCTGCTCTTTTTTCCCTCTACACCTATACCTCTTTGCCAAAAAATAGCCGATCTACAAGCCCACAACGCCTCGCAGCGCGAGGCGTTGTGGGCTTGTAGATCTGCTATTTTTGACTAAAGTTCTCCTCAGAAAAGGGATGCTAGGTTTCGAGTGGTTATGGTAAAAAGAAAAATCACATCACAGGGGGTCTGCCACATTTGGCGGACCCCCTGTAGTAACTCTGAGGACCCCCTAGGGGTCCCGAACCCCCTGTTGAAGATCCCTGCTGTAAACTGAAAAAAAAAACTTTTTTTCTTATTTTTTTCGAAAGGGAACTTCTGGTTAAGAGGGCAAAGGGCAGGTGCTCTAGCACCACCTAGAGTCTATCTGTGCACGTCCCTGCATATAGTTTTCAGGAGTCATAAATTAGTCAAATTAAAATTACAACAATTGCATCAATTGAATCAATACCAAGATATAACATACAACATAATCAAAATACAATTTACAAAATGCATAAATCCCCCCCCAAAAAAAAAACATATTTTCTTTAATAAGACACTAATTCCTTATTTGTAGGTTACTTCTGCCTAGGCGGTCTATACGCTGACGAAGGCCAACAGGCGTGTTTGTTGCCCTGTGCCCTCTGGTGCAGCATATCAAATGCTTTTAAACAGTGGCGTGCACAGACATTTTGAGGGGCAGGTGCTCAAGTAAATTATACTTTTTTTTTGTTTACTTGGTCTGCTCTTTTTTCCCTCTACACCTATACCTCTTTGCCAAAAAATAGCCGATCTACAAGCCGTTGTGGGCTTGTAGATCTGCTATTTTTGGCTAAGGTTCTCCTCAGAAAAGGGATGCTAGGTTTCGAGTGGTTATGGTAAAAAGAAAAATCATATCAGATAAAGATTTGGCGGACCCCCTGTAGTAACTCTGAGGACCCCCTAGGGGTCCCGGACCCCCTGTTGAAGACCCCTGCTGTAAACTGGGAAAAAAAAACGTTCTTTTCCCCTTTTTTTCAAAAGGGCACTTCTGGTCAAGAGGGCAAAGGGCAGGTGCTCTAGAGTCTATCAGTGCACGTCCCTGCTTTTAAAAGACTTTCAATTTGTGAGTGTGGTTGTTATTTTGATGATTGCGAACGCGGAAGGAGGCGCGAGGCGTGCCTCCGCCCAAGTGGAGCTTACTATGAAAGTCTGCCCGGCTTGTGTGTGTGTGTGTCTGTCTGTCTGTGTGCAGTGCACTGCCTGGGTGCGGCCGACAGAGTGCGCCAGAGTGCAACTACAGTCAAAACACAAACACCCACACACACAAAGTCCGTAAATACACAATATTTTCGAGCTGCGTTCGCTTCCAGCGTTCGCGCATCTTACTTGTTATATAGACTACAGTCTATCAACAGGAATCTGTCATGCTATTGTAGTGTACATCTCAGTAGTTCCATGTGCAAGTACGTGCGCCAGAGTCAAGCAGGAGTCAGTAATCCCCGGTGGGGGAAAAATTGTTTACGTAAAAGTAAAAGTATCAATACTGCAATGTAGAAATACTCTGTTACAAGTAAAAGTCCGGAATAAACAATTTACTTGAGTAATAGTACATTAAGTATTGGTATCAAAATGTACTTAAAGTACCAAAAGTAGAAAGTACTCAGTATGCAGAATGTCCCATTTCAAGTTTTCAAATGTATAAAATGTATTAAAAAAAACTTTGGAAAATAGCAGATCTACAAGCTCACAATGCGTCGCATCGCGACGCATTGTGAGCTTATACGTCGCTTGTAGATCGGCTATTTTCAAATGGCCGAAATATAGGGCTGACGTGGTATGTTTTGTAATAATCAAAATCAACAAAGTAACTAGTAACTGAAGTTGTCAAATAATTGTAGTGGAGTAAAAGTATAATATTTGCTTCTGAGATGTAGTGGAGTAGAAGTAAAAGTACTGACATTTGTAAATACTCCAGTAAAGTAAAAAAAATCCTCAGATTTGTACTGAAGTACAGTACTTGAGTAAATGTACTTCGTCACTTTATACACCACTAATCCCAGAGAGCAGAGCAGAGCAGAACAGAAGGGGGTCAGGGCTTGGTCGTGGAGCCTGATGGCTATGGTGGCACAACAGGCTTTGTGGTGCGGGATGAAGTCAGATGTCTGACCCATTCATCCTGCTTTGTGGGAAATCACTGTGACTCCCACGAGGCACCGCGCAGACCTCTGCCGGGGTCCAATCACAGTTGGGACAGATGGTGGCCACGACAACAAACAGAGGCTTACACGACTATAAAACATGGGATTAAACGCGGCGGGCTTTATTATTTGTTTGACCTTTAAACCCTGATAATAGCCTCTTGACATGTGGTCCGGCGCACGAGTAGCAGTGATAATACACTCAGTACGGCACCCCCAGACCCCTTGATCTGTCAATCTGTCTTTCTCCTTCTTGTTCTCTCACTTTTGCTCTCTCTCTCTCTCTCTCTCCTGCTTGCTCTCTGTCTGTTTTTCCCTAAACACTTTCTTTCTGTCTGTCTTTCTCTATGCATTCATCAGCGGAGAAAAAAAAGGGCAAGATGGATTCCTAGACGATGGAAGATGTGATCACTTATTGATTCAGTTCATTGAGTTCCTTCAGTTGTCAGTGTACCCAGATCTCTCTGTTCAGTATAGTGATGGGAGTGTTCACACTGTGGAAACAATGGAATAGGTAAATCACATAGGCATCCGACACATCACATCTATCTATAAATGCACGGAGTGTGTGTGTGTGTGCGTGTGTGTGTGTGTGTGTGTGTGTGTGTGTGTTTCTTGCGCACTCCTCAAGGGACTGATCGAGTTCAAACTGTGTGTGTGTGTGTGTGTATCTCGGATGACCCGATGGAGTGGGAATTCGGTCAGACTGCTAGTTGTCACACTGGAATGGCCCAGGAATGAAGAACTGACCCCCATAATAAATAATAAAGATATTTGTTTCCGCCACACGATATCTCTGTGCCAAAAGACACTTTCTTTCTCTCAGACTCTGGCCTGACATCACACACAACAGTAGCGGAGCTGTTGACTAACAATAGTGATTTGCATTGACCTCAACCGTTGCCTAACAACGCCAATTTGCGCTGATATCGGGCATTGTCCATATTTGGAATCCTGGCACACAGGCAAACACACATCACCACAGACAACTTCAGCTTTATATACAAGAAATGTACTCGCACATGCACACACACATGCACGCAGTCAACAAAGGCACCTCACTCATATTTTAGTTATTTCTGTTTACTATTATTGCTATTGCTATTTTGTCTTGTTGCTGCAATGTCTAGGTGCCAAAATCCAATAAGACTTACTCTTGTATACCCGTATATGAAATGTAGCAAATAAACAGAAAGTTGAGAGCTGAAACTGCAGAAAGTGAAAAACAATGCTTCCCTCCCCGCATCCTGCTCAGAGCTGCATTCCACTCACGCCTTCAAGGTCCGCAGGCAGGCACTCAGGCACAGCGTGATACATAATAGAACAACTGCCTTCAGCCCACTACAATGCATGCTATGCTGTACATCCCAATTCACAACTTGACATATGCTTTGAGAAAGAAAAAAACGGATTTGTATCAGGCTGATAAAGTCAACAATAAAAACGTTAAATGTGGGAGTCAGAGTGGATTATGTCCTCAAGGTGCCACGGTTTGAATGCAGCTGCCTGTTATTCTGTAAACAATGAACCAGCTATACATGAACTGAGGGAATAAACAAAGTGACTTTGTGTCCCATAGTGCGGTGGTTTTCAACCCTTTTTTATTTCAAGGACCCCAAACTTGGTATGCGTTAGGGCCAACATAAATGAAGTCCATGATCATAACACCAGAGGCAGATCCACGGATCATGTTCAACACAGATTTGTCTCAACAAAGGGAATGAACTCGTTCTCATGCTATTCAACAAATGTGGAATGCCCAACCAAAAGGAGTAAAGGAGTGTAAAACCCTTCTTACTTTCAAAACTGCCCTAAAGATACACCTTCAGGAGGCTGCAATTCAAAAATGGCCCCTGTCAAAGTCTTAACTTAACCCTTAGCGCTAGGTACTCTTAGTCGCTTGTTTTAGAAGAGAATGCACTTAAGACTTCCGGTGATTAGTAGTTTTCTTGCCTACCTATGTTGAATGCACTTATTGTCACTTTTGTTAAAAGCGTCTACTAAATGACCGTAATGTAAAATAATGGGGAACATTGTGCCAAAGTGCCCCTTTAACAAAAAGAACAGCACATAAACGATATAGAGCACATAAACGATGTAGAGCACATAAACGCTGATAAAATATGTACCACACCACCATTTAGTTCTACTTCCTCTGTCCCTGCACAGGCCTGATAATTCCTGTTATTATGAGGTTTGCCAAGTGCAAGTGAACCGCGGGGCCATTCTGTTTCGCAGGCAGCCTCTCTCTACCCATACTAAACTGAACACATGTTTAGTGTGATGCACTTGACGAGTCAAACTTTGAACGTAACAATTTCCACCATTGTGTGCCTAACTGTACTCTGCACTGTCACTGTGAGTGACCTCACTGCAGAAGGAACTCACAGCATCAAACAAGGCTGCTAAATCAAATGCTATTTTCTCCTTGTCTGTGTGGCAGCTATAGCCACGAGATATCAAACATCAATCCTAACTCTGAGGGCGTACAAATGGAACCATAGGGGTCCATGTGTACGCTCTGTAACGAGGAGTTACAGACCTGTAACTCCTCAAGGACCTCTGGGGGTCCTGGGACCCCACTTTGAGAAGCACTGTTTTAGAGCATTTTAAAGCACATATGTATTCGATAGGTTAAAAAAATTGTCCTTGGAGAACCCTATTAACACAATACCATTTAACCGACTTATTCAACAATTAAACTCTATACTTCATTGGCCGTGGTCACCCAGGGGTCCCCTACTTTTTTTCACCTCCACACCACATCTATGTGCCAAACATAGCAGATCTACAAGCTCACAAGATGCCGCATTGACACGTTGTGAGTTGTAGATCATGAGGGGTCTTCACATTAACCACTTCAACCCTCGCATCCCTATTCAGGGCGGAACATTAGCTCCCCATAATAGCATATCTACAAGCTCACAACGCGTCTGCGACACGGTGTGAGCTTGAAGATCGGCTATTTTCAGCAAAGAGGTTTGGTGTACAGGGGAAAATGAGCAGACCAAGTACCGAGCCACAGGTCAAGTTTACAAAGTATTGAGGGTTTAAGTTGTGTCCGAAAATAGACATTTAACAGGAATCCAGTATGTAGTGGGGGGTCCCTGCTTCATCGCTCTCTCAGCTAAGGGGTCCTTGGCCTGAAAAACGTTGAAGACCCCTGTTGTCGAGCATTTTTTTTTGATTGAATGTACGTCTATTATTATATGGACGAAAATGTACACAAATACAAACAATCTATGTTTATACGATATATGGCCAAAGCGTATTTACAGTGGTTCGGTCATTTACATGTGAGGGATTTTGAACTTTTGAACTCGCTCACTCCATCCTGGCTGGCTGAGGTCATCAGATTAATCTCATTTTTATTGCAGTGAAAGATTGCTGACAATCAGAAGTGGGCCACAGTGGCAGCCCATGACATAGCCTATACTGCAAGAAGTACAGTATATGTTTCAAATACATGACAATACAGAAACATTGTTTGAAGATGTATTTTGGAACTCGGAAACGCTTTATCGAAAGTATATCATTTTGATTTATTTTGGTCACTCATGTTCTCCCATATTCAACTGTCTTGAGTGTATTATTTAGTGATTCTGTACGAGCAAAGTTTTCTTCCAGAAAGACCGGAAACAATGTAAGCTCTGGATGACGTAAGTGGTTCTCAAACTGTTTTGTGCCAAAGACCCCAAATTGATATATATTTGGCCGCGGACCCCCATCTGACAATGTTTTGTGCCAGGGGACCTCCAGAAGCAAAGATTTAAGTTACCAATGTTAGATTTAGAAATATATATATATTCAAAGTTTTGCAAAAAAAATGAAGATTTTTCAAAAAATAGCAGATCTACAAGCTCATAGCACGGCACTCGGTGCCGCGCTATGAGCTTGTATATCTGCTATTTTGAATAGCCAAAGTATAAAATATGGTTAAAGTGGTTAAAATGATTGTGACGCTGTATTAACTTTTTGCTGGGGACCCCCTGGTACCCCCCCCTAAGGACCCCTGGGGGTCCCCGGACCCCACTTTGAGAACAAATGACGTAAGGACTCTCATTTCTACTTCCTTCGTCCCTCACATGACTCATGTGTCTCCTTCCCTCACTGCTTAATTCATCACCGACAAATATACGTTTCCAACATCCTACCTGGCTGCTGTAATATTGACTGCTGATGTTGGATTATGATTATTAATGGAGTTATCGCAAGCAAATCAGCAAGAGACACTCTGTGCCACGGAATGTGATATAGCTGCTATCCATGTGCTATAATATAGCACATTGATTTTGTGTCCAGAACAATGAAGGTGTGACTGAGTGCTCCCCTTTCTCTCTGTAAGCGGCTGAACACACTGGAATACATGCCGTGCAAAGCAGACTACTGCCATCTAGCGGAGAAAACACATTTTGATACATTACATTGAAGGAGAATCTATTTATTTTCCTATTATAGGAACATTAACCCAACTTGGTGTTTTTCGCCAACATAGACATGACATAGTACAAAGAACAGCATTAAGACTAAAAGTATTACAATTATGAGTTGAAAAAGAAGTCTCATAATTATAGTCTAGTCTGCATTAGTTAAGTGGTTAGAAATACATAGGCCTACATACAAGAACTAAAAAACAGAATTACAATTTCAAAAGTTAGGTAGGCTAACGTTAGGCTACTTATGACTCAGAATGTTAATAGTTATCTTAATTTAGTTGCATTAACTGAAATATTCATCCGGTCACGATGAAAAGCTGGACACAACAGCAACATCTAATGTTTTTTGATTGTTTGTTTTATGAAATGGAGAAAACAAATGTTTCATAGACATACACATAGTTTAATTATGTCTTTAAAAAAAGAAGTCTGGCCAGCAATTAAACTACACTCTAGATACGGCTTAGTAGCAGGGGAGAGATGGCAGCAGGAACCTGGATCAAAGTAACATCCAATATGCTGCTTGCTATGCCTTAGTTGTAATCAGAACATAGAGAGCCAACTTGGAAATAATTCTGTCTCCTGTACTACGTCTGTCTCGTATTGCATTGATGTCTGTTTTTGTATGGATAACTATAGACTAATCCACAGAGCGCTGCGGTGTCAGACGCGATGGGCATTCTCACACCGCAGTTATAATAGGCTCTATGCACAGCAGCCATATTGGAAAGAATTTGGGCCCCTTCCTTACTTCCTTCACATGTGTTACCAATGATTATAATGAAGGCTCTGTTCCATTCTGGTCAAACAGAGCCAGGGTGCTGATATTGCATTTTCTGTTTAATACACTGTGTATGAGAGCAGAGCGCAGGCCAGCGTGAACTATGGCATGAGACTGAATGCAAAATCCTACCATGATACTGACACCGATACTGACACCAATACTGACCAGGATACTGACCAGGATACTGACCAAGATACTGACCAGGATATTAACCAAGATACTGACACCAGGATACTGACCAGGGTACTGACCAAGTTACTGACCAGGATATTAACCAGGATACTGACACCAGGATACTGATTGACAAGCTCACAAGCATACTGACATCAGGATATTGACCCGGAACAGTGGTGATATGAAGTTTGTCTCAAGACCCGCCCTACTCTGCCTCTCATTTGTGGTTGAATTTGTTCTGAGGGTGGGTAAGCCAATCAGAGGCAGAGTAGAAGTGACATCTCAAATTGTGTTTTATTTATTTAGTCCACAGTATAAACCTGTGTAAATGTTTAAAATGAGTCAGTTTGAGAATAAAATTACATGATATAATAAAAGTATCTTGATACATGACAAATGTTTTCCTCCCAGCCAAATACAAATTACATAATACAAAAAAAGTGTTTGACATACCTATTTCAAATACATCATGTGTAACTCCCTCCAAGCAGACAGACACAAGTGGTTTCCTTGCTACTGATTTATTGAAGGTAACTTCAATCCCTCCAATCCACCGTGAAAACTAAACAATAAACATAAAATAAGCATGTTACATTAACATAAGATGACATCATGCACAGCATGTAAAATACACATTTTACCAGAGTAAAATACAGACAGTACAAACAAACAAATACCTCGTTGGCTGCATTCTACACATAAAGGGAGTACTCTTCAGTCTTCAGGTCCTTTTGCCCCTTCTTATAACTTCAGACAGTAACCTTTCTTATAGTAAGTTTTAAGTTTAGACAGTCTCTTGTGCCCAGCATGACAGAGCTTTTGCGCCTTGCTGCTTGCTGCTGCTTAATTAGTTAATGCAAAAGTCCTGCGTGAACCCCATTCACATGATAGCACACCAAATGAGACACAGAATTGGACTTTGACACTTCAAAATAAAAGCATTACTGCAACTTGACTCAAAAGACATGAAATAATGTACACATACACATTAACTTAAATACAGCCTTATCATGAACTTGGACTTAGTCTTAGAGAAATACAACAAATTATATTAACTTATAGTAGCAACAGTTACAACATGTATTTGAAATATTTGCCATCTCTGGGAAGACATGAAACTTGTCCAAGTTTCACAAACACGTTTTGGAGACGTTCAATAGAACGTGGCATACAATGACAAAAAGAAAAAAAAACATTCCCTTTATTTTTGTTTTTTATATTCACTTTGGTTGCAGTGCAGTTATAAAGAAACAACTAAATTTGTGGAACACAATTAAAAGAAATTGATGCCAAAACATACTGAATAAATGACTATAACAACACTGCTTATCACAAGATGTTTCACAAGAGGGCGCCAATATCTACCATACAGGTTACTTGGAAATATTGTATTACTCATTGATTGTTGAGAAGAGTACACAGGTGTCTTTGCCCTTTTGCTTTGTATCTGTCCAAATTAAGAAGTATGCACAACCTACTATATTTTACATATTTCAAATAGGTTATATAGAACCAAAATATGTTAAAAGATGCTTAATCAAACAATTATATCTGTTGCTAAATTTTTTTTGTTTTATTATTACTATTATTCAAACAAACCTAACTGAGGTAACCGTCTTTACATGTATCCTTGCAGGCAAATGAACAGTGGATTCCCATCAGCCAATGCATCTCATTGGAAAGTTGAGCAAAGACACCATGCAGTTAGGGGATGTCTTACTCAGGGACACCTCGAACGAGAGACCTTCTGCTTCCTATTCAGCCGCCCCCCAAATAGAGGGAGATTTCAGACACAGCCTATCTTTATTCAAGAATATGCCTGAGTTGTATATGCAAGTACACGAGACTGAAAGTATTTTCTGTTTTATAAACACTACTGTTTTCAATCCGGGACTCAATTTAAAGAATACCATTTTATTTTAACAAATCTGTTTGGTAGAGTATGGTATATAACACATCTGCAGTGTTTGGAGGTGGTCTCTACGCTTCCATTCCACTCTTCCATAATGTCCACTGGAAGCTTGTCAGCATTTTGTAACAATGCTAATGGAAACAAAGGGAATCAGCTAGCCAGCAAACAAGCAGGGGGGTGATTCTCAACATGGGGCCCGAAGACCCCCAGGGGTCCTTGAGGGGTTTCCAGGGTGTCCAATGATTGATAGTTAATCTTCACCATTATTGTCATGTACAAGTAAATACAATTAGAGGATGTACCGTACTTCTCTATACCTACAGTACATAGGGCGTAAAGGAATTCTGGATTAAATGACAGACTTTATCAGACCAAATCAGTTCTCACAATAAAAAATGTCAAATTGGTGTCCCAGAGATTAAATGAAAAAAGAGGGGGTCTGTGGCCTGCCCTGAAGCATATCAAATTGGTGGTCCTTGAAATTAAAAAGGCTTAGAATCACAGTTAGTGGGTCTAAAACTTTGCTCCTGCTTTATCAGTGGACAGAAACCCCTTGTCTCCCTCCACCCCCCAAGTATGTGCTTACTGCTTATCATCCCAAACACCTCTATCCCCCCATGCATACAATTACCTCCATCCCCCTATACCAGCACACTCATTAGCACACGCACAATGGCAACTCTCTGAATGAAAGACACCAAGTAAAAACAACCACTTGTGTGTCGCCAATGTTTTCAGAATCCTCTAATTGTTTTAACCCTCTCCCATTCTGTGTGGAAGGAAACCTGGAGATGCACACATGAACATAACATGGGTGCCAGTTTAACCTGAATAACTTACGCCTCATTGATACTAATGGCAATAAAAAAAAGCTCAATAAAACCATCCCTGTGGTGAGCCGGGTGAACGGGTAGCCAAAATGACTGGAAGCGGGGCAGTGTATTGACAAACAGATCTAATTGACTACATCAGACTTCATTAAGAGTGCCTACAGCATTCAGCAATAAAACAACAGAACCATGACTGTTGGCTCGTTTATACTCCCAACAATAACTGATTTAACTGAAAAACATGGCACATTGCATGACAAGTGAGCAACATTGTTGCACAACAAGGTAGGCTTATCACTAAGGTACATTAAAGCAACTGGAAGAGTAAAAGCACGCTGGGAACAAACTCAAGAGTTGAATGATGGTTTATTGATATTGTGCTTGTAACACATTATGGTTGAGCATAAAGCAGGAAGTTTATACAAAGAAAAATAAATGTGCAAAGCATAGAACAATTTAAACAAGCTGCTAGTCTGTTTCAAGAGAAACCAAACTGAAACAACCTGGTCATCAAATCCATCATGATTCATTAAACATTCAAGAGTGTGTGTGCTAATAGACAAAATGAACAGTGGGTTGTGTTTTCAAAAACATAAAACTGTACAAAAACAACATACTTGTGTGAATTCAAATCATTCAAATCAAAAATAGAAATGTTAATGTGCAAAGTGAGAGACAAACTCAGCTGCCTGATTAAGACAGTACATTCAACAATGTGATGGAACTCTTATAGTGCAAATACTATCATGAATGAAGCTTAAGACTATTTTGGTTTGGAAGTTGAAATGTATTAACACATCGACTGCCTAGATCGAGTTAACTCGATAATAGTAATCCAGCGCTCGACTGCCTAGATCGAGTTATCTCGATATTAGGTATTTTCATTGGTTTCATCTGTGATCGCGCGGGTCTGTTTACTTTTCATCATCACTTTCGTTTTCCGCCTACGTCACACTCACCCGAAGCCGGATGTAAAAAAAAAAATTCGTTTCCGGGTCACATCGTTTTTCTCCGGTCATTTTCGTCCAGAATAGAGAAAACCCCTTTTTTGGACACGCTATAAAATACAAAGGGAAAGCTCCCCTTTTATTTTCTTTGGTCCGGGTGACGATCAGGCATCGTCGTCGTGTATCACATCGTATCACAAGCCGATCAGAGATTGTCGAAGACAATCACATCCGGTTCATGTTGTTTTGACTGTTTGAGCCTGGAGGGAGGGGGGGGGCGAGTCAGCGAGTCATCGAGGGTGTCATTTTGCTGCGCTCTGCTGGTCGATCGTCGTATGTGTTCAAAACCATGGCCTGAGAAACTTAAATGCATTTAAATGCAGAAAATAGAGAAAACAAAAAAACACGCAAATCGCTGGCAGCCAAGGGGGTAAATTTGGAATAAACTCTGGCAGTCAATGTGTTAATGTGCGACATCAGAAACCAAACAGCTGAGACAAAGTGATTCATGTGAAGTGTGCATTCAATTCTCAAAACTTACATCCCAAAAGGATTGAAAAACTGTACATAAAACCTTTTCAGAGACGCAAAAACACAGTCTTTGCCTCACATCCCTCTATGTAGAGGAATATAAATGGATGAAAGGCAAGTTAGCTACCAGGTAGATGCATTAACACCATCTCATACAGTTAAGCATAAACAATTGCAGTGAAATAAAAAAGGAAAATAAAGGATCCCAAATACAATGAGGGGGGGGCATCCTGACACCAGTGACTTTGAACTGCCTTTTGCCTGAAGGGACTAAAGTGGAACCTCAAGACCAAGGTGGTCTCCTTTCACACACACGTGCAAATTTCCATGAGGTAGAGGGGGGATGTGGGGGGATCAGAACAATACATTCAGCTGAAACTCAGCCCAGTTGAAAAAAAGGCTGTGCCATTCTCTTCAACAGATCATTATGAAGTTAAAACAGTGTGTCTGAAAGGGGAAAAGTACATGGTTTGTCTTTTGTTCTTTTGCGTGGATAGAGCATTCTGCGAGAGGGCTCCCTTAATATTTTTTTTGGGGCTATAATACATTTAGTGTACATTCATCCATGAATCAGAGGAACTCCATGGTGCAACGCTCGCTTCCACATGTAGTACGTCGATCGGGGCGTGAGTGGGAAAAGGGACCTGAACTCCTTGAACGTGGGGAAAGACTTCTCCTCGAAGCGCTGCTGCAGGAACAGCTTGGCCTTGGCTTTGAAGTTGGCCAGAGCCACAACGTCCATCACAAACATGTGGTTCTCTGTCGTGGGCGCCATGGTGGGGACAGAGTACATAGAAAGAGAGCCGTTGATGTGGGGCATGGTGGGGCTACTCAGACCCTCAGGACTCCCCTGAAAGGAGAACACGTTCTGAGCGGCCATCTTCCTCTCCATCGCCTCGTCCTCCATCTGTGTCGTGGCTCTCTCCTGGATCCTTTCGATCGGCTCCTCTTTTATCTGTGCAGCGGCTCTCCCCATCGCCTGCTCTACTGCGTACTGCGTGGCGGGCCTCCCCAGGCTCCTCTCCATCGCCTGCTCTTCCATCTGCGTGGTGGCTCTCCCAAAGCTCCTCTCCATCGCCTGCTCTTCCATCTGTGTGGTGGCTCTCTCCGGGCTCTCGGACACACCTGCGCCGGGTATCATCTGCTTCCTGGTTCGCTCGTTCCGCCACTGCCAGTACAAACAGGGCGACATGGACGGGTACTTCAACTTGAACTTCATCAGAGACCATTTGGACCGCTGGACGTGCCTCTTGGCTTCATCTCTCAGGTTCTTCTTATTCATGTATGCCCGACGGAGACTTGCGTGGCCTCGCCGGAAGAGCTTGATTCTTGGAGCGGAAGGCGGGGCGGAGGCAGAGAGAATCGGTGGGGAGGGCAGGCTCGTTGGACTGTGGCTCTTGTCGGCGTCTGAGCTGTCTTCACCGCTACCGGCGGTGGGCTTGTAACCTCCATTGAACAGCATGGCCTCCCGTCTCCAGTTGTAGTAGGTGGACCTGGAAATCCCAGGAAAGTTCTTCTTGAAGGCCCTGAAGGGAAACGAGGTGTTGGTGGCGATGCAGGTCTGCAAACACCGCTTGGCGTCCTGCATCTGGGCGACGTTTTGGGCGCGGTCCGCCTCCATCTTGCCAAAGGTGAGGCCGAACATGCTGGCCACGCTCTCGTGGCTGTCCGACTCGCTCTGCCTGGCCTCTGGGGAGGAGGAGGCCCAGGACTCTGGGGATTCTGTGCTGTCCCCGGGACTCACCTCGCCGGTGGAGGGCGGGGGGGTGTAGAAGTTCCCCCCGGAGGACATGAGCTCCTGCTTCCAGTCGTAGTAGGTCGACCTGGGAATGCCGGGGAAGAACTCCTTGAACTGCTGCAGAGGGACGACCTTGCCCTCCCGGTAGCAGGCCTGCAGAAAGTGCTTGGCCTCGTACCGCACCGCCGACTTCTGCCGGTGCTCCGTCGACTGCCTCCTCCAGCGGTAGAACGTGGTCTTGGTGATGTTGTACTTGTCCTTCAGGCTGGCGTAGGACAGCTGGGAGTCCTTGTTCAGCAGCTGCAGGGTCTTGCTCTGCTCGTTGGCGGGGCTGCCCGTGTGCAGGTCCGACGCCTGGGCCAGCGCCACGAAGTGGTGCGGCATGAACACGGAGCCGGTCCGCAGCTCGCCGGACCACATGATGTGGAGGGTCGGTGCGCCGTCGCCGGTGCGGGGCCGCACGACACGGTTGAAGTACGGGCGGATCTTGAGGTTGAACATGGGGTAGACGGAGTAGATGTTGCAGCGCAGCACCGAGGCCAGGGCGTACACGTGCCACATGTTGGCGTACGAGTCGGGGAAGCAGGAGGCCTTGACGTCCGCGTCGAAGATGGCCTCCAGGACGGTGACGGGCAGGTTGAGCATGGCCTCCGACTCCTCGGCGCACAGACTGAAGCGGACCGCCTGGAGCATCATTTTGGAGTCGATCATCCCACACAGATAGTAGCGCTTCCACAGAAGCATCTCCACCACGGTCCTCACCTGAGAGACAATAAAAATCATGTTAAAATCATTGATCATGAGAATTCACTGGATATTATTATGATACAGAATAATATGATGAAACATGAGGGGGAGCGCATTATTATAGTAAATGAGGATGGTAATGCTATAGCACACGCTCAACTACAAATATTCTCAAATATTATTTAAATTTCTATAAAATAGCACGTTGCAAGGTTGTAGATGGATACTTTTCTGAAAATGCAAAAAAATCTTGCCTATAATGATGTGGCCAAAATTGGGACACTAGTGTTAAAGTGGTTCATGTGTTTTTGTGTATTGTTTTATACTTGGCAGCACTAGTTTGTTTCCCCATACAGAACAATAAAGTAATTGGTGTTGAAGTGACAACGAAATGCACATTGATCTCTTCTCACCTGCAGCTCCAAGCTGAGCGCTGTTGTGCCCACGAGCAGAATGCTGGCGGCGTCGAACAGCAGGTTGCCCTCTCCCTTACAGGCGATGGGCAGAAGGTCCCCGGGGGCATCGGCCGGGTACAGGCTGTGGGCGATGTCGTCGATGTCCGTGGTGGCAGGGAAGTCCTGGCAGAGGGTCTGGGGAAGCTGGAAGGGAGTCAGGATCTGCTCCACCTGGCGGGCCACCGACATGAGGGCCTCCAGGCCAGAGTTCTCCGTGGCATTCTGGAGTTCTCCCAGAACGGACAGAATTACCTCACTCCTTTGATTCATACCTGACGCAAAACGAGGACAGGCGACTGTTAGAACAGTGATTTCATGGACCCCCAGTTTGATATGCATTAGGCAATAGAACCCCAATTTAATATGATCTCATTCTACAATGTAAAATCCTCCTGTTTGGGGGTGTATAAATGAAATTGTCTGGATGAGGCAGTAGATTTCAATGAAATGCTCAAATAAATGATGAGATATTGTAATAATGTATAAATAAACAAAACAACCATAAGCATTCTAGGATATACAAATCAATTCATTATCGTTGTATGTGCTTCTGCTTCTGCTGAATTACAAAAGCAAGTGCACCAATTCCCTCTGTGGTGTAGCAGTAGCACACAACAGAGGGAATCATTTCTAAATCATTCAGTCATAGATTGTTAAATTAAACCCACTGTAAGTCAGCTACAAATTAGGCCACGTTTGTCTGGTTCAATTCAAACGAACGAATTGTAACGTTTGGTATGCATCTGCCACATTCCCTTTACATTCCAGATCAAAACAGAACAGTGTGTGTGTGCTGCTGAATCAACTTTTTGAGTGATCGGGAAGTTTAATTCTAGTGCGAAAAAGACGCAAAGCATTTGGATCCGCGGAGGAACTACGCCAATTACCACAAAACCACACGTGAAATAGCTTAATAACGTTGTTAAATAAAAACAAGCATGCTGCCCTAGCAGAAAAGAAAATATTCCATCGGATGGAAATTTTTTACTCCACTGCGCCCCCTACAGATTTGGTCAATGGAAGTTTTCTATTGACAATATCTATAGGCGGCGCAGTGGAGTAACTAAATCATTTAGTCAAATGTTTCCTTTTCTGTCCAAAAAGTGTATTTTAGACTTTCCGATTGTTCCCACAAAGGAAAGTTGGCTTTCAACATATTAAAACCGCTGTTTTGGTTGAGTAGCGAAAGCGCATTTTGTTATGTTTTACTAGAAACAAGAGACTGCGCTACCACGGATGTGCGGGCAACGGTTGAAAAGTAACATAGCGTTAAGGAGAACTCCTTCTATGTAGACCAGAGGTGATGCTGCCCTGTATTGCTTACCTGTAACTCTGGGTAGATCCTCCTAGATGGACGTTGTCTCAAGCGGTCACTTAGTTTGAAGAAGCTTGCAAAGTTGAACCGAAATAATATAGTCGCTTGTTCGTGGATTACTCCATTGTGTGCGTGCCGTGCGTTCTTCAGTGTGTGTGGTAGTGTGTCCTGAGGTCCCAGTAGGAGGACAGAGTGGAGTGGAGGAGAATGAGATTGTGGAGATAAGAGGCAGGAACACTAGCCTTTAACCCTTCCAGGAAACAGTCAATCGCCGTTTCTCTCCTTTGTCTGGGGAGTGGGGCTGACACCTCCTCCCCCCACCTCCCTCACAGCTCTCCTCCACTTAGGGCAGTCAGGGTCAATTTCAATGTGAAAGGCATGCAGAACAAAAGCCACCTTGATGATGGGCCATCGTCAAAGAAACATTTAGATAGATGAGAGTTTCGATGTCTTTTTCTTTTTGCTTCCAAAAAACACATAGACTGTTTTTCTTTTTGCCAAAGAAAGCAAACCTGCAGACATGTTTAATGATCATGGTTCATTTCCAAGTTTATGGATCAAGTTCTTCTGATCTGATCATCTGCACAATGATAATTGTTTTGGTTTAGATTAGGGGGAAAACACGCTGTTGTGCTATTGGTCTGTGAGCAAAAGTTCTTATTTAAACAATAGCTTATAGTATGATGATAGCCTGTACACCATGATCCACCCTTTTCATTTCTGAAGACGTGCAGAATATTTTTGGGGAACAGTATAATTACAGCACATATCTGCTGCAGCACATTCCAAATTCATAATTGCACAATTCTGCAATCAACAGCAACATATAATTATTCGACAGCATTATTAAAGTCATTTTTAGATCTTTAGAGCTTGTAGATCTGCTATTTTTGGCAAAGTGGTTTAGTATAGGGGGTGAAAAAGAGCAGGCTAAGTACAGAGTGAAAGGTCAGGTATCCTAAGTATTGTTTATGTGCATGGTTAAATGTCTGGAAATACACATCAACATGAATCCAACATGATAGTGCTGTGAAACAAGTCTATGAAGCTGCCTATGAAATCCATGAAAAAATGAATATTCTATACAATATATAATGGGGGTCCCTGCTTTATCTCGCTCTCAGCCAAGGGGTCCTTAGCCTGAAAACGTTGAAGACCCCTGACCTAACTAGTTGGACATATTTTGCCATGAGCTTGTGTTCTACGTAGTACAATGTTTATTTTGTGGATTAGAGAGAGGATGTGCAGACAGGGATTTGGAGACTTGTCGTCTGAGACGAGGCCGCTTGTTTCTGCAGAGAGTATCATTTTTAACACCTCTCCCCTCTCCTCTGTGTCCTCTCCTGGCCTTTTGCAGGATTTGGCTAATCTAGGCCTTTTGTTTTAACACACAAATCCCAACCATTCCTCCAGTCCCAACCCCCAGCATACCCTCACCCCCCCCAACACACACACACACACACACACACACACACACACACACACACACACACACACACACACACACACACACACACACACACACACACACACACACACACACACACACACACACACACACACACACACACACACACACACACACACACACACCATGGGACAACAGCACAGTCCTGTCCACTGCAGGTAGCTGATAGACAAGCTGGTGCCATTGGTGAATGGCCTGCATATCTTCATGGGTTGTCTGGGGTTCAAGCCTTTGGCCTGCTGCACCTTATCTGCACTACACACACACACACACACACACACACACACACACACACACACACACACACACACACACACACACACACACACACACACACACACACACACACACACACACAGAGAGTGGGAGAGCGTTTACTAAATGAATGGCACAGTTTAGTATGAGTTTAATTATTGACCTACCAAACGCACGAGATGCACCAAACAGATGTCTATGAATTCAATTCAATATTCAGCGCAACCTGTGTGTGCAGATGTTATAAATCTGTCTTGTACACTGTATCTCACAGGTTGTGGATTTGTTTCCACACGCTACGGCTCGGTTTCAATTGAACCTATTAAGACGTGAGGCCGATTCTATACAAATGTCTTCTTTTTCTTTCAGAAAACTTAACAGTTTTCAGAAAAAGCGGTGCTCAAACTTTTTCCTGTCATGGACCCCCAAATTATAGGCCTATATGCATTTTAGCCACCGACCCTCATCTCAAAATATTTTGTTTTTCAGGGGACCCCCAGAAGCAAAGATTTGAGTAAAAAATATTTGCTTTAAAAGAATATATTCAGGATTTGCACATATTTTCACAATTTTAAGTAAGCAAAAAAAACGTTACTGGTTCTGGAAAGTTTCATGTTCTGGAAGGTTATAGTTACCATTGGAAGACTAAGAGCCATATCTCAGAGGGATATCTCCATGTTTGGTGTAGTGTGTATATATATTCTATATTTCTTACGTTGCTGAATTATTGTATAGATCAGTGGTTCTCAGTGTGGGGTTCGGGAACCCCCAGGGGTCCTTGAAGGAGAGGTACATTTTGAATTCCGGACTTTTACATATGTAACAGAGTTCTTCTACATTGCAGTATTGATTCTTTTACTTAAGTAAACATTTGAGTACTTTTTCCACCACTGATCCTAAACTGTACCTAAATACGACTGGAGAATGTACAGGAATGTCTGTTTTGATCAGAATTTCACTGTTGTCTGTACCTGCAGTAGAGAGAGACCAAATTATGACACAACACATTTTGTCTGAATTTTTTTAACTAATTTATTGAAAGTATAGCACCGGAGGTCTCACCTCATCTAATTTTAGAGGTGGTCCTATACACACAAATACAACAAAATACATTGTTACATACAGTGCAGATACACACGTACATACAGACAGCAATTGCTCACCCTCTCCCACCCACACCCCCAGCCCTCTGATAGTACAACAAACAATTTAAAAGCATAAAAAAACAAGGAACACTATACAACATATCAGGCAAATCACATATCTAACGATAAAATGTTCTTAGATTGTGGTTCCAGAGATAAAAAATCTCAGAAAATGTAATCATGTGGCTTGAGAATCATGGTGTAGCTCAACTGAACCAGTCAAGTTGAATCTGCAAATGTACTTGGTCAGGGTAACTGAATCTGACAGCTTAATATAAACTAAATTATTATTACAAATAGACTCCATTTGTACACTCTTCTGAGTTAAATCAACACTAAAGATTTGCTGTGAGTGTAGAATAGATGAAGATTTTTTCCTACATTAGATACTTTTTTCCTCGTCATGCAATTCAGATAAGCACACATTTGCTGTGATCTTACAGAGAGAGAGTTTCTGTTTCTGTCTTATCTTGCATGGTTTACATCATGGTTCTCAAAGTGGGGTCCGTGGACCCCTTGGTGTCCTTCAGGGCAGGGGGGTTCCAGGGGGTCCCCAGCTAAATCATTTAAACCACTTTAACCATACTGTACATCAGTGGTTCTCAAACTTTTTCATGTCAAGGACCCCCAAATTGACACTTCTTAGCCCGCAGACCCCCATTTGAAAATATATGCCAGGGACCCCCATAAGAGAAGATTTTTACGGCTCTAGCAGTGATTCTCAACCATTTTAATTTCAAGGACCCCCAGATTGACATGCATTAGGGCTACGGACCCCCATTTAATGACATTTCTATCACTTGGACCTCAATTTATATTGTAAAATCTATGTCAATGTAACTCTGAGAGTGTAC
Organism: Gymnoscopelus microlampas; assembly: GCF_963454915.1. Lineage (NCBI taxonomy): Eukaryota > Metazoa > Chordata > Actinopteri > Myctophiformes > Myctophidae > Gymnoscopelus > Gymnoscopelus microlampas. The sequence continues at coordinate 40,964,601 of NC_139953.1, forward strand.
AAATGTAACCAAATGAACCCTAACGGGTCCATTTGGTTACATTTGTACACTCTCAGAGTTACAGACTCATAAGGGTCAATTTGGTGCCTAATCTATCATTTAGCTGGGGACCCATTTTCAGATGGGGGTCCACGGGGCAAATGCATATTGATTTGGGGTCCTTGACATGAAAACGTTGGAAACGCTGGTCTACATCACGTCTCGGGTCAGTCAGACACCTGGCTGGGAGACATCAATCACACACCTAGAGTGTGTAGATTAGCTGTGCTGCGCTGCACTGTTTGGGCCGGCCAACCGCATTTAAAATGCAAATAAGACTAGACTCAGGCCGGCTCCAGCAATCTCTCACCTGCTGTGTGTGTGTGTGTGTGTGTGTGTGTGTGTGTGTGTGTGTGTGTGTGTGTGTGTGTGTGTGTGTGTGTGTGTGTGTGTGTGTGTGTCTCAAATACACATTGTGAGGATCAGTTTACCTGGTCGCCACAAGAGAAATGTTTTTTATGTTGAAAACATATTTTGGGAGTTGGGCTTTTACAATTAGGAAAGGATTCAGGTTGGGGTCAGGATTAGCCATTTGGAGTTTAAGTTTAGAGGTTCGGGTTGGAGAGGTTAGAGGTTGGACTTAAACTCACGCGTCACAGCCTGTGTGTGCAGTGGTGGGAAAAAGTACTCACATGTTTTACTTAAGTAAAAGTATCAATACTGCAATGTAGAAATACTCTGTTACAAGTAAAAGTCTGGAATTCAAAATCTACTTGAGTAAAAGTACAAAAGTATTGGTATCAAAATGTACTTAAAGTACCAGAAGTAGAAAGTTATGCAGAAGGTCCCATATCACAAGTTTTCAAATGTATACATTTTATGAAGATCTTTTGGAAAAAGCAGATCTACAGATCGGCTATTTTCAAATGGCTGAAATGTATGTAGGGCTGATGTGTATGTTTTGTAATAATATAATCAAAATGTACAAAGTAACTAGTAACTCAAGTTTTCAAATAATTGTAGTGGAGTAAAAGTATAATATTTGCCTCTGAGTAGTTGGAGATACTCCAGTAAAGTAAAAACATAGCTTTTTTTTTATTGTAAAAGTAAAAAAATGTACGTAAGCACTGTACTTATATGTAAATGCCATCCTCAGGGCACACAAAGGAAATAAAATAGAAGATTGTGGTCATTGGTTGCAGTATTTGAAATGATGAATCGAAAATCAAAACATGATTCTGCTCTCGACGATTTAGTTAGCTGTAGAGTTGTTTTTGTGATTTTAATGATAACATTTAACAACTGTAAACCATACGTGTACAAAGACTGGCCTGGAAGCCAATCATGGCACAAGGGCAGATTTTGTATGGCCCGCAACTTCCTTCCTCAAATGTACTCAGGGGTCTAGTGAGGTGACGTCACAGTAAAATCCTCAGTTTTAGTTTATCTCAGAGTGTAAACATTGACCGTAATAGTTCAGGCCTAACCCTGAGTATATTGCCGAGCTTTTACATCTATGACTATTAGAGTCTCGAGATCCAGATAATTCTAAACACACAGCTTTGGGAAAAGCCTTTCAGAGTGGTTTAAGAATATACATATATGTCCTTGTGTAAAAGACAAAATAAGTATTCAAAAGTATTCTTTGACTGTCTAGATTGTTGTTCATGTTTTTACACAATTACATGTCTCTCTGTCAAAAGTGTCTGTAAAATGTCAATGTGTTGTCCACTTCAGATTACTGCAGTGGTTCTCAGTCTATTTTCATTTCAAGGATGGCCATAACTCTGAGAATGTAATCTCAGAGTTACAGACCTGTAAGGGGCCATTTGGAACACCCTCAGGGAACCCTGAAGGTGCCTGGACCCCACTTTTTGAGAACCACAGCATTACTGTAATCCCAGAAGTGAAAAGGAATATCTCACATATTAATACAATAAAACAGAAGGACCAGTGACAGTGTTTACTGGCAACCTACTATAGTCTAGGAAAAAAAGCCCAAAAGAAGCGACTATAGTAATGGCCACATGAGCACTTTAAACCTGTACATACTGTACATCGGTACATCTATTTGAAAATAGACAATCTACAAGCACACAACATGTCGCATCATGGTCTTGAAATAAAATGTGGAATATTTTTGAAACATTCTAACAACACAAATCTGGTACAGGGCTCCCTGGCACTAAACATTTTCAGATGGGGGTTATAGGGACAAATACATATTAATTTGGGGGTCCATGACATGAAAACATTTGAGAACCACTACACTTTAGAAACAAGCCCCAAAAAAAACGCAACCCGCAACTACCAATATTTAACAAGCAACAGTACAGAAAAAGCAGCGCAAAGTGGCCTATAATAAGCAGACATGGCAACACTGTTTACTGGTCATACATTGTGTGTCCTGATGGCAGCGTACTCGGATTCTTCCTGTTTAGGCGGTATCAACAGTCCACTGGCCATCGGGAGATCCAGATTTGCGTAGATGACATCGTCTGAACATATATTCTAAACACACACACACACACACACACACACACACACACACACACACACACACACACACACACACACACACACACACACACACACACACACACACACAATTACTATACGTTTGAGGACATAAACATTTTAGGACAGCAAATTTATGAATGCCATTTTTGCTGTGTCGTTTTAACCCAAACCCTAAGCTGCAGTGTTCACAGCAATCATATAATAATTCTTTATATTAATTATAGTTAACTTACACTGTGGATGTTGTCTGAGTTGGCTGGCAGTGGCCTGTCTGTAATACAACGATACAACAAATCAAACATAATACTCACTTGAACGGTTATACAATTGTGTGTAAATCAATTTGCCATGTGGAGTAGAGTTACACTATTGCCAATATGTAGGATATACCAAGACAGCACAATTATGTATCCAGACAAACCACAATATCAACTTCCTATATACTTAAAGTAAAACTTACCTAAACTCAAACTTAAGTTTAAGTTTAGGTAAGGTTCGGTTGTGTTTTTAGACATTAGATTAGAGATTGTTAAGTTTATGTATAACTTTATGTTGTGTTTAACTTTAGATTAGAGATGGTTGAGTTTAGGTATACAGTTAAAATGGCTGTGTTTAGGAATTAGAAGGTTATGTTTAGGCATAGGTTATGAGTTTGTGTGACAATGAGTTTGTGTGACTTGACTTCAAACTTCTAGATTTGGGCATTTTAGAATTTGATAACTGTAGCAGTTCATAAGCAGCAACCTTTACTTTTCACTGGCCGTATACTGTGAGTAAAACACACAGATTAGCACATCGGACAGTTATTTCAAAGACCACAATGCACAATGATTCTGTGTGTGTGTGTGTGTGTGTGTGTGTGTGTGTGTGTGTGTGTGTGTGTGTGTGTGTGTGTGTGTGTGTGTGTGTGTGTGTGTGTGTGTGTGTGTGTGTGTGTGTGTGTGTGTGTGTGTGTGTGTGCATGCGTGTGTGCGTGTGTGTGTTGTACATTGCATGCATGTGTGTGTTTGCATGTGTGAACGTGAGAGTTTGCAATGATAGCGTTCAGATGAGACACTGGCCTCGTTGAGTTGCTGGACAGACAGGGAGTTGACGAGTGGTGCACAGTGGGTGTGAACAACTGCTATTGTTTTGTTAAGTACGCACAGGTATCTGTGGGGCCTCTGTTATGTATCTGCTGTACACCGTGTTAGATTTGGGGGAGGGGGTATCCATGCCTCTGCTTTTGATATCCCCCCTCTGGTCATTCATTTTTATGGCCAGTGGGGATGTGTTTTATCCCTGCGTCTGGCCAGACTGAATGTCACAATTATTATTTTTGTAATTAAACATGTGTGTTATCCACATTAACCGTGGGATCCCTATTTTGGGCAAAGTTTCAAAATGTCTCAATGTTTTTTAAACAAAAAAATATATACAATTCAAAAATAATGAAAATAGCAGATGTACAAGCTCACAACGTGTCACAGTGCATTGTGAGATAGAGACACTGCATCTTTCATTTGGAGTGGACGTCATCACTACCACCAGCTGTACAGTCTGCCCAAATAATAAGTATTACAGCTAAACAGGTCAATGTTGCATGTACACCCTAGTGGTTCTCAAAGTGGGGTCCAGAGACCCCCAGGGGTCCCTGAGGGGGGTTCCAGACGGCCCCTAGCCAGATTGGTTGATAGAGCATATACATTTAACCACTTTAACCCTATAGTACAACAGTTTTTTTTTTTTTTAATATATTTTTTAAACATTTTAACAACACAAATCTTGTATGGGGGACCCTGGCACAAAATATTTTCAGATGGGGGTCTGTGGCCAAATACATATACATTTGGGGGTCATTCATGATATGGTTGGAGAACCACTGCAGCGCGTTGTTAGTGTGCAGATCAATTGTACATGTAGGTGATGAATGAATGCATGAACAGGACATTTAGCCTTTGGTTTCACAACAAAAGGCCGTTCTAGACGTCCACTTTGCATTTGCTCACTGCCAGACGACACAGGTCCACCCACTACACATCTACTTGGGTCGTTGTTGTGAGCCATGTTGTACACAGACTGATGAGTATCATGAGTTAACCTCATTGCAGTGGTGGAAGAAGTACTCTACTTAAGTAAAAGTACCAACAATACCACAATGTAGAAATACACTGTTACGAGTGAAAGTCCGGTATGTATGTACTTGAGTAAAAGTACAAAAGTATTCATCACAAAATATACTTAAGTGTGGAAAGTAAAGGTAGGCTACTCTTTTTGCAGAATGTCCCATTTCACAAGTTTCCAAATGTATAAAAATGCTTTGAAAATAGCAGATCCACATACATAGGGCTGAAGTGGTTAATGTTTTGTAATAATAATCAAAATCTACAAGTATGACTAGTAACTAAAGTTGTCAAATAATTGTAGTGGCTTAAAAAGGAGTAGAAGTAAAAGTATGGAAAATTGGAAACACTCCAGTAAAGTCAAAATTCCTCAAAAGTGTACTTTAGTATGGTAGGTTACTTGAGTAAATGTACTTTTGAGTAAATGTACTTAGTTACTTTACACCACTGCTTCATTGGCATACACAGACTCTGTCAGACAACTCTTGGATTGAATTTAAAATATATATTTATCGAGCACAATTGAGCATAGATATCTGAAGCATAGTTTGGCGTCTCTATTCATTCCCTGTAAGCATGAACATTTTAGTTAACTTATATTCCAAAAAGGTCTAGAAACAGAGCTACAGGTGAATGCTGGGGAGGTGGAGATATAGAAGATCATAGCGCGCGGCTATGAGCTTGTAGATCTGTTTTGTTTTGTTTTTAATCGTGGAAATCTTTGAATATATATGTTTTAAAGCGAACATTTTGAACTCCGATCTGTGCTTCTGGGGGTCCCTGGAAAAACATATTTTGAGACGGCCAAATACATGCATTTAAGGGGGTCATTTACATGGAAAAGTTGGAGCGCCACTGCATATAGCAACATACTGTTAGGATTTAGAAAACATTTTTAGATATCTCTGCTGTCCGGCAGGAACCAGCTAACTCCAAAATGTTCATTTTTCAGGAAATGGAAAAAAAAGTAGAGTTAGGAGGTTTTGTTCATCATTGATAAGAACAGCTGAATGGACCTCCAAGCTCACAATGAGGTTGGAGGTCAAAAGGGGGTGGACCCAAAGTCAGCAAAAAGGTTTAGCAGAAAGTTTGAGGGTCCAATGGAGTTAGCTGGTTTTGTCAGAAGTGCTTTTTAATGCTTTTCATTGGTTCAATATGTTTTTTTTTTACCAACACACAGACGTAAGGGTGTTCAATGGCCCTGATTTATGGGGAAAAAATGCTAAAGCGTCAAAATGTAGTTGGCTGGTTTCTGCCGGACAGCAACGATATGATGTATTTGCGGCTGTGGACCCCCATCTCAAAATGTTTTGTTCCAGGGACCCCCAGAAGCAAAGATGTGATGGCCCCACACTGGGGGAGGGTCAAGAATAAGGGGCATAGGGTGGATAGACGACCCCCTAAACCACCCCACCCATCTGTTTGTTTACAAATGGAACCCTGGCTGTACAGATACATAATACATTGTTGTGAATAACCCCTCCCCTGATCTTAACCATCTCACAGGGCTTACACCAGAGCAGTGGTGGAAAGTAACTAAGTACATTTACTTACTGTAGTACAATTTTGAGGTATTTGTACTTTACTTGAGTATTTCAAATTTCCAATACTTTTACTTCTACTCCACTACATCTCAGAGGCAAATATTGTACTTTTACTCCACTACAATTATTTGAAAACTTTAGTTACTTTTCAGATATAATTTATTATATTATGAAACATACATTAACCACTTTAGCCTTATTTTATACATAGGCTATTTGAAAATAGCGACGCGTTGTGAGCTTGTAGATCTGCTATTTTCAAACATTTTAGTACTTTTACTTTTGGTACTATAAGTACATTTTGATACCAATACTTTTGTACTTTTACTCAACTACATTTTGAATTCTGGACTTTTACTTGTAACAGAGTATTTCTATATTGCAGTATTGGTACTTTTACTTAAGTAAAGAATTTGAGTACTTTTTCCACCACTGCTTACATCAGAGGATGTTGGAGAACTTACTTGACTGTCTTCTCTTCACAACAAACAGAGTGAGCATAGTTGTCAGCGCCACACAGCTCACCGCCCCCACCAGCACAACAACCACACCGCCATTGCCGTCACCTGCAAATTCAATTAAGCCATTAAGATCAGGAACGCATCTGTGTGATTTTAATATTTCTTTGACTATTACAAAATCGTGAGCATTTGTGCAAATTTTTTACTCTTCTGGGGATTAAAAAAAAACAACGTATGTTGCTATAATATCAGTGGTTCTCAAACTTTTATCATGTCAACGACCACCCAAAATGATATTACATTACATTACATTACAGTCATTTAGCAGACGCTTTTATCCAAAGCGACTTACAATAAGTGCATTCAACATAGGTAGGGAACGAAAACTACTAATCACCAGAAGTCTTAAGTGCATTTCCTGCAAAAACAAGCAACCAAGAGTATACCTAGCGCTAAGGTAAAAGTGCAATATATCTATATGTATTTGTCCACAGACCCCCATCTCAAAATATTTAGTTCCAGGGACCCCCAGAAGCAGATATTCAAGCTCATAGCACGGCTATGAGCTTGTATATCTTTGTGAATAGCGAAAGAAATCAGAAATGACTGAGATGCGTTCGGATTGAATAGGTTAAAATGGTGAATGGTGCATTTATATAGGGCCTATGTCCAATACATTCACACACACTGTACAGGAAACCATGATGCAAAGCAGTGGTTCAGATTGCTCAAAGACACTTTGACAGTAGCACGGGGGGAGCCGGGGATTGGACTGGCGGGAACCATCCGAATCCGATGCGGCCTCACCTACCTCCCGAGCCACCCCATTTCAATTCAATTCAATTCAATTCAGTACAATTCTATTCAATTCAATAAATTCCACACTTATACAGCACTATGTCTCTTGTGTTACAATTATAAATTAAAATACATTGACACAGTATATCGTTGCTGTCGGGCAGAAACCTCTTATCTCCATAATTCAAATTTTTGTGTTGTTTGGTAAATTATTGGCCTACTTGATCATACAACAGTGTCACACAAAAGTATCAAAAGTAGCAGATCTACAAGCTCGGGCTTGTAGATCTGCTACTGTTGCTGTTTTTGAATTTGAATCCTAAAAAGTAACAGTTTTGGACACATGAGGTTTCCACCCGACATTGACGACATCCTTTTTTTGTTTATATTTGTTGTTGTTTCAGCATTTACTTTACTGTGTAGGAAATGTTTTTGTACAAATACACATGACTTGACTAATGCATCATTTTCTGTTTGCATTATAGCAGAGGTCTTCAACAGGGGGCCCGGGGACCCCTAGGGGGTTCTCAGAGTTACTACAGGGGGTCCGCCACATTTTTGGGTGATGGGGAACATTAATCCTAAAATAACTGATCTACAAGCTCACAACACCTCGCAGCGCATGAGTGTATGAAAAAGTTTAATCTGCAACAAAGTTTCGGTCCCTGCTTCATCTCTCTCTCAGCTAAGGGGTCCTTGGGCTGAAAAACGTTGAAGACCCCTGCATTGTAGTACGTTCTGCAATGTCCTGTTGCACCAGTGTTAGTCCTGTCACATCCTCGTATGTTGTGGTGAGTCTTGTGTCAGGTTGTGCTGAGGTTTGTTGCTGAGCTGTTTCAACACCATGTTATGTCAAAGCTGATGTTTCCTAACAAGCCTCATACTTGGGTCACGTGTGTGTGTGTGTGTGTGTGTGTGTGTGTGTGTGTGTGTGTGTGTGTGTGTGTGTGTGTGTGTGTGTGTGTGTGTGTGTGTGTGTGTGTGTGTGTGTGTGTGTGTGTGTGTGTGTGTGTGTGTTTGTTTTCATTACCTTGAGATTGAGGAACCACTTCAGAATCAGAATTAGGATCTGGTCCTGGGATGCCACGTCTCCCTTTACCTATGAAACAGTTTTCAAAAGTTTTTAATTAGAATGGGCTTCTTTATATTCTCACTACCAATAGTGTTTACTGTTATTTTTTGGAACGAAATACAAATTTCATCCATATGTCAAATTATTTCCGGATAAACGATAACTTTCGTACCTGGGGGTCTCACGGGAAACATCAGTGTTGCTTTGATCTCCCCGCCCCGGTACGCCTGGCATAGAAACACGCTGTTGTCCTCATTCTGAACAGTCAGCCTGATATTACATGAAGAATAGCGTCTTATCCCCTCCTGGATCACATTGCCTTCAATGTCGAACCACCACATCCACACTTGTTGGGAATCAATAAAACATGTTCGTGTGGCAGTGACCAGCTTACAGCCAAATGAGACGGTTGAAGTCACATTAGATCTTAGAATGGACCGTCCTAGAGTGACAGAGAGTGACAGTGACAGAGACAGAGACAGAGAGAGCGAGAGAGCGAGAGAGAGAGAGAGAGAGAGATAATTCTATTTCATTGCAAATTGTTCTGTTGTGAGTTGGTTGATATACACTCCCTGTATCTGTACAAGATAAACATACAAACACAATCCTTTATGGATGTTCAGAGAATTAAATAGATGCTTGCATATTACTTATTAGACATATTAGAAATATCAGACATATCATTACACTCACTGCTCAGGACTGACACAGAAATCCTGTTATTTGTTCCATCTTGGCAGCAGTACAGTCCAGCATCTTCTGCAGTGATGGGTTTGTTTGGTTGGTTTGGATGTGAAGGGCATTCAGGACCTGTTACTAGAACCTCCGGTGAAGATGTGAAGACCTGAGCAACCCGCCTCTTGATGACCTCAGAGTCAGTTGCAGTGAGGTTGGATTCAGTGTCACCGCTGATGACCTCAGAGTCAGTTGCAGTGAGGTTGGATTCAGTGTCACCGCTGATGACCTCAGCAGTAGTACTGAGGTTGGAAGCTCTATTGATGACTTCAGTAGTACTAAGGTTGGATGCCCCATCGATAATTTCAGTAGCACTGAGGTTGGATGCTCCATTGATGAGCTCAGCAGCACTGAGGTTGGATGCTCCATAGATTATTTCAGTAGCACTGACGTTGGATGCTCCATTGATTAACTCAGTGGCAGTGAGGCTGGATGCTGGATTTTCTGAACTGCGGGGGCATCTCTCGGGCAGGGCGACATCATCGCCCTCTGCAAAGATCCAGCTGCGTTGGGCGGCGATGAGACCTGTATGTTTTGGATCGGTATGGACAATTATGCAGCTGAATGTGTCCTGTTTTCTTCAAACAACTTTCAACCAACTATTGTGAGCATGTGGGCAAACACTTTTCAAAAGTAAAAATAAACAAATAACCGATCTAAGGTGAGCTTATATGCTATTTTAAAAAAACGTTTTAAATAGCATATAAGCTCACTTTTTTTTCTCCCCAATTCAGTTGTTTTAAAATTAATTCCTCCCGACACATATTTTGTGTTTTGTATCGTACTGACTCGCTAGTGAGGAGCCCCCACTGGGATGACATGGAACCTTCGTCCTATACTGCTGACACATGCCGCTCCAGCCCGTAGGAACACATGCAATGACAAATATCACCGTCCCTGCCCGGCTTCCCTCCCCCGAACACGGGCCAATTGTGTTCGTATAGATAGACGCTGGACAAAGCCAGATTCACCTCGGTGGATACACACACACACACACACACACACGCGTGCGCCATAGACGTCCATATCCATATACACACGCCATAGACGTCCATATCCATATACACAAACAGTACAGTCATACAGTAATAACAATATGCCATAGGGTCCTATCAGAGTCTTAAGGTATTTCCAAGGCTAACCTTATCCTACACATATTGCCAGATCTCTGATTAAAATCATGAGAGTGATCGTTGCTGTCGCACAAAAGCAGTGAAAACAGCAGATATACAAGCTCACAACGTTGTGAGCTTGTGGATCGGCTATTTTCACATTGTTTTGTTTTTTACAGTTTTTAAAATTATTCAAAAAATAATAATAATTAAATAAATAAAGTTTCTATCCGACAGCAACAATATTATTTCAGTAGCAGAAAAGAAAAGCAAAGAGATGTGACAGCCTCAGAGTGGCTAAAACAGGCCTGTTTCCCTAACTTCAACAAAAAATCAGTATTAATTTCAAACAGTCTGTAAAGATGGTTCAGGAGATACAGGATTTAAGTCACTAAAAATGATTTCATTCAGAGGTTCTGAAGCTATGGTTCTGGACCTCAAGTGGGGTTTGCAAACGTTTTTTGAGATTTTCAAGTGGGGCCCCTGATCCCGAAAAGGTTGGGAACCACTGATTTAACCACTTAACCCCCAGGATCCATATTCTGAGGGAAAACTTCTGCAGAAAATAGCAGATCTGCTATTTACTGTGAAGATATTTAAGGTAGAGCAAAAACTAAAACACTAGCATAGAGCCCTGAGGGACTCCGGTCAACCATATAGGGCACTGTTTCCCAAACAGTAGGTCGGGATCCATTTGATGGTCGTGGATCTATTTTAGTGGGTCGTGAGTGAATATCCCTTACATTTTGTCATTAATTATTATTATTTTTCAATATTCTCTAAAGATTTTCACAAAAAAATCACAAGTATTCATGAGTTGAATTTCAGAATTTTATTAATAAAATAATAATAATCAAAGAAATTCCCTAAATTAGAAAACAAACGTTTGAGAAGTAGTGAAAATAGCAGATCTGCAAGCTCGCAACGCGGCATGAGGCGACGCGTTGTGAGCTTGTAGCTATTTTCACTAGTTTGGGCTGCGGGTAAACATCACATTTCCCTTTTGGGTCTTGAGCTAAAAAGTTTGGGAACCAGTGATACAGGGTTTAAGTGGTTAACCCATTAAGACCTGAGGTCTTCTAAACAGTTTTCTGAAACACTTATGTTTCTATATCAGTGGTGCTCAAACCTTTTCATGTCAAGGACCCCCAAAATGATACGTATTTGGCCACGAACCCCCATCTAAAAATATTTTTGTTCCAGGGACCCCCAGAAATAAATATTTGAGTTACAAATGTTCACTTTTAAAAATATACATATTCAAAGATTTGCACACATTTTCATGATTTTTCAAAAATAGCAGATCTACAAGCTCATAGTGCGGCACTCGTGCCGCGCTATGAGCTTGTATATCTGTTATTTTTGAATAGCCTAATGATTTTAAAGTGGTTAAAATATAAAATGACAGATGCTTTTCCCTGTCTTAATGGGTTTAAAGGACAGTTTGTGAGGTGTTGGGGAGAAGGTCTCACCTGTGTGGATGAAGATGACCTGCAGCAGCAGCAGTAGAACATGATGGATGACGACCATGATGACTCTATGTTCCTTCAGTCACACTGTTCTCATGTTTTACTGGACGGAACGCCTCCCCACTTCCTGTGTGACAATATATCCTGTCTCTACCGACACGATGTGGTGATGACAGGGAACACGCTACTCACACGTGACCCTTTAACCACATCAGTGGTGCAAAGTAATTAAGTACTGTACTTATGTACAATTTTGAGGTATTTTTACTTTACTAAAGTATTTCCATTTTTTAATTATTTTGCTCTTCTACTCCACTACATCTCAGAGGCAAATATTGTACTTTTTATTCCAGTGCAATTATTTGAAAAATGTTTCTATTACTTTGCAGGTGTAAACATATAACCAATGACCAATTAAGCCCTATTTTAGACTCTTCTATTCGAAAATAGACGATCTACAAGCTCATATTGTGACGCCTCGGCTATTTCGGGCAAAGAGGTTTGGTGTAGGTGGGGGAAACGGGGTGGACCAAGGATAGACCTCTATATAACTAAATTTAAGTCTTGGCGAGCCATGTGGCCCATAGGTCAGGAGCTTTTTTCCTGTCCCTGTAAATGAGGCAGTTTCATGTACAAGTACAGCTCCTGGACATGATGCTATATCGCAAGGATATACAACCAACCCTACCCTTGATGCTGAGTGCCAAGCAGGGAGCCATTTTTTTAGTCTTTGGTATGACTCAGCCGGGGATCAAACCCCGACTTCCCAATGTCAGGGTGGACACTCTAACCACAAGGCCACTGAGCTGGTTATAACTCGCTACAGGAAGAAGAGAACAGCCAGCATTCAATAAATGTCCTTTCACATAGATTTGTTTTTGCCTATAACACAACAAAGGCCTAGTCTACATAAATACTATATGTAATATAGGTAGCCTACATGCTACATAATATACGCAATTAACTGACCTGTGGTTACTGACAGATGATAGGGTCATAGTCATAGACCAATTCTAGAGAATAGACCAATACAAAACACTTATATGCTTTGCATATTGATACAAGGAGCTAAGAAGGTTATGTTATGTTTCTAACTGAGGTCAGAGTTGCCAGATTATGCGAGAGAAATAAGCAACCAGGTATTTGAAAACAAGCCCAAAAGAAGTGACTACGCCACATGAGCACTTTAAACCTCTACATCTGCTATTTAAAAAAAAGAAAATCTTGAAAGAAAAGTGCAACATGTGGAACATGTTTTGAAACATTTTAACAACACAAATCTGGTAAGGGGGCACAAAATACCAGATGGTCCACGGATAAATACCTAATTTGGGGTTCCTTGACATTGACATGAAAATGTTTGAGCAAGCCCAAGTAAGCAACTACACTTTAAAAACAAGCCACAACAAAATGCAACGCAACCCAACTACCAATATTTACAAGCAACTTTACAGAAAAAACAGCCCAAAGTCGCTTATAATAAGCATACATGGCAACATTGACTGAGGGTACTGAAATCAAAGCAGAGCTCCTCCACTCAGTCTAAACAGCAGTCAAATGAGTTGTATTTCCCTTATTCACCACAAGAAGGCACACTAGCCACGTGAATAATTACAGAATAAAAGAGTGAGTGTTGTGCATCTCATCACTTTGTGAATGACATGAAAGATGTGTTTGTCTTCTTTGCTTGCCCGTTGCCTTTACAAACATTATATTCCACAATATAAAACATCAAACAATGTGGAACATCACACAAACATATTGTATGTATGAGTGAGTGAGTGATAAATAAACCTCTCTTCTCTTAACATCAGATAAATCAACTAACTTGAGTGTATAAGTATAGTGACCGTACACAGACACTATACTTCATGTTGTAGTATATGGTTATTATACCACGACTCTCAGCCAATGAGGTTTTGAGCTTTCCATCTTTACTATTAAAGCCAGCATACTGCAAAACAATTTATTGTTAATGAGAATGCTATCCATCCAAAAATAAATGGGACTGGTGTTCATATAATAATTAAGGAAATGTTATTTTATGATGTAGGCATACTTACAATGTGTACGCCTATTCCTTATTTCCTTTTGATAGTAAGGCAAAATAAACACACATTTTGCTAGCTGTAAAAAAAAAATTTGGGCTGTTTTTAAACTAAAGAGACAACACAGAATATGCTTTTAGAGCTGAAATGTGCCATGATGATCATTAATGGACTAATTTTACAGTAGGGGTGTAGTGATACCAAAAGGTCACCAGGGGGTGTCAGGACTATTTACAATTTGCATTTAACGTCTTGCTCTTATCCAGGGAGTGTGAGATCATGTTACATGAACCCTAGTCCAGTAGTTCATGTTCATGTTGTTACCCCTGAGGTTTTTGTACATGTCATAAAGCACTGGTTCTCAAATTGACCCTCCAGGGGTCCTTTGGGTACCTATGGGGGCCCCAGCTAAAGCGTCACAATCATTTTAACCCCTTTAACCATATACTACGGATATACTTGTAGATCTGCTATTTTGGCAAATCGTGAACATTTGAATATATATACATATATTATTTTTAAAGCGAACATTTTAAACTCAAATCTTTGCTTCTGGAGGTCCCTGGCACAAAATATTTTGGAGATGGAGGTCCATGGCCAAATACATCATTTGGGGGGACATGAAAAAGTTTGAGAACCACACTGTCACAAGGTATGTGTAACCTTCTGTGCCCTTGTGTGAGGTGATCGTTTTGAGAGTGATGCGTGGCAGCTGTGTGAGCTAGTGAGTGAGTGAATGATTGAGAGAGTAGGTGGTGACTAGGAGGTGATTGGTCCCAGGCTGATGGTGGAGGAGGATATGTCATAGACATATAAAGGTAGACGCCTCCTCTGGCTCTGAGGCGTCTGTATCTCGGGCGCGCACCAGCTTCCGCCCTCAGTCGCGTGCTTCACAGAAGGGGACGTTCGGTAGGCCAATCAGAGGCCTACTGAACGCCCCCTTCTGTGACACACGCGACTAGGGAAAATCTTCCTTGGACTAGGGGCGGAAGCAATACAAGGGTATTGCGATACAGGTCGCTCCAATGAACTGCAGAGGCCAATGAGGTATCTAGGTTTCTATATCTATGGGATAAGTTGCCAGCTCTTCTCAACAATTAAGGTCACCCCTCTCTCTTCACTTCCGCTTGGACTGCCAGCAAACATGTCATGCACATTTCTGTTCGATGGACTGTACTGTACTGCTACTACACTTAGTTGGATGACTTATAGACGGATTTCCGCGCGACGTCATCACAGAGCAGAATGCGCAATCTGCGCATGTCTGGGGGAAACGAATTGTTGCGCCGTTCACTCTGTTGTTATATTCGGGAGTTAGCTAGCCATAATTCTGCTATTATAGGCATAATAGACATAATGCTGCTATTATATACAAACAGATCCAACTTCCAACAAATCATTTTTATTGAGTAAACAAGGTATTACAAACTGCATAATTTAATCTACTTTCATTAAACCCGGTGAAGATCATTTCTTTTATGAATGGACATTTGACCAGAGCTGCTGCGGGTAATGGCGCCCTCTATAGGCTTAGTTGGCTTACCCCCTCCTCTGCGCGGTCATATCCTCTCAATGTTTACAAATGTGAACAGGGCCGAAATTGTATCACATTTGACTTGCAATTTGTTTGTACTATTGCACTCTTCTCCTTTAATAAATAATCCAGAATAAAACTCACAACAATAAAATATAAATGCACAATAAAGTGCTGGGTGCGTAATTACTGTGAGTCCTATCTGAACTAATTGTTTGTCGACTACGCCACTTTTGTTATAGAGGGAAGTCCCCTTTGAATACACTTTAACTTCTTCTTCAGGCTTTCACAGGTTCGAGGTTAACTGGTAAGTTTCAATACTTTTGGTTTTGAGAATACAACACTGGCATGAGAATATCCCTTTAAGAAACTGGACACGAATACAGTGTATCAAAAAAAGGTAAGTCATATTTATTGGGTCCCTAATACATTGGCTTCTGTGCCTTAAAAACAATCAAATAAACACTATACTAATAAAACCTATATAAACATACAAAACACAATTAATCTACACAACAACTATAAAATAAATTATAAAGTTGTGCAAATTACGCGGGGCTTAATCACAAGGGTTCCTTAGCATGGGGGGTTTCTGTGCAACAAATACTTTTCAAGTAAAGTGCTGTGCCAATAAAGTGCTTCAAGATACTCAACACGGTTTGTTCAGGGGTAATGCTGCATGTCCATATATGGGGGTAAGATGGGAAAGGGTTTGAGGCCAGTCGTCTTCGTCTTCTCTCTTCTTTCTCTCCGCCTGCAATTATAGAGATCTAGACCAGTTCACTGTGCATTTACACGATACATTTGCGTTGTCTCAGGCAGTGGTTATACAGGGATTCAACGTTGCTTGTTCGAATACTCACTCGCCAGCCAGGTTTTTACACCTGGCGCTGAGTTGGTTGCGTATGCAACGTTATCGCCACTTTCCAGTCTCAGCGCTCCTTATATGGTCTGGTCTCACTCGTCTCTCATATGGTCTGGTCTCACTCGCCTCTTCCTCCCCTTCGGTTCGATCGCTTTCTCCTCTTGGTTTCTCCTTTGAATGTAGGCACACCTCGGCTTCCAAACTCCTAGGTGGCTGGTATGTCTACTTCATCTATGCACTCCTCTACTCCGTGTCTCGGCACCACCTTCCCCTCTGCTGTCCTTCTCCTCACTGACGCCTCTGTCACTTGGGTGCTCTGTTCTTCCTTTCAAACGGTCCCGCCTCCGCTTTTGTACCTGCCAAACCACACCTCCCTCTTCTTTCATTTGTCCGTGGTGACAGTCTGTCTGGGGACATTGGCCATGACCGTGGCCTTGGGCGTGACCGCGTGACTGCCGCTCTGCCACTCAATGTCTCTCAATACATGTGACCAGGGGATCATGGGGAAAACAATTATAAACAATACAGTGCGTAATAATAATTGGTACAAAAATAATAAGATGGTGGGGTTAAATGAGGCAATTATACACATTAAGCACCAATAAAAACAAATTACAAAAGTTTTAAGAACCCCTCATTTCACCCTTGTCACACAAACATGAAACCCGTCTATGCTGCGACCACACTGGCAGATACAAAAGATATGACGCTGCACAGCATTTGTAGCTGAAGTTGAAACCAGCGCAACTTTTTTGCAACTTTGTAGCTTTTGTAGCAGCTACAAATGCCGGATGTATCTATGTATCTTTATGTTGCTGGCTTCCAATTTCCATTGAAAATGAATGGTAGCCTGTATCTTTGTAGCTGCCAGTGTGAACGCAGCATTAAAAGCCAGGTTTTGGTAGGGATGGGTGATCATTCTTTTGGCTTCCTTTTTCCCCCTCCTGTTTTTTTTGTTTTAGAGTTATGTTAACAGTTGTCTTACATTCATTTGGGTTCTTAATTAGGATATAATATTATTTTGTTGTTTTGGTTTATTATTTTATGACAACTGACCCACTCTGAAGAAAGGGAACCACCAGGGCTTGCTGGTGGTTCATTGTGAGGTTTTAAAGAGAGGGGTCACACGTCCTCCTTGGGTCCCCTATAGGCTGGAGCCGTAACACAAAATAAAAGTGGTGTATCTTGTAGACCAGGCCCATTGCAAGTTGCCGCACTCTGTCTTCAACCCTGAGCCATCCAACCCTACCAAAATGAGCAGGGGTTGATGTTTGAGGCCAAGACGTAGCCTTAACAGTTTGTTTTTAAGGCCTTAGTGGTGTTGTGATACCATGAGAAGCACGCATAGTCAAAATGAACTTGGATGAGGGCCCCTGTAAGAATCCTCAATGTCTGACTAGAGAGGAAATCCTATACAAAAAAAACGTGTTCTTTGATTGACTCTCTTTCTGCCATTTTATCACCGCAGAGGTTTGCCTCCAAAATGGAACCCAGGTAGATAATTTCCTCCTTTCTTGTGATAACATCATCACTCGCTTTGATTGTGATTCTTAAGGGGGCTCCCCATCAAACCGACATTGGCGGTGGTAAGAGTTGGAAAGCGTCTTGTTGCCGAAACGGAGAGGCGGAGAGGAGCTATGGTTGGCTGCAAGGAGGAGCGGTAGCGGGGCCCCTTTCTAAAATGCCGAAAGACGAAGAACTCAAGAGTTTCACTTATCCTATATTAAAATTGACTAATGGGAGGGTAGGTGGAAGGATGGGTGGGTGGGCCAGCGGACCACGGCCACGTAACTCTGACTCAGACATAACCATAAACAGACCAGATACGCCCATATACGGTATAGGCAGGATCACGGCCACTATGACTCAGACATAAACATAAATATGCCCATGTATAGAGATTCCTGATGTCATCGATATGACATCATCGTGCGGACATCATGAACTGGCCTCCGAGTACTATGATAATGGTTGCTGCACTAAGTACTGAATTAATTCAAGTCCATCCAAAGCATGATGCAATTGTAGACAGAATGAAACCACAGGGTGTTTCCACAATTGGTAAATGACACAAAAACAGTTCAGTGATTCAGTCATTCCTATGAAAACTTCAGGGTTACACAAGTTCAGGGTTGTATAGTAAAAAACTATAGATAGATGGGTAGGTTGGTAGGAGATAGCCAGCCAGACACTTTTCAGTTCAAATGTATTATAGTGCCAAATCACAAGTTGTCTCACGGCACTTTACATATAGAGCAAAGACCCGACATTGTCCCACCTTGAGCAAGCAATTTTTGCGACAGTGGCATTGAAAAACTCCCTCTTAAAGGGGCTACACCATGAATTAAAAAAAATATATATTATATATAAATATTGCCCCCTAATACGTTTTAAACAGGTTGTAAGCCTAAAAAACATCCAGATATTTTTTCTGACAATCTGACTGTCTGTCATTCCAAGCTTTTTCAGCTGCAATACCAAAACGTCCTATTGGGCAGGGGGGAGCTACTGAGCAATTCTGTCTGGCCATCGTCAATGCAAAATCCGTGCAAGTGACATCACTTGCACAGCCATTCTGAAATGGCCTGTTCAGACACGCCCATTCAGGAAATCCATGAAATGAGCATGAATGACTGAATGTTAAAAAAAAATATTTTTTTGGGTACAAGAGACACTGGGGAGCCCAAAAAATACTAAAAACCTAAAAAAAAAATGAAATTCATGGTGTAGCCCCTTTAAC
Organism: Gymnoscopelus microlampas; assembly: GCF_963454915.1. NCBI lineage: Eukaryota > Metazoa > Chordata > Actinopteri > Myctophiformes > Myctophidae > Gymnoscopelus > Gymnoscopelus microlampas. Next base: position 40,983,580 of record NC_139953.1, read on the forward strand.
TGGAAGACACATAAGGCTCTAGTGTGGGGTTTTACAATAGTAAAAACAGTGAAACTATCACAGCAATGACAATTATACAAGTAGGCAACAGCAGTAGTGAGAACTATAACAGCAATAGCTACAAATGCAGTATAATAAACATCTAATATAAATAAACAAGACCACTTTGGGTGTGTAGTTACCTTGCCATGATGTAACTTCAAAGGTGAACAGCAAATAAAAAATAATTGCTCCATTGATTAGAAATTGATTCAAAATGCTCCTCATTGACTTACATTGTACGCTGAAATAGCTCTCAAAGTCACTCTTTTAGCACATAAACGAACGCAAACAAAATGTATTCAGACAATATAGAACATCACCAAACCCAGTACTGTTTTTTTTTATATAAAAATGTTAACTTCCTGTTGATTTGGCCATTTTTATTAGGAGGAAAACCCGTACTGGATCCGCGGATCCGGATCTTTAAATAGTAAAATCAACAGGAAGTTGACATTTTTATTTAAAAAACAAACCGTACTGGGTTTGGTGATGTTCTATATTGTCTGAATCAGCTTTGTTTGCGTTCGTTTATGTGCTAAAAGAGTGAACTGGCCCCATGCTCACTGGAAACCGAGGTTTGGACATGCCTTCAGCCCTCTACTTCCGGTGGTGCGCCTATGTTTTCATTCCCACTAACAATATTTCTCCAGGGAACACTAACACCATTTCTCCCAAAGAACATGTATCGTTTTGGTTATAAGCCCACTTGTTTCTATGATGAAAGAGCAAGTTAAAATGTTACTAACTTTCCGTGGTTTTGTCGGCTCTAAGGACGCTATTGTTAAATGAGTTTCGTATTGTTTCCAGTGGGAAGCGAGCCGCACAGATGTAAATCCCGCCCACTACATTTCATTGGCGCGGCCTGCTTCCTGATCTGAAGGCCCGCCCACTTGTAGCCAATGTGCATAGGATCTCAACACGACTCCCGACAGATTCAAGCGCAGCTCTGAATCTGTTCTTGAGAGATTACATGTCATTAAACATGTTTAATCTATATTTTAAAATGTTTTGCTCTCTGTCTCGCTCCATGTCCCGCCTCCCCTGTCTTGTGATTGGCTAGCTGCAATTTGCCTAGCCAATCACAAGACGGGGGAGGCGGGACATGGAGTGCGGAAGAGACTAAACTAAATAGAAAATAATGGATTAAACATGTTTAATGGCAACGCCGATCAGCGCCAATCACCACACCACATTCACTCCACTGGCTCCCCTCACCTTCAGGACTGAATTCAAGATCTCCCTTCTGACCCATCAGTGCATCCACGGCAATGCCCCCCCCCACCTCATATAACTTCTCTTAACAAAATAACCCTCCACTCGAAACCTTTGCTCGTCCAACACCAACCAGCTTCTCCAGGCCCCCAAGACCAATCTCCGCACCATGGCCGACCGGGCTTTCTGCTCCACTGCCCCACGCCTGTGGAATGCCCTCCCCGACCACTTGAGAGCCCCACAATCTACCGATGCTTTTAAAAACACTCAAAACGTACCTTTTTAACAAAGCCTTTTCTTAGGTCTGTGATTTCCGTGTGCGTGCGTTATAAATAAAATGTATTGTGGCGCTGCTAAAAACATCCAATTACTTAAATGTGTGCACTTAAAAATTAAATAATAAAATATAAGTTAGTTGGTAAAGTGCACGGTGCTTAAAGCTAAAACCAATAATGTTAAAACAAAGCCGACTACGGCACCTTTAGGAGGTCTGGTCCTCACGGTTAAAGCGTTAAAAGGCAGCAGAGGTTCGTATGACAACTTTGGATTAAAAGGCAAAAACTTAAAACAGAGGCAAAATTGAAAGGCGAACCACACCCACACTCCTTATCACCCAGCCTAGGTTAGTGCAGGTCAGTGGAAAGAAATATAAAGGGTGCGTTCGGAAATATAACACTGAGCACACTGGCCAATACAAACTAATAGGCGAGTGCGCTCGCGGTGCGCATTTCCGAAGACACAACACAAAAGCTTGTGCTTTGTGCATAATTTCCACCGGCTCACATTATTATTATTACCACAAGTTTGAACATAAGGCCTAAGCAGTTCTGAGAACTCAGACTCCCCCCCACAAGTCAAACTGGGATCAGGAATACAAAAATGTGCTTGCAGAACGGTTTTCACTTCTGCTTTTTTATCTTCTTTTCCTTCTTTTTTTTATTCCTGTTTTTCACCAGAAGGTCCAGGGCAGTTGTCAACAATGTGTCCTTACACAAATGACTAATGTTGTGGGTGTGTGCGTGTGTGTGTGTACAGTGTTAAGTATTAAAAATGGGCCGTAAGAGTATACAATCTAACCACTGCCTTCTCGGACGCAGGCTATAAAGTATAGTGCACTATAAAGTAACGTCTATGCAAAACCCAAAAGTACAAAAACATGTACGTGTAGAACTAGAGTCATGGGTGTGTGAGCATGAGTCACTGATTTACAAGGCATTTGTAGAATTGGCCTCAGGCCTTAATGGGTTAACAGGGTTAAAGGAGTAGTTCACCCCAAAAATGACTTATTTTCTATCAATTACACACCCCATATCTCACACAGCTGGGCCTGGATACAGTCCATGGGTGGTTGATGTCACAACTTTCCTATCAAATCAAATAGATACAAAATAGTTTAAACCCAAACCCACTGTGTGGCGCACTGTGCAACACTGATTGCACAATAATATCCCACCCCTCTGTGCAGATGTGAGTCAGTCCTTCAGTAGCCTCGGAAACCCATTATTTTCCCTTCAGCAAGCCTTTTTCTTCCTTCAGCACATCACAAAGAGGAAGTGTAACTAACTCGTGATTGCCAGATCCTGATCCACCCCGTCGTAACCACATGCATACTTGTAACATTTTCAAAAACTCCTCAGAACATTTTCACAGGTCATCAACTCAAGACATGAATGGATGGATGGAATGGATGGAATGGAAAAGATGAATTAATGTCCAACAAAAACATTCATGTTTTGTGAAGATAGGTAAGTAAATGGGTACGTTTATGATGCGCAGTCTACGGAGCTAGTTCAGGCCAGGCAGCTCAAGGGATTGGGCCATCCGATCAGGTGACTATAGTCAGATGCTCTTTTCTCCTGATCGGGTGGTTAAAGGTACTACGCTGTTACCTGCACATTCTGGCTTCCCTGTCTAGCAGAGCTGACGTGCTTGCTACCGCTGCTGCTGCTGCTATTGCTCGCTGCTACTGCTGCTGCATCTGCTCACTGCTACTGCTGCTGTTTATCTGCTCGCTGCTTACTGCTGTTTATCTGCTCGCTGCTTACTGCTGCTGTTATCTGCTCACTGCTTACCTGTATGCTGCTGCCCATGAAAGTCATCCCACCCGCCTCCCCGGCATCCACCTGTAGGCTCTGTTTCTAGATCCCCACGGGGGTTTAATTCATTCCCTGTAAATGCTATTTGGCATGTAACATTCATTAAAAATGTTATTCTTACAGGGAATGAATGGATTCAGATGCCTGACGCCAAACTATGCTTCCTCATGCTTCTATATCCATGCTCAAGCTTGCTTAATAAAAATATATTCTAATCCAATCCAAGAGGTGTCTGACTGAACTATGTTAGACTAAAATTGAAATTGTATTTAAATACTTCTTTGAGTTCCAGTTTAAAATTATTAAAATTTTAATTATTAAATGAGGTGGAAGCGTTTTAGAGAAGAAAAAAATAATAACATAAAACTAGTAACGACAGCCTTCCTAGAAATCTGGATTCAAATATAATATAATATTTGTCTTTTAAATGTAGTGGAGTGAAAGTCATAAGTATAATAATAATAATACAAGTAAAGTGCAGATACAAACATTTTTACACTACTCAAGTAAATGTACTATGTTACTGTTCAACACTGGGAAGAAGAGACAGAGACGAGACACAGACAGAAACAGAGACAGTCAACGAATAATGCATTCTCAAGGCCAATAGATGACAATAATAATAATAAACTTTATTTACAATGTGCTTCACAACACAAACAACATAGTGAGGGCGAAAAGGCAAAACACAGGCAATTCAATTAAAGCAAAAAAAAAAGAGCAAAAGAACAACAAAAAAGACAAAGTAATAAGAGTTTTCAAATGTACGCAGAGTCCATTGTCCAATCCTCTAGTTAAAAGCCTTTATGTAGAAGTGAGTCTATAAAATTGTTTTAAAAGTGGCTAGCGAGGTAGCCTGTCTAACTTTCAAAAGAAGTTTATTCCACAAATGTGGAGATAGGCAACTCGGACGGTGCTGTTTTAAGATGTATAAATAAAAATGTATGTATTTGTTGTAAATAAATTCATCGTTATTTAATTAAATTAATTCAAAAGAAGTAGGTTGACCAGCCTCCAAGTTGACAAGTTGACAAGACAACCTCACCATTAGGTTGGGAATCATGAATAATCTATTCAAAATAACACATAGTACTTGACAACGATATGATGGTGCCTAGATATGGTGGACTAGCGACATCATCTGGCTGCTAGATCGTATTGTTAGTTAAGTTTCATGTTCGTGTTAAGAAGCAGTGTTGAGGATAAAGCTGGATGTCCCTAGTTAAAATGCAATTGCGGTACAGTAGTTATTATGAAGCACTAACATAACACCGTTGTAATTGTAAAATGAATCAATATTGAGCAACTTCATTGCCTAATTCTCAACTAAAACTCAAAAACATATAGACATAAATGGTCATGTGACGTGGAGAGTGCATGGCACGTTTGCGACAGTTATGCGACAAATGGTACAACCAGGAAATAAAATCGAAACAATGGCTACCTTTGCATTGAAGGTATGTAGCTAGCTAATGTAACAAAATGTTTAATATTAAAGGGCCAAGTAGCCTACTTGTTATTTATTGTAGGACTTTCTTGTATCGTACTGTCTTTAGTGGGTAGCAGAGTCAAGTGATTGTATAGTTTTCAAGCCAGCGCTGCTTCCACGACAAATGTCGGGCCTTCGGCGATAGTATTGTTTGTGGTTTGATATGTGGAAATTAATAAAGATGCATAACGATGCAGACGTAGATGATTCTGCATCAATGGAGTGACATTGCTTAATCGAACTGACTAATATGACTGTGTCAGATAGCTAACTGACTCATGTGCATGGTGCATGGTCGCACTCTCTGAGCATCGTGTGTGTGTGTGTGTGTGTGTGTGTGTGTGTGTGTGTGTGTGTGTGTGTGTGTGTGTGTGTGTGTGTGTGTGTGTGAGCTTAACCAGGTCTGATCATTCTCTATTGGTCCTGACATTAACTAGGTGTAGTAGCTATTCCTCTTGAACCTGCTTTCTACCACCTGCTGTGTCCTTGCTGCTGGGTCTTGTCTCATCAGTGTCTGTTCGGCATCTCCCACTACTGAAATAATCTGTCAATTTGACACATATAATTGCATCTTGCACTAACATGCTTTTCACAATTTTCATTAATTACCTGTACATTTACCACAAAAGCTTCAGACAGATGTAAACTCTTCAGGATAAAAATGACTAGGCCCGTGAGGATCAGATTTAAACAAAAAGCAGTCCAAAGTAGGATGGCTGGCATCTAAATATTTAACCCATTAAAATCGGAAAAGCTTCTGTGTCATTTTAGATTTATTTGGCTATTCAAAAATCATGAACATTTGTGCAAATCTTGGAATATATATATATATTTTTTTAAAGAGAACATTTTTAAGTCATATCTTTGCTTCTGGGGGTCCCTGGAACATTTTGAGATGGGGGTCCGTTTTGGGGGTCCTTGACATGAAAAGGTTTTGAGCACCACTGATATAGCAACATACGTTTTTCAGAAAACTCTCAGGATTTAGAAGCCATTTTTAGGATCAACCTCAGGTCTTAACGGGTTTGTTAAAGGACGACTTCACCACTTTTCAACATATCCTCATATAATAGACGGATTTCCGCGCGACGTCATCACAGAGCAGAATGCGCAATCTGCGCATGCCCGGGTGAAAGGCGCGTTCGAAAATACAGCCCTGAGCGGCAGTGAGCGCACTGGCCAATACAAACTAATAGGCGAGTGTGCTCCGGTGCGTAATTTCCAAACGCACCCATAGGCTTCCCCCTCCTCTGCGCGGTCATATTCCTCTCATGTTTACTAACAGGAAACCCTCACTAATGCTCATGATAAAATGGTACAATTTTTTTCTAATGAGTCTGTGTCTCATAGGAGGGCTGTAGACAGTTCAGAAACCCGTCTACCAGTGACATCATTGATGGGGAATCCAAGCTAATAGAAACTGCAGGCTTTCTATTCCTGGAAAGTTGCAATGCAATAATAGATCCCATTGTTCTCGCCTTAATAAAAATCGGATTTTTTTTGGGGGAAAAAATCCTGCCTAACGATGATGTCACTGGTAGACGGGTTTCTGGACTGTCCACAGCCCTCCTATGAGACAGAGACCAAGTAGAAAAAAAATTGTATCATTTTATCATGAGCATTAGTGAGGACCTATTATATGAAGATAGGTTGAAAAGTGGTGAAGTCGTCCTTTAAGTAGATTGTCCCAGCCTGCCAGGCAGGTCCACTCTGTGCTGTCTGCAGTCTGTGAGGAACAGGCTCTGGCCCACCAGGCCACAGCCAAGGACCATACACTAACTATCACCGTTGTTACATGATAGACTTATGTATGTATTGTGTTGTCCTTTTTTCTATTGTATACTTATGCATTGTTTATAGATGATTGTGTTGTTTGGAAATTATATAATAATTTGGGCCTATGTCCTTTCTTTGCTAATATCATGACAACCAGATATTTTGTGCCACTTCAAAATAAATGTTCTGGCTTTCACAGTCACAACAAAGTAAATAACATGAAATGACCACAAGGTTTAATTTAAAACAACATACTTTTTATGTTTCTGCAGCTTTCAGTCCAATGTGTTGACAATCAATCTGGAGTGCCTGGAGTTGTGGTGAATGGGGAGAAGACATTTTCCCTCCCGGTGGTGAGTTACCTGTTAAAGTTAAACATACTCAATCAACGTGTGTGTGTGTGTGTGTGTGTGTGTGTGTGTGTGTGTGTGTGTGTGTGTGTGTGTGTGTGTGTGTGTGTGTGTGTGTGTGTGTGTGTGTGTGTGTGCTCAAGTGTGCATGCATACATGCGTGTATAATTTAGTGCTTTGTATGTTGTGTTTACTGACTAGGAGTTCAATGCATCGCAGAGAACCTTTGGTGATGGACGAGGTCATCTAAGGTTAGCAGATTTGTACCATACTACTTTTTGCAATTACAGTTTGTACTGTACTTTTTAAGGAAATAAAAAACTCAAAAAAGTCATTCAACATTTAAAACACAATACAAAACAATGCATTTGAACCAAACCAAACCACATACAACTACAGTATATTGCACTAGTAGGAGTCATCCTACATTCTGTGTTCAGTTATTGTCCCGTAAAGGTGATGGTTTTGTGTCTTCATGTATTGTAGCTCAGTGAGAGCATTCCAGTTCCCTCGTGGACAACATGAACAGACTCTGATGGAGGTGGATCCCCCAGACACTGGGAATAATTCTGACACAGAGTGAGTGTCACCACACACACACACACACACACACACACGCCCGCCCGTCCGTCCGTCCGTCCGTCCGTCCGCTCGCCCGCCTGCCTGCCTGTCTGTTACCAAAACATAATATTTGTTAAAACTGACTTATTTGCATAATGTGTGTTACATTACATTACATTACATTACAGTCATTTAGCAGACGCTTTTATCCAAAGCGACTTACAATAAGTGCAATCAACAAAGGTAGGGAACGAAAGCTACTAATCACCAGAGGTTATAAGTGCATTTTCTGCAATAACAAGCAACCAAGAGCATACCTAGCGCTAAGGTAAAAGTGCAATATATCAGCTACCTATTTCCTTAAACAGATGAGACAAAGTAGTCAAATGAGCAGGAGCTAAAAACAAATAATTGTATTGACTAAACAAGATCCAATAAACAATTCAACAATAAAACAAGCATTCGTACAACTAGTTAACAACAAGTAGGCCAGGCAAAGAGGAAGGGTAGTGTTTCCTGAAGAGGTGGGTTTTCAGCCTGCGGCGAAAGATGGGCAGTGACTCTGCTGTCCTGACATCAGTGGGAAGTTCATTCCACCACTGTGGGGCCAGAACAGAAAAAAGTCGTGACCGTGTCGATCGACCAGAAGGACCGTTGAGTGGCGGGGGAGTCAGTCGCCCCTTGGTGGCCGACCGGAGTGGTCGGGAAGGGTTGTGGGCATTGACCAATACCCGGAGGTAAGAGGGAGCTGTTCCTTTCGCTGCCCTATAGGCTAGCACCAGGGTTTTAAACTGAATGCGAGCCGCTACGGGGAGCCAGTGCAGGGAACGGAGAAGGATAGTTGTGTGAGAGAACTTGGGGCGGTTGAACACCAGACGAGCCGCAGCTTTCTGAACAAGCTCCAGGGGTCTGATGGCAGATGCCGGAGCGCCAGCCAGGAGGGAGTTGCAGTAGTCCAGGCGGGAGATGACAAGAGCCTGGATGAGCACCTGGGCTGCCTTCTCCGTGAGGAAGGGCCGAATTCTCCTGATGTTGTAGAGGAGGAATCTGCAGGACCGTGTCACTGATGCGATGTTAGCCGAGAACGACAGTTGATCGTCCAGGGTCACACCCAGATTCTTCGCAGTCCGAGTTGACGTCACCACAGCGTTCTCAATGGTGATGGCCATGTCTCGGTGAGGACAGCCCTTCCCCGGGATGAACATCAGCTCGGTCTTGTCCAGGTTGAGCTTCAGGTGGTTCGTCGACATCCACTCCGAGATGTCAGCCAGACAAGCAGCAATGCGTGCCTCCACGTGTGTGTCAGAGGGGGGGAATGAGAGGATCAGCTGGGTGTCATCGGCATAGCAGTGGTAGGAAAAGCCATGGGAGCGGATGACAGCACCAAGAGATGTAGTGTAGAGAGAGAAGAGAAGAGGACCCAGAACCGAGCCTTGGGGAACCCCAGTAGTGAGCCTGTGTGGTTCTGACACAGACCCTCCCAGCTTCACCTGGTAGGAGCGACCCGTCAGGTAGGATGCAAACAGGGAGAGTGCAGAGCCTGAGACACCCATCCCCTCGAGGGTGGAGAGGAGGATCTGATGGTTCACTGTGTCGAACGCTGCAGACAGGTCCAGGAGTATCAGGACAGAGGAGAGAGAGTTCGCTCTAGCGGCATGGAGTGACTCCGCCACTGCCAGGAGGGCAGTCTCTGTCGAGTGACCCACTTTGAACCCAGACTGGTTGGAGTCCAGGAGGTTGTTCTGGTGGAGATACGAGGACAGTTGTTTGAACACAGCACGTTCGAGAGTTTTAGATAGGAAGGATAGAAGGGAAACCGGCCTGTAGTTCTTGACTTCAGAGGGGTCAAGTGTCGGTTTCTTGAGGAGGGGGGTGACTCTGGCAGTCTTGAAAGTAGAGGGAAAGTAACCAGATGTCAGAGAGGTGTTAATAAGGTGGGTTAAGAAGGGAAGAAGTTCAGGTGCAGTGGACTGCAGCAGAGGGGATGGGACAGGGTCCAGAGAGCATGAGGTGGGGCGGCTAGAGGTAACAAGGAGAAGGACCTTGTTAGGAGAAAGGGGAGAAAAGTGGGATAGAGAGGTGGAGGGGGGGGAGAGAGGAGTAGATGAAGCTAGAGAGGGGAGGGTGGAAGAGGGACGGGTGTGGGTAGTGCGCAGGGCACCAGCCGGGGGAGGAGGGAATGAGGATCGGATATCGTTCACCTTCTTGTCAAAGAAGTTGGCGAAATCGTCAGGGACGAGGGACGAGGAGGGAGGAGGGGGAGGTGGTTGCAGGAGAGAGGAGAAAGTTTCAAAGAGTTTTTTAGGGTTAGAAGGAGAAGCCTGAATTTTAGTGCAGAAGAAAGCAGCTTTAGCAGCTGATAGAGAGGAGGAAAAGGTAGAAAGGAGAGATTGGAAGGTAAGAAGGTCCTCGGGGAGGTTGCCATTTCTCCATTTACGCTCAGCTGCTCTTAGGCTCCGTCTCTCAGTACGCACTGAGTCCGACAACCAGGGTGCAGGTGGAGTTTGGCGTGCAGGCCTGGTGGTGAGGGGACAGAGATGGTCCAGGGAAGAGGATAGAGTAGAGAAAAGAAGATCAGTGGCAGTATCGGGGGATAGTAGAGCAAAGGATTCGGGGGCAGGGAGAGCAGAGAGGACAGAGGAGGAAAGATCAGAGGAGGATAGTGAGCGAAGGTTGCGACGTGAGGAAATCATGTGGGTAGGGAGGGGCTGTGGGGGGGGGGAGGAGAGAGAGAGAGAGTAAGACATGAGGTAGTGATCAGAGAGTTTCTTACCCTTTTCACTGGGAGGAGGAGTGACGGACAGGTTAGCAGTAGAGCAGCCTCTGGTGAAGATCAGGTCCAGTTGGTTGCCCTTCTCGTGGGTAGGGGGAGATGGGGAAAGGACTAGGTCGAAGGCGGCGAGAAACGACAGTAGTGGGTCTAGCTGCTTCTCGGTCGGGAGGTTGAAGTCACCCAGAAGGATGATTCCAGAGCCGTCGACCGGGAAGTGAGAGACTAGATGGTCGAGTTCCTCCAGGAAGCCACCAGCAGAGCCCGGTGGGCGATAAACAACTGCAATGGTGAGCTTGACTGGATGAGAAACCGTGACCATGTGATATTCAAAAGAGTTAGGAGAGAATTGTGACAGTGAGACAGGAGAGTATTTCCATTTTCTGGAAATTAGCAGACCAGCACCACCACCTATCCGCACGCCTCTGGGAGTGTGAGAGAAAGAGAACACATCTGACAGAGCCGCGGGTGTAGCAGTGTTTTCTGGTGGGATCCAGGTCTCAGTCAGGGCAAGGAAGTTAAGGGAGAGCCCGGATGCGTAGCCTGTGATGAAAGCAGCTTTGCCTTCCACCACAGCCGATCGGCAATTCCAGAGCCCCCCTGTTACCACTTGCTCGACGTGAGTTGAAATAGTAGGATACATTAGATTAGCGGTCTCGCGACATCTGGGTGTAACCCAGTGTTTTTGCGACCGCCAGAAAGAGGAGAGGACAGGAATAGGAAGAAAGCCCATTGTAGATCACTAAACATATACACACTACTATATCTAGAAGAAGCACTCAAGTCGCGCTTTGACAAAGTCGCCTGCAGCTGCCTTTGTTCGTCTAGCCTTCGTTCGGCTGGCCGCTTTGCAAGCTGCCGCTTTCAGCGCTGGTTTAAAACCACTTAGCTTGATTGCTAATTGTCTGCCGGGGAGTGCTGCCCCACCCAGCCACTTAGCACAGGGCTATTAAGTGGCCTGTTCTACCTGAAATTGCCTCAAGTGCTCTGTGAGGCACACACAGAGTATCAATGGCCTACAGCTTATAGCACAAATACAAAAATAGAAACTACAGACTAACACAAGCTGAGAATACAGCACCAGTAACAAAGCACTTAAACTACACTGCTAGTAACTTGCTAGATAAGAAATATGCTATACTCACTACCCAGCAGCCAGGAGCTATGTTCACTCCAGATGTTGAAACGCACACTGAGGTGAAACTATAGCAGCCTGACTTTTAAATCCTTGGAGCTGTGCTGCCCCACCCAGCCACTTAGCACAGGGCTATTAAGTGGCCTGTTCTACCTGAAATTGCCTCAAGTGCTCTGTGAGGCACACACAGAGTATCAATGGCCTACAGCTTATAGCACAAATACAAAAATAGAAACTACAGACTAACACAAGCTGAGAATACAGCACCAGTAACAAAGCACTTAAACTACACTGCTAGTAACTTGCTAGATAAGAAATATGCTATACTCACTACCCAGCAGCCAGGAGCTATGTTCACTCCAGATGTTGAAACGCACATCCTCCTGAGTTAACATAATTCAGTACCTCTGACCCATACTGGAGCGCATTGAGATCCAGATGAAAACAACCTAACCAGAAAAAACGGACACTATTATCCTGCCTATGTATTAATACATGTTTCATTGTCTTCCCTTCAGCAAAATGGAGGTTGACCAGTGATTGCCAGTAGGTAAGCAAGAATGAGTTCCTTGCATGCAACACATGCATGTCTTTTATCTCAGTGTCTAATAAGACATGCATGTATTTTATCTCAGTGTCGAATAACACATTTATGTCTTTTATCTCAGTGTCTAATAACACATGCATGTCTTTTATCTCAGTGTCTAATAACACATGCATGTCTTTTATCTCAGTGTCTAATAACACATGCATGTATTTTATCTCAGTGTCTAAGAACACATGCATGTCTTTTATCTCAGTGTCTAATAACACATGCATGTCTTTTATCTCAGTGTCTAAGAACACATGCATGTCTTTTATCTCAGTGTCTAAGAACACATGCATGTCTTTTCCAGATACCTCCACGAATGACCTCCTTCAGCCTCAAACAACCATTCCATCATTTTATTTCAGAATGATTCTGTATGTCTCACATTCATTGTCATTTGTCACTGTATTTTTTATTTTTTCGATATCATTATCAATTTGTGAAAATAAAATCTGATTTCTCCATTTTGTAAATGTCCATTTTAACGTCCATCCATGAATTTAATGTGGTTCTCCTGTGAAAAACATTTCTTGGTAAGAGTGTTTTACCAGCCACGAGCAGTATATTCTTAAATTTTGTTATACAACTTATAGCGAAAATAGCTTCTGTAGATTGTGGGCTTCAAATCAAGAATTAAGATAATGTATTTGTCACTACTGTACAAGCAGTGAAATGCTAGTGTGGCAAGGTCAACAACACCACAACAAAACAAGAATATTGGATATTACATAAAATGAAACATTAAGTAATAATAATAAAATTAAGGAATACTGATAAGGAACGATACAGATAAAGTCCCCTAAGGAATCAGGGGATGCCAGGTTGAAAGTGGTTAATATGTATCTTTTCAACCATTCTGGATTTATATCCTAAATATGTTTTCTTATTCTAGGCCAGTGGTTCTCAATCTTTTTAATTTCAAGGACCCACAGTTTAGTATGCATTAGGCCACAGACCAATGGTAAGTGAGTACAAATGGAACCAAATTTGTACACACTCACAGTTACAGACCGGTAAGGGTCCGTTTAGTAACTGACTATCAATCATTTAGCTGGGGACCCCTGGAATTCCCTCAAGGACCCCTGGGGGTCCCCTGATATTGTCCTTGTAATGTGTGAGGGGGCCGTGTTTTTAATCTAAAAAATATATATAATGTTTTTTGGAAAATGAAAACAATCAAATTATTAAAACAATTAAATAAAATTAATGAAAAAAGACAATATCAGTCACCAGAACCAATAACGGGGGTTTTCATTGAATCTATCATTAAAATGGAGTTTGAAATTACAATGGGTTTGTATAGGAAGGGGCCGTGTCTGATAAAATGAATATCAAACATATAAATACTGAATCAAGCAACCCACAAATTGTCTGGGGTGCTCACAGAGGCTTGAGTAGACCTTAAAATGACCCCAAACATGTGAACAAAGTGAAATATGCCTTTAAGTGATTAAAAAATCCCTAAAAACACAAGTGTTGCTCTTCAAGTTGTCTTATCACAGTCAGAGACAAAGAAGAGATGATCCTTAAGAAATAAAACTATAGAACAAAATTTAAGCCATGAGGCCCATAGGGCAGGAGCCTTTTTACTGTCTCTGTAGCAGCTTGATGTACAAGTACGCCCCGGCCCGTACATGATGCTAGTATGTCGCAGGGACTTACTTACCCCCATCCAACCCTTGATACTGTGTGCCAGGCAGGGAGGCATTTGGTCCTATTTTCTTTTTTCTTTCCATATAGTCTTTGGTATCACCCGGCCTAGGATCGAATCCAGACCTCCCAGTCTCAGGAGTACATTCCAACCACAAGGCCACTGAGCTGGTTATAACACAACATAGGAAGAAGAAAACAGCCAGCACTCAATAAATGTCCTTTCACATAGATGTATTGCCTATAACACAACAAAGGCCTAGTCTACATAAATACAATATGTAAAACTGTATGTACTATAGGTAGCCTACATAGCCTACTACACTATACCCAATGAACTGACCTGTGGTTACTGACAGATGATAGGATAGTACTATACAAAACGTCATGCAATCAGCTTACAAGTTACTGGTATGAAGAGTGAAAAATATGTACTCTAGATCAGGGGTCTTCAACGTTTTCCAGCCCAAGGACCCCTATATTAGCTGAGAGAGAGATGAAGCAGGGACCCCCACTACATATTACATACAATTGTGTTGCAGATTTAACTTTTTTTCATAGATAGATTTGCACTCATCAGTGTATTTTCAGACATTTAAAACTCTCAGTACTTAGTAAACTTGACCTTAGGCTCTGTACTTAGTCTGCTCTTTTCCCCCTTCCTACCAAACCTCTTTGCTGACAATAGCCACACACAAGCTCATAAACTCACATTGTTTGATGTCAAAAACATCAAACAATGCAGAATGTTTAACCAACATTTCGTGTGCGTGTACCTGTATGACCTTTTGCTGTTGTCATGACTTTTTTTCTACAGTGAGATGATCACAATAACATCCCACCCCTCTGTGCAGTTGAGTCAGTCAGTCACACTTGAGTTGCACAGAACAAGAAGACTGATTTCCAGATCCTGATCCACCCCGTCGTTATCACCATAACAGACTCAGATATGGATGGACAAAATGTGTATTGATAAAATATAGGTAAGTAAATGGGTAAGTTTCTTTGTTGTTAGACTAAAATTGAAATTTAATTACATTTCTTTGGTGAGTTCCAGTTTATTTATTTTTTATTTATTTTTTATCCCGCGATTTTTGTAACCCATTTTTTTCACCCGGTGCCAATTTCCTAAGTGATCCTGGGCACTATACCAGCCCTACACCAGCGCTACACCAGTCCCCCACAGCCTAGGGAGGCCAGGGCCGAGCTCATGCTTCCTTCAATGCATGAGAGCCAACTGACCTTCTTGTCACCTGACAGGGGGGAGTTTCCCCGGTAGGACGTAGCGCGTGGAAGGAACACGTTATTCCAACCAGTTCCCTTCCCCTCCATCAGGCGCCCCAGCTGTCATGGGGGAGGCGGTATAGTGACCAGGATTACTACATGTTTTTGTGAGGGTATACCCTGGTAGACACGGGGAGAACACGCAAACTCCACACAGAGTGGGCCCTTTCGCCAACCCCACCTAGGGTATGGACGCTGATGACGCGGAGGAGAAGACACGCCCCCAGCGCCCACAGCGCCCCCAATCGAACCCAGGACCTTCTAGCTGTGAGGCGACATCGCTACCGACTGCGCCACCGCGCCCCCTCAGTTTAAAATTTTTAAAGAAGAGATTAGAGAAGATAAAACAAAACGAAATAACAAGTAACGACAGCCTTCCTAGAAACGTGGATTCAAATGTACAATATTTGTCTTTGAAATGTAATGGAATGAAAGTGTAATAATAATAATAACTAGAAAAAGTGCTCCTCGGAGCACAAGTCTCCGCCAGCAGACTTGTGTTGGGAATGTTGGGAATGTTCTAATTCTTATGTTCTAATTCTTACAAGAAATAGAACATGTTACTGTGTCATAGTAACATGACACAAGTGTCCTATCCGTCTGTATAAGTGTCCTATCCGTCCTGTCTGTATAAGTGTCCTATCCGTCCTGTCTGTATAAGTGTCCTATCCGTCCTGTCTGTATAAGTGTCCTATCCGTCCTGTCTATGTAAGTGTCCTATCCGTCCTGTCTGTGTAAGTGTCCTATCCAATTGTTACAGTATCCGCCATTTCTCAGCCATTTCGTGATTATTCCTGTCTTACCTCACTTTGAAAGAGGCACAGATTCTTTCAAAGTAACACATGTATTTATAGGCCGCTATACGTCACTAGCCAATCAGATCACACTATTTCACTGTATTGTCACGTGTCACGTGAGGCTTGACCAATGTTAGTCCCAGTTTCAGAAAGTGAAAACAAACTCTCCTGGCGGAGACAATAATAATAATAAAGGTAAAGTGCAGATACAAAGAAATGCACTTAAAGGTAGGGTAAGCGATTTAGTTTGGTTGAAATAAGTGTTAAATAGCTCTATATTCTGATAGTACTCATTGCTAAAGATTGCTATAGAGTGTTTGTTCAGTAAATTGAGTCTCCCATGTCTCTCCAGCTCTTTATTAAACAGAAAATGCATTTTCCAGTGCTCTCTCCTGATTGGCTTAAATGTTGTCACCTACCTGAAAATGTACTATATTCTGTTTACTACAGAGCTGGAGAGACCCTTGTGACCGAACAAACGCTCTGTAGCAATGATTACTATCAGAATATAGTACTTTAACCTTTTTAACTAAACAAAAAAAAATGACCCAAAAATATCACTTACCCCTATCTTTAAGTACAGTACTCACGTAAATGTAGGGTACTATGTTACTGTCCATCACTGAGAAGAGACAGAGACAGTCAACGAATCATGCAGTCAAAAGGCCAATGGATAATAATAATAAACCTTATTTGTATAGCACTTTTCATAAAAGGTTTAGTTGAAGTGCTTCACAACACAAAAAACAAACAAAGTGTGGGGGAAAAGGCAAAACACAGGCAATTCAATTAAAGCAAAAACAGCAAAAAAGATTGTCCAATCCTCTAGTTAAAAGCCATTCTGTAGAAGTGAGTCTTTAAAAGAGTTTTAAAAGTGGCCAGTGAGGTGCCTAGATATGGTGGACTAGCGACATCAGCTGGCTGCTCTATCGTATTGTTATTTAAGTTTCATGTTTGTGTAGTTAAGAAGCAGTGTTGATGATAAAGCTGGATGTCCCTAGTTATCTTGCAATCGTGGTACAGTAGTTATGATGAAGCACTAACATAACACAGTTGTAATTCTAAAATGAATCAATATTGAGCAACTTCATTGCCTATTTCCCAACTAAAATGTCCTCAGAAGCAATTTTTGTTATACTGTATAACATTATGTGAAAGTGAAAGCGATCTAGAGCATGGTTTTTCACAGTGGGTGCCGTGGCACAAGGCCAAGGGTGCCGCATAATACTTTGCTAATATAATCAATATCACTTCAGTTTAACCACTTTGAGTCAATACTTAGTAAAAATGGAACTGGGTTACATTGTAATTGATGCGCTCTTTTTCGATCTACACCAAATCTCTTTGACAAAAATAGCAGATCTACGAGCACACAACACATTGCAATGTGACACATTTGTGAGCTTGTAGATCTATTTTTGGCAAATGTTCCCCCAGAATATGGATGCTGGGGGTGAAGTAAGTTACTTGACAAAACTCTGCATTAGGACATAATGCAGAGTTTTCCTTGAGACATACTGTATCTTAGGGAAAGAGTTACATATTTACATACCGTAACATGACATAAATGTAAGGTGCTAAAAAGTAACAATGTAATTCAGGGGTGCCCTGAGCCAAACAAGTTTGAGAACCACTGATCTAGAGAACTGTTGGTTTTGACTAGTCACATTAATTAAACTTAAACTTCAACATTATTTAGACCTCAAAACACAAAAACATACAGACTTAAATGGGCATGCGTGTGAGTTGGGTGTGCATGGCACGTTCTGCGGCAGTTTTGCGACACATGGTACAACCAGGAAATATAACCACAATTATGGCTGAATTGAAGGTATGTAGCTAGCTAATGTAACACAATGTTTGATATTATAGGGCCAAGTAGCCTACTTATTACTTATTGTAGGACCTTTTTGTAATTTACTGACTTTAGTAGGTAGCAGAGATAGTATCGTTTAGAGCCAGCTAGCGTTATGCTTCGACAACAAAATGTCGGGCCTACGGTGATAGGCTTAGCAGTGTTTGTGGTTATGAGATGTGTAAAAGATGCATAACGATGCAGACGTAGATGATTCTGCATCAATGTGTGTGTGACATTACTGAATCGATTACTGCTCACTAATATCACCGTATATATATATATATATATATATATATATATATATATATATATATATATATATATATATATATATATATACCCTTTATATGTTGTTTTAAAGCAAACACTTTTAATTCAAATCTTTGCTTCTGGAGGTCCCTGGCACAAAATACATATACCTTTGGGAGTCCTGGACATGAAAAAGTTTTACTGTCATAAGGTAACATTTTGTGCCTTTGTGTGAGTTGATCCTTTTGAGAGTGATGCGTGGCAGGTGTGTGGGATGAGTGAGTCAGATCAGAGCCATTCAAGGAGAGTTGCGTCACCTCCATTCACTTCATCGGGCCAGGTCTTCTACATAGCCCTCTATTGGCGAATAATGACAAAGCCCTAAAATGGAAGAGTCTATGAGCGTTTGTAAATTTCCAGTTAACATGAACCAAGTGACCAGCGCTGTTTCTGAAATCGTTAGTCATTTACAGAAACCCTCTGTAAATGAGGAACTGAG
The DNA here is from genome assembly GCF_963454915.1 of Gymnoscopelus microlampas. NCBI lineage: Eukaryota > Metazoa > Chordata > Actinopteri > Myctophiformes > Myctophidae > Gymnoscopelus > Gymnoscopelus microlampas. The sequence continues at coordinate 41,001,937 of NC_139953.1, forward strand.
GACTGAGGTAACCTCCAAACAGCTGACTTCTTTGACCCAGAGGAGGCTCTGGGTCAATCCAATCCAATCCACTTTATAGAACACATTTAAAACAACACACTGTTATAAACTATAGTTAAGTTTAGTCTCATTATTTTCACTAGGAGAGTTGACACTGTGTTCACCTTCAGAGCTTTTTTGCGAGGACAGATTTAGTGTGTGCGCGTTGCATCGCACATGCAGCTTCATTTTTGTACCTGTTCCAGCCAGTAGCATATTTCTTGCATTGTCCGAGACCAACGCAGGCTTCTTGTTGCCAATCTTCCAACTCTTTGGGCATTGCTCAGTGACTCAATTATCTCACTTTTTGCCATTGTAAGGTTTAGAAGCACGGCATTCTTTACAAATGACGTGCGTCTTGACAAGTTTACCATCTTTCTTGAAAAACGGAAAGCAGTTAGCTATTTTTAAATCTTTACTAAAGACTAATTTCTTCTCCCTGGCCTTCAGTGATAACTAAAGCAGCCTTATCTCCCCCTATTGGTGCTAATGTTTGTTTGTCCGTGCCTATTCATTGTATATTATTGTCTGCTTACATTGCATTGTTTGCTTCCTGTTTCTTGTTTTGTCTTTTTTTTTTTTTTTGCTTTGTTTTGTTTTTACCTGTACAGAACTTTGGTTGACCTGGTCATGTTAAATGTGCTATATAAATAAACTTTGATTTGATTTGATTTAATTTGATAGGTGATAACCTCAGTTTTCTTGGCATTTAGCCTAAGGCACACCTTAGGCTAACCTTGGCACACTCTAATCTTATCATCTTATCATTGACATTGAATTCCTTGCCACACCAGGCAAGCCAACCAAAATAATTGGTTTCATCACAATCAGTTACACATTACTTCAGGCTACTGTAGAGCCAGGAGGGATCATTTACCAGAAACTGCCAGCTATACTGGCAGCCTGTAGCCAGACATAATTGTGTCTTTCTTTATCCTAATAAAGAAAGAAAGAAAGAATATGACAGTGATATGATGGACACTATATCTCAGATGGATGTACAAAAGCGACAACATTAAGTATGGATAAACTATAGGTAAGTAAATAGGTAGGTTTCTATGATTGTTGTTAAACTAAAATCAAAGTTTTAATTGAAATTAAAATTGGAAGAGCAGTTTTGAATAATGGACCAGCTGCTGTTTGTACTGTAGAGGGATGATTCATTCACACTTTGATTAGTTCCAGTTTAAAATAATCTTAAATCTTAAAAAAGTTTTTTGCCAGCTATCTCTTGTTCTTCTCTCTTTTCTGGCATTCCAATGTATGGACAGGTCCTGGCATAGCAAGGAAATTCAAACATACCCTCACTGCAGTAAGGGTAGTAACCAAATTAGGTGGACGCATTTTAGAGAGGAAAGGAAAGGAAAAAACAAGTAATGACAGCCTTCTTAGAAATCTGGAGTCAAATAAAAAACTGTTGTTTTAAGATGTATAAATACAAATGTATGTATTTGTTGTAAATAAATTAATCTTTATTTCATTAAATAAATTCAAAATAAGTGGGTTGATCAGCCTCCAAGTTGCACCCTGAAGACAATTTCACCATTAATTTGGGAATCATTTATAATCTATTCAAAATAAGACTTAGTACTGTACTTGACAATGATTATATGATGGTGCCTAGATATGGTGGACTAGCGACATCATCTGGCTGCTGTTAGTTAGTTAAGTTTCATGTTCATGTAGTAAGAAGCGGTGTTGAGGATAAAGCTAGATGTCCCTTGTTAAAATGCATTTGTGGCACAGTAGTTATTATGCAGCACTAACATAACACTGTTGTAATTGTAAAAAGAATCAATATTGAGCAACTTCATTGCCTATTTCTCAACTAAAATGTCATCAGTTAAGCAATCTTTTATACTGTATAACATTATGAAAAAGAGATCTAGTGCAGGGTTTTTCAAAGTGGGTGCCGTGACGCAAGGCCAGGGGTGCCACAGAATACTTTGCTAATATTATCAATATCACTTCAGTTTAAGCACTTTGAGTTTATACATAGTAAAAATGAACCCGGGTTACATTGTATTTGGTGCGTTCTTTTTCAATCTACACCAAATCTCTTTGCCAAAAATAGCCGATCTACAAGCTCACAACACGTTGCAATACAACACATTAATGAGCTTGTAGATCTGTTATTTTTGGAAAAGAGATTTGGTGTAGTTCCCCAGAATAGGGATGCTGAGGTACAAGTGGTTAAATGCCGAGTAATGTTATTTTCAATCTGTCCTGAAGTGCAGTTTTCCTCGTGACATAATGGTATCTTAGGGGAAAGAGTCACATATTTACATACTGTAACATGACATAAATGTAAGGTGCTAATAACGTTTCATAACCGCTGATCATGAGAACTGATGGTTTTGACATGTCACATTAATTAATCTGAAACTTCAACATAGACTTCAAAACTCAAAAACATTTGTACATAAATGATGCACCATGCACCTCCGTGAGTGCATGGTGCATGGTGGCATCAGTTGGCGGGAGTGGGCGGCATTCGATACAAACAGGAATAACAAGATGGCGGGCCTTGTTCTGACGGTATGTAGCTAGCTACTGTAACAAAATGTTTGATATTATAGGGCCAAGTAGCCTACTTGTTACTTATTGTAGGACTTTTTTGTATCGTATTGTCTTGGGTGGGTAGCAGAGTCAAGTGATTGTATTGTTTTCGAGCCAGTGCTGCTTCCACAACAAATATCGGCCTACGGTGATAGCATTGTTTGCTACGGCGATAGCATTGTTTGTGGTTATGAGATGTGTAAATGAATAAAGACGCATAACGATGAAGACGTAGATGATTCTGCATCAATGGAGTGACATTACTTAATTGATTACAGCTTACTAACTTAAGTATAATATTTTGCTGTTCGTAATTTTGGATTTGTGTGTGCGTGCGCGTGTGTACACTTCATGCCAGTTTATTGGGTAGGCCTATGGCACTTCTGATGAGCTTAAACAGGTCTGATCATTCTCTAATTGGTCCTGAAATCAACTTTTATGTAAAAGGAGTCCAGCTAATTTGGTTGTATCCATCAATGTATGAAGTTAATGTGAATTGACATTCTTTAACTGATGATCTTTTAAGTGTGAAATAATCACATAAAGTCACTAGTGGATCATGTGTCAATGAACAGCAATCAATGATATATCCTGCATTCATTCATGCATACATCTTCATGAGTCATGTAATAACGTCATCATTTGTACCCTTATTTCAAAGTGCAAACAAATAATCTTTTGTGTATCATAATAAATACATGAAGGTGTAGTAGCTATAATAGGATATTGAACCTGCTTTCTACCACCTGCTGTGTCCTTGCTGCTGGGTCTTGTCTCATCAGTGTCTGTTCGGCATCTCCCACTACCAAAAGCATCTGTCAATTTGTCACATTTAACTGCAACATACTTTTCACAATTTTAATTACCCGTACATTTACCACTAAAGCTTCAGACAGATGTAAACTCTTCAGGATAAAACATTTCTAGGCCGGTGAGCCAGTCAGATTTTAAAAATCTGTCCAAATTGGGAGGGCTGTCATCTCATCTAATTTGGGCCTCTGTCCTTTCTTTACTAATATCCCCTTAAGACAACCAAATCCCTTAAGACAACCAGATATTTAGTGCCACTTTGAAAACATATGAAAGGATTTCAAAATAAATGTTTTGGCTTTCACAGTCACACAAAGTACGGTACATGACTAGTAAAGTCATGTTATCTACTTTACTAACGGTAAAGTAGATAACATGAATGACCACATGTTTATGTTTCTGCAGCTTTCAGTCCCATCATGTGTTGACAATCAATCTGGACGTCCTGGAGTTGTGGTGAATGAGACTACAGTTTCCTTTTCGGTGGTGAGTTACCTGTGTGTGTGTGTGTGTGTGTGTGTGTGTGTGTGTGTGTGTGTGTGTGTGTGTGTGTGTGTGTGTGTGTGTGTGTGTGTGCATGCATGCGTTCAGGTGTGCATGCATACATGCGTGTATAATTTGTTGCTTTGTTGTGTGTTTACTGACTAGGAGGTCAATGCATCGCGGAGAACCTTTGGCGATGGAGAAGGCCATCTAAGGTTAGTAGATTTGTACCATACAACTTTTTGCAATTACAGTTTGTACCGTGCGTTTTAAGGAAAGAAAAAAGTCATTTAACATGTTTTAAAATACAATACAAAGCGATGCATTTGAAATGTGCGTGCGTGCGTGCGTGCGTGCGTGCTTGCGTGCGTGCGTGCGTGCGTGCGTGCGTGCGTGCGTGCGCACCTCTCCGTCCGTCCGTCCGTCTGTCTGTCTTCTTTATGTCCTCTCTCACTGCAACCATAAACCTCCTCTTTGGCTTTAGCATCCTTCTCCCAATGTACCCCTCATCCCTCCTCTGCACATGTAAACTCTGTCTGTCTATCTGTCTGTTTGTCTGTCTATCTGTCTGTTTGTCTGTCTGTCTGTCTGTCTGTCTGTCTGTCTGTCTGTTTGTTACCAAAACATATTAGTTAAAAATGATTTTCAGGACATTCAGGTCAAGTTCCTTGTGTGATCGATTCTGTCCAGTTGATTTTGTTTAGGTCCATGTCACCCCAGAACTGACTAGATGGAGCAGTGAAACATGTTCATGACATTATACGAGTGTGTGTGTGTGTGTGTGTGTGTGTGTGTGTGTGTGTGTGTGTGTGTGTGTGTGTGTGTGTGTGTGTGTGTGTGTGTGTAGTATATACAGTATATTGCACTAGTAGGAGTGTTCATTTATGGTCCAGTAAAGGTGATGGTTTGTGTGTTCATGTATTGTAGCTGCTCAGTGAGAGCATTCCAGTTCTCTCATCGACAACATGAAGAGACTCCGATGGAGGTGGATCCCCCAGACACTGGGAATCATTCAGACACAGAGTGAGTGTCACCTCACACACATCCTGTCAGAGTGTGCGTGCGACACTGTGCGTGCGTGCGTGCGTGCGTGCGTGCGCGTGTGCGTGCGTGCGTGCGTGCGTGTGTGCGTGGACCCTTGAAACATGTTCATGACATTATACGAGTGTGTGTGTGGGTGTGTGTGCCTGCGTGCATGTGTATGCGTGAGTGGTACATGCGTACGACTGAATACAGCGCCGGTCATTTTTCAACTTTTTACAGATTATAAAAGCTTTTAAATTATGTCATATTGTAAATTGGAATCTGAAAATATGCTTATTTGAATCTTGTTAACATGGAATCAGGAAGCTGACAAAAAGCCTTCTAAAGGTTTGCATTTTTGCATTCTGGTAATGGGTGTAAATGGGTGTCTGACCGACCCCAAAAAACAGAGCCTTTTTAAAACACAAATGTAAACTATTTAAGGACGCTAAAAGAGCAAACTGTTGTTGTCCTCCTGAGTTAACATAATTCAGTCCATCTGACCCATACTAGAGCACATTGAGATCCAGATGAAGACGTCCTATAAAGCAGAAAAAACTACATATCCTGCCTATATATTTATACATGTTTCATTGTCTTCCCTTCAGGGAAATGGAGGTTGACCAGTGAGTGCCACTAGGTAAGCAAGAACAAATTTCATGTTAAGACAGTGGGGAAAAAAAGGCATGCTCTGCTCAGTGTGTCGATGTGCTCTTGGTTGGGAAAATATCAACGAAGATAGTAAGGCACTGATTCACATGAAGACATTTTTCCACACATAGTCCTAACATTATACAGGTGAACATAAGGCTATATTTAGGTTGGTTTCTGTTCATCCAGTGCTCATCCTTTCATTAACATGTGTCTAATTACATGTGTATGTCTTTTATCTCAGTGTCTAATAACACATGCATGTCTTTTCCAGCTACCTCTGTGAATGACCATCAGCCTCAAACAACCATTCCATAACTTCATTACTACAATTATAATCTTCAATGGATATATCCACATATTTCCATTCAATAGATTATAGATTGATTCATTGTTGTTGTTATCTTCTGTAATGGCTATTTTAGAATGCCAACCTGTTATGTATCTATCTATATTTTGGCCCTAGAATAGTAGTCACACAGCAGGGTTCTTTAGTCGAGTCAACCACTTTTCTCAACAGCTGTCAATCTAACAGCTGATCTGGATCTCCCATGCTACATTCACTGTGTCAGCGATTTGTATGTGTATAGCTATGTCTGTGTCGATCTTATCTTTAGTCCAGACCTTCTATGACCATTTAGGAGAGCATCCTTAACTGTGTATTTGTCTCTCTTATAATTAGTACATACCTTATATGACTATTTAGGATAGTATCTTTGGTACAATGTGGGGTATAAAGACTGTGTGAGAGGGGTGTTTGGGAGGCTTGTGCCCCGATGGGCTGCTGGAGCAGGGCTGGAGCCCTGTTTCTCAGTGTTGCTGTATGCTGTCTCTGCTGAAGTCTTCCGAATAAACAACCTTAAAACTTCATCCGAACGGAATATTATTTTTCCATAACAGTTGGCGTTGTCGGCAGGATTCATATTTCATCATCATAAACATAATTATGATTATGGATACTGGATCAAAAGAACTTAAGGGTGAAGGATTTTTTGGGAAGAAGATTTTCTAAAAGCAGATTCGGACCAGATCCAGACGATGGAGGACAAAGAGGAGACCGCCACAGAAGCAAGCTATGCAGAATCAACTTCTGATGATCTTCTTCAACAAACTACACGATTGGAACCTCGCAGATAAATCTATTCTGTGATGACATCAAGAAAACCACAAGCTTCAAGCCACAGAGGGAAGGAGAAGAGCATGCGTTTTCCACAAGCATGAGAGCAGCACCAACAGTGTCGCCACTGTCACCATGTAACAGCGGAAGTGACGAAACCGACACCTGGTCAAACACCAAGAGACTTTGCCACAGCAGGAGGACTTAGCCAAAGAAAAACATGCTGGATTTGAGAACCACTAGCCGAGTGGAGCTTGCTGTCAGAGCTCGCTGTCAGAGACATAACCAAATGGACCCGTGCGCCAAGTGAAGATGGAGGAAAGAGCCATGAAGACTGGAAAACTATATTCGATAACTAATGTGTAAAATATTTCTTCGTACTGCCTAATCTCTGGCATATCAACGTCTGGAAGGGTGAAAATCAATTATGGTGTGAGTCCATTCAGAGTCGACATCTGAAAAATAACTGTACAGGAACTGTACATAGTCCGTGGAATACGGAGAGTCCGAATCAGGTGTGAGTCCTTCCATTTATGGTAAATAACTGTACTTAAATAGTGCATAGAATTGGTAAATGCCCTCAGCCTTGAGAAACAGAGATTTAAGGTACAAACAGAGATAGATTTGACATTATACTAAATTTTAGAAGCTCTCAAAACTCTCAAACCCAAACAAGTAGATCTACTTTGGATATTATGATTAGGTTAACGGCAGAGTCAGTGATGCCTTCTGTGTCAGGCAATTATGCATCAGTTATAAGTCGCACGTCCTGCTGTCTCCTGATATTTTTGTCTGATTGATCATACAGTAAATGGTTGAGAAAATAGATAGCTTTGTCATTCTAAAAATCTCCTGTCGGTTACATGAATATGATTATTCATGTACAAAAACAAAAAATTCTGGAATGTAATGGCTATTTTAGAATGCCAACCTGTTATGTATCTATCTATATTTTGGCCCTAGAATAGTAGTCACACAGCAGGGTTCTTTAGTCGAGTCAACCACTTTTCTCAACAGCTGTCAATCTAACAGCTGATCTGGATCTCCCATGCTACATTCACTGTGTCAGCGATTTGTATGTGTATAGCTATGTCTGTGTCGATCTTATCTTTAGTCCAGACCTTCTATGACCATTTAGGAGAGCATCCTTAACTGTGTATTTGTCTCTCTTATAATTAGTACATACCTTATATGACTATTTAGGATAGTATCTTTGGTACAATGTGGGGTATAAAGACTGTGTGAGAGGGGTGTTTGGGAGGCTTGTGCCCCGATGGGCTGCTGGAGCAGGGCTGGAGCCCTGTTTCTCAGTGTTGCTGTATGCTGTCTCTGCTGAAGTCTTCCGAATAAACAACCTTAAAACTTCATCCGAACGGAATATTATTTTTCCATAACACTTCTACTTATAAACTATTATAGATTATATATTGTTTTATTATTACTTTATACATAATATTATTTATTTTGATTCATTGTTGTTATCTTCTACTTATAAGCTATTATAGATTATATATTGTTTGATTATTACTTTATACATAATATTATTTATTTTGATTCATTGTTGTTATCTTCTACTTATACGCTATTATAGATTATATATTGTTTGATTATTACTTTATACATAATATTATGTATTATCATTATTACCATTAACATTATTATTGTCATTTTATTTTCATCATATCCTTTATTATTATTTGATGATATTGGGCTCCAAGTCTATGCTAATTGTGGCCTTGTCCCCAACCTCAGCCCACTGCTTTGTACATTTTGATTTTTGTTTTGTTTGTCTGTTGGGCAGCTCAAAAGGGAAAAGGGGGGGGGGAAAGAATGCATTGGGGAACTGAATGTTCAACACTGAAGCGGTCATAATGTTTGCACTGTGAATACATAATTTTGTTTTTAAAGAAAGCAGATTCTGTACACTTTACATTCATTGTCATTAGTCACTGTGTTTTTCTTTTTTTTCATCGATTGTCATCAAATCTGATTTCTCCATTTTTGCAACGTCCATCCATGAATTTCATGTTGGGTTCTCCTGTGAAAACTGAATGTTCTACACCAAGTCATTGTCAGCCAATCGGGCCATAGATTAGTGCTTGTGCCTGGAAACGGAGATGACAAGAATGAAATTCACCACTGCCAGTATACTAGGCAAATGTGTGTTATTTGTTTTATACTGCCAGCATTTAACTTTAACAGATTATATTAGAGGGTATCTGTTGTGTAAATTTAACATTTCCCCGGTGAGAGAATGAAGAGTTGATACTAATGTGCATTTTAGTAGATGTATGCAATACAAAAGATGACAATAATCATGTAATATAATAATGAGAAATTTAGAGTAAAGAATGAAAGGAGAAAGGAAAAGTGATGAAAGAAGATGGAAGACAGAAAGGTGGACAGGGTTCGGTTGCCTCGAAAGGTAACGGGAGTCTGACACCAACCTGGATATTGGGGTAGCTTAAATACAGATTCTACAAGGATACAGTACATAAATATTTGTATTATATTTCTGAGGACTGATATTCCTCTGTCTGACCAAAAGATGTGTTCTCAGTACTTGAGAATGGAAGATGTCTTTTGTCTGACTATGAAATGTGCTGCTCCACTCTCAGCAACTGAGAGCGGAGACACTCCCCTGATCAACTATGAACATGTGTTCCATTCTCAGTGACTGAGAATGAACTGCTATACACCAAGGCCATAGTCACTGCCTTAGCAAGAATACTGATGCCTGATACGAGACACATTCCCCTTGTATTTATAAAAGGGTCTGCCTAGCCTGGGATCAACTCCTTTTTCGGTTTTCTGATCCGGTCTAAAGCGGCTATAACTCACGGCGGAACCGACGGCGGAAGCCCAGAGCGCTGTGCACCTCCAGAAATTATTCCCCTAGTTTAAAATGTGTATAGTTTGGTATAATAATTTTGTTTATTTTGGTATTGAGTGATTGATTGAATATTTTATTAGACAGAAATGTAAAAACAGCACAAGTACAATCCAACACTTTGTCCAGCACAAGTACAGTCAAAAACTTTGTCTAAAAGGATATTGGGGTCCTAGGTATAATAATCGTTTGGTATATCTTTTTGACTGTCTAAACGACATTAAGGCTAGGATGGCTCTTAACCTTCTAAGTGTAAATGAGAGTAAAACAGAGGTCATAGTATTTGAGCCTAGTGGTCCTGGTGTTGTTCCCTCTGACCTTGGTTTCCTGCAGCCTTATGTTAAATCCGTCGTCTCAAATCTTGGCGTCAAATTTGACAATGTGCTCAAACTTGATAAACAGATAAATGCTGTGGTAAGGACCAGCTTTTATCATCTAAGGCTGCTCGCCCAAATCAAGTCTGTACTTTCTTTTAATGATTTTGAGCGTGCTATTCATGCTTTTATCACCACACGCTTGGACTACTGTAATGCACTTTATGTTGGCTTAAACAAAGGCTCCATTGCACGTTTACAGCTAGTCTAAAACGCTGCGGCACGTCTCCTAACGGGAACCCGCAAGCATGACCACATTACACCAATTCTGGCTTCACTTCACTGGCTCCCAGTTCGCTTCAGAATTGATTTTAATATTTTATTGTTTGTTTTTAAATCACTGAATGGCCTGGCACCTCAGTATTTATCTGAACTCCTAGAGGTGTATAACCCCCCTAGGTCACTACGGTCTGTGACCCAGTTGAAACTTGAGGTCCCAAGTTTGAAAACCAGAGGTGACCGAGCCTTCTCGGTAGCAGCCCCCATTTTATGGAATGCGCTCCCCTCCCATATTAAACTGGCCCCCACCATCGATACTTTTAAATCTCGACTTAAGTCCCACCTTTATGCCTTGGCGTTTGACCCTGTTTGAGTGTTTCTGTGGTCTATGTTTTGTTTCACTGTCTGCTGATGCGGCTGCGTCGTATTTTCAGTGATGTGTCTCTTTCTGTTGTTTATTTTGCTTCTTTTGTTGTATGTTTTGCTTCGGTGTTTTGCTTTGTTTCTGTGTTTTTTAACTTTCCCAGTGTATTTTTTTTTCTTTCTGTACAGCACTTTGGTAACCCTGAACAAGTTGTAAAACGTGCTATATAAATAAAGTGGATTGGATTGGATATCCATCTTTTACTCTAACTTGTAGCGCAACTAGCGAGACTAAACTAATTAATTCTTATTATGTGGGGAACAAAAACAATGCAACGCCTCCCTTTTTTTAAATCGTGGGATACATTTTTTGATAAAAAAACATTCATTCAGACACACAAGTAAGATGAATAAAAAATCTATATAAAAATCAATAATCAAAAAGGAATATAAATTGTACTGAACATTCCTGGATTTTTTATATCATCCAAACTGAGCTGCACGGAAGCCAAAGCAGACCTCAACCACTCAGTCTAAACCAGAGGTACTCAAAGCGGGGTACAGGGACCACCAGGGATCATTGAGGGGGTTCCAGGGGTTCCCCAGCAAAATGATTTAATATGGCATCAATTATTCATTTCGATATTTGAAAATAGATGATTTACAAGCTCACAATGCATCCCTTCACATGACATCACAAAGCTTGTAAACCTGGTATTTGTCACGCCACCGACCCGGGAATGAAGTGAGGACCCAATATAGGCCTGTGACAAACAGCCAAAAAGGGCTTTAGTTTTCGAGATACCCCTCCCGGAGGTAGGACCAAACACAACATAGTTTTTCCTCATCTATAAGGCCTCCCATACATGAAATGGATTGTTGTATAAAAATATTTTACTGCAAAAGTGGTGAAATTGATATATAAAGTTATACACCCCAAACTAAAAATACCCCCGTCTGGGGGTTGAGGCATATAAACTCATGTAGATTCACAATGGAAGCTCTGATAGGTTTAAAACTTGGCATACTTGAAGCCGGGACTTCCTTCTACATATTAGTGCCAATAATATTTTGTACTTGTAAAAAATAATTTGTATTTGTAAACACATTTTGCATTTGTAAAAAAAATATTTGTACTCGTAAAAATAATATGTACTCGTAAATAAAATATTTGTCTTCGTAAATAAAATATTTGTATTCGTAAATAAAATATTTGTATTCGTAAATAAAATATTTGTCTTCGTAAAACAAAGTTTTGTATTCGTAAGACAAAAATGTGTGTTGTAATTGTAGAATTACATTTACAATGAACATTGTGACCAGAAAAAAACAACAGCTTGCGCGCTCGAAGATCTGTTCTACGGATTGCAAAACTTTATTTTTGGCACTCTGCACTTCCGGGTCTGAGCCAATCACGTGAGGCCTTTTCCACTACCCAATCATAAAGCTCCATAGGTCTCCATGGCAACACGGCAAACGGGGTTGCCATGTTGCAACCCCAAGAGTTTTAACTGCAACATAATTCCATTGCTCAGGAAATAAACAACGGATTACAATAATATAACATTCCCTATAATCAGTAACATGTAGGTGATACCTATGTCTATCAAATATGGTTTTATTGAAAGGCAATCAAAGGCTAGATCGAGTTTAGAAAGCAAACAGGTCATGTCTGGGGGCCTCAGTGCGGCTGCAGAGTTTGATTGAGTGTGAGACTAGGACCCACATGCCATATGTCAAAATGAGCGGCTTCATCGGGAATCGTGCGCGTGTATTTTGCTAAGAGATTGGTTACATAGTTTAATTGATATTAATGTATTAGTGCATTAAATTTCCCCATCCACTTTAATGGGAAAATTAAAAAACTCGACTTCAAGTATTTTTTTTTTCCAGAAACTGTAAGGGCTAGAGTTACAAGACTTGGAGGGGAGGTTCATAATTTAATCCGAAATTATCAAAAAAAAAGAAATACACCAGTCGGCCTCATGGTGGCGCTATAAAAGCCCCCTTTACGTTTTGGCCTATAACTCTTGAACCGTAGGTCGTAAAATAAAATATATTTTTTTCCCCCTAGATTCATTGGGCCATGACGCAACTCCCCATATAGGCCACGCCCATTTGCGCCAGGATAGATTTTCCGCCATTTTGAATTTTCTTCAAAACACACTTTTAGCTCCTCCTCCCACATATTTTGTCCACATTTCACAAAAATCGGTACACATGATCTCTGGACCCATGTGATAAACATCTCCAAACCGAATTTTGATAGTCCATACAGTTCTTCCATAAATGGCTTCCAAAATTTGCGGGAGGGGCCTGTTTTACAAAAAAAAAAACTCCTCCTCCAGCATTATAGGCTTGACAGCACTGCCACTGACCTATAGGGTGTACCAACGTCGCGTCACCAAAAGTTCGCCACGCCCACCTTTTCGATGCTACAGCCCTTGAGGGGTCAGACTGTACATAGAGACACGCTTAAGACTAGAGAGTGACGGTGGTTTGTGTTTGTAAACATTAACTTCTTTGCCGACTACATAGTGATAGGGTGACCACCTTCAAACAGGCCCATTGAGGGACAGATGAAGTGATGAACCCGGTTCGCGGGACACATGCACGCGCGCGCGTGCATGAGGACCCCCTGTGCGCGCGCACATTTTTTTTGAGGTTCTGGGCGGGTTGGGTTCGTCTTTTTTCCAGTTTTTGGTTTCTTTATTTCGGTTTTAGGGTTAGGATTAGGGTTAGGTTAGGGCTATGTTATTTAATTCTTATTTTTGCCTGATTTTACCGATTTATTATCCAAAAAAACTCTTTTTTTTTTCATATCTTTGATTTTCGGGAGATTGCTCTGCTTGTGCGGGACGCGGGACAGAGGGTCCAATTTCGGGACTGTCCCGCGAATCGGGGCGGGTGGTCACCATAGTGATCATTGCACACTGCACATGTGTGGCTGGTCTATGAGAAAGCTGTCGCAGCTCTCCTCTTCAAAATTCAATACAGTGTGAGGCTAACAATGTAGGCTATTCAAGAGACGTAGTATGGCTTGGATCTCAGCTGTACCACACAAAGATTTAACGTTCAAGAACCTACCCAAATACAGCCGTGTTTGTTCACGTCATTTTCTCAAAGGTACATTTTTACCAAAAACATGAAACTGCTATTTTGTTTCTGCTAACTAAAAGTAACTAGGTAATGCAACTATAGGGTGGTCCAGAGTGTTAAGTGACTTTTTTTCCCTCTCTAATGATTTGACACGCGGGCTGCTCTGCTCATAGACCGAACATTCCACTACCGTGCGAGGTCTCCAACTTTAACAAAAACTAGACGCGTAGCAATTCTGGGAAATTGCAAAGTGTGGTTGCGCCGATACCGATGATTTAGTGGCAGCGGTGGCCTAGTGGTTAGAGGGGCGGCCTTGATACCGGAAGGTCCCTAGTTCGATTCCCCAATTCATCACATCAATCATGAATCACCGCTGAATAGCCCTTGAGCAAGGCTTCCATGCAGGGTCCGGCTGGAAACAAGCTTCGTGCTTAGTCCGACACCCTGGGTAAACAACAAACTTTGCTTTGCTTTGCTTTGCCGGTCGCGGGTCTCGGCCGCTGGGACTCGAGGGATACGCCGGGAGGAATACCGTCGCAGGCCGCGCGACGTGCCATTCGAATCCAGTGCCGATCGGATCCTGCGTTCGTGATACGTGCTGTTTTGATTTTAAGAAATAGGCCCCTCCCACTAAATAAATAGGCCCCTCCCACAAATGTAACGGGCCAATCATATTGTCACGTCACTCCTGATATCGCTTTCATTACATTTTGAAAGGATCGTTCCTCCCAAAAATCATGTTTTTGCATCTAACGGTTACGTTTTGTGCATTTGTGAGGCCCCCTATGGGTCAAAGTGGAAATGCTTTTGGGGATTCGTTGAGTAAACCACCCTCGACATGTGATTTAAATTTGGGATTGACCGGAGGTTTCGTTCGTGATTTCTGGCGTTTTTGGTAAAACAGGCCCCTCCCACTAACTTTGGAAGCCATTTACGGACGAACAGTAAGGATTATCAAAATGCCGTTTGGATATGTTTATCGCATGGGCCCAGAGATCATGTGTACCGCTTTTTGTGAAATCTGGACAAAATATGTGGGAGGAGGAGCTAAAGGTGTGTTTTGAAGAAAATTCAAAATGGCGGAAAATCTATCCTGACGCAAATGGGCGTGGCCTATATGGGGAGTTAGATTTTTATTTTACGACCTACGGTTCAAGAGTTATAGGCCAAAACGTAAAGGGGGCTTTTATAGCGCCACCATGAGGCCGACTGGTGTATTTCTTTTTTTGATAATTTCGGATTAAATTATGAACCTCCCCTCCAAGTCTTGTAACTCTAGCCCTTACAGTTTCTGAAAAAAAAATACTTGAAATCGAGTTTTTTGATGGGGAAATTTAATGCACTAATACATTAATATCAATTAAACTATGTAACCAATCTCTTAGCAAAATACACGCGCACGATTCCCGATGAAGCCGCTCATTTTGACATATGGCATGTGGGTCCTAGTCTCACACTCAATCAAACTCTGCAGCCGCACTGAGGCCCCCAGACATGACCTGTTTGCTTTCTAAACTCGATCTAGCCTTTGATTGCCTTTCAATAAAACCATATTTGATAGACATAGGTATCACCTACATGTTACTGATTATAGGGAATGTTATATTATTGTAATCCGTTGTTTATTTCCTGAGCAATGGAATTATGTTGCAGTTAAAACTCTTGGGGTTGCAACATGGCAACCCCGTTTGCCATGTTGCCATGGAGACCTATGGAGCTTTATGATTGGGTAGTGGAAAAGGCCTCACGTGATTGGCTCAGACCCGGAAGTGCAGAGTGCCAAAAATAAAGTTTTGCAATCCGTAGAACAGATCTTCGAGCGCGTAAGCTGTTGTTTTTTTCTGGTCACAATGTTCATTGTAAATGTAATTCTACAATTACAACACACATTTTTGTCTTACGAATACAAAACTTTGTTTTACGAAGACAAATATTTTATTTACGAATACAAATACTTTATTTACGAATACAAATATTTTATTTACGAAGACAAATATTTTATTTACGAGTACATATTATTTTTACGAGTGCAAATATTTTTTTTACGAATGTAAAAAATATTTTTACGAGTACATATTATTTTTACGAGTACAAATATTTTTTTTACAAATGCAAAATGTGTTTACAAATACAAATTGTTTTTACAAGTACAAAATATTATTGGCACTAATTTAAGCCCATACAAATGTCAATATCTGAATGTAACTAGGAGATACAGTAATTTGAACACATACTTACAATAGGCGGAAATGTAAATCTAAAGAAATGTTTTCTTTACTTTGTAGTGAATCTGACATGGATTGTCATAGCAGGACATATGATGTATTGTTGGAAAGGTGTGGTTCTACTGAATCCAGCAATACCAATTGTGTAAAAATAGCTTTAATACTCATGGAGCTATGCCACTAAACGTATAGGTGTCCCAAATGGGGAGAACATGAAACAGTCCTAATGAAATCTACAGTATCACACCGATTAGTTTTATTTTCAATTCACTTATCAAGGGTGGAAAAATATGAACACATTCACTTAGTGAAGAAGTCCCTAAAATGTATGAAATGTCCCAAACTTGAGAAAATGTGAAATTGTTAAATTTTTTATATAATATATGCAACTCCAACAATGCAGAGAAAAATGCAGGCCTACAGTACAACTACTAACAATTATTTAGAAAATTTGGCTGAGGAAAGCCAAGCTCCAACCATTTGATGCTCAAAGTTATCCTCATAACGTCAATTCTGTAGAGTTTATATCATGTGACATATTTGGTTACAGTCAAGTTTTACTACTGTACTATTGCTCTATCTGTATATTATTGCCTATGGGTTTCTTCATAAACTGACAGGTATCATTGCAAATATTTTGAAATGTGAAAAGATGAGAAGGACCTTGCTAAATCAAGTAGCTAATCAGCTAACTGGAGAGTGACCTAGCTTAAAGGAGTAGTTCACCCAAAAAATGACTCAATTACACACAATACTGTCATTTTGTGGGTGAACTATTTCTTTAAAGTTCCATTTAGTGTAACAGAGCCTGTCCAGTGGCCTACATTGGCAAGCACCCTGACTTTGTTTCACCAGAATGGAACAGAGCCTTAATTAGTATCACTGGCAACAATATGGTTACTGTAGAGCCTAACAGTAACTTTTTTCTAACTTTTGGGTTAGGGTTTTTACAGAATGTAGTGTGATGAACAAACGTTGGATCCAAATTGTTGTATCATCTGTGGTAAACATTTAGACAAAGTAAAGAAGCAAGATCCATAATGTCAAAAAGCCCATAGCAGAAGACCTTCAATTCATACTAAATGTTGCTCAACAGACAGACGATGATGTTCATAAAACCCTGTCTTTAAATACAGATAACATACTTTCCTTCAAAAATAAAAGGTAGTATATCTTATCATGTATCATGTAGATCAAACAATACCTGCACCATCTCATCAAGAAGACTGAGTGGGGTTCTTACAACATTGTTAACATATGGAAAGATTGTTTCATGTGTGGGAAGGCCAGAACAAGACCAGAACATCTGACAGCTATTATTACTGGTACAGGTAAGAGTACCAGAGACAATTGGTCCGTCATGCAGCATCAGAAAGGTTGATGAAGTTGTATATCATCGGTTGCTCTCATACCCGTATCTCATTGTGTATGATGCCAGATATCATAAAGCTGCCTTAAAACACGACATCTTTAAACAAAATGCAGCTGCCAGACAAAAATAAAATAAAATAATCAGAACACCAGACCAGTGTCTTTGACAAAGTTTGTATTAAGCTCACTGAAGTCATTGACAAAACTGTTTTCTCTGAAGAAATTAAAGTGATGACACAAAACTTCTTGCCTGAGAGTTATGATGACGTACTAAACACACTGGTCCATGCTTTTTCTCAATATACTGTATCTGCAGCTCTTGTAGTATTTGCCTCTCAAAGAGATCTTGACTTGGCTGTTGTGTTTCACAGTCTTCTGTCTCTTCTGTTTTTTCTTGGAGATGTGCAGCTTCTCTCATTGCATACTGTACCATGGGCACACCTTCAGAGCATACCACATAAGACTTTCCAGCTCGTTCTACAAATTGTAATGCTGTATGAGCTTTTCCTTCAGTTGCCAGGATCTTCATTTTGTGTGTTGGCACATCTCATCTTCTACCTCAGACCCCAGTGTCTTCAGTATGTCATCATAACTCTTAGTTTAGTGTCATCACTTTAATTATTTTAGAGAAAACATTTTTGTCAATGACTTCAGTGAGCTTAATAAAGGCTTTGTTATAGATACTGGTCTGCTGTTCTTTTTCTTTTATCATCTGGAAGCTGCTATATTGCGTTTAGAGATGTAGTGTTTAAGGCAGGTTTTATGATATTTGGCATCATACTCAAAGAGATCTGCATACGAGAGCACCCGATGATGTACAACTTCATCAATCATTCTGATGCTACATGATGGACCTTGTCTCTGGTACTCTTACCTGTACCAGTCATAATGGTTGTCAGATGTTCTGGTCTTGTACTGGCCTTTTCACAAATAGAACAATATTTTTGTGTGTTAAACAATGTTGTATCAACCCTGCTCAGTCTTCTTGAGGAGACTGGTGCAGGTATGCTCTCACTATCTTTTTTTTTCATTTGCAACTGCTCATTATTGTTGGTCTTACTGGAGTAGTTTGCTCTATCATGATACATATTATACTATACTATGATAAGATATACTACCTTTATTTTGAAGGAAAGTTTATCATCTGTATATGGAGACAGGGTTGTATGAACATCATCATCTCTTTGTTGAGCAATATTATTGAAGGCCTTCTGCTGTGTGCTTTTTGACATATGGATCTTGTTTCTTTCCTTTTTCTAAATGTTTACCACAGATGATACAAAGATTTGGATCCAATGTTTGTACATCACACTCCATTCCGGTAAAATTAAAAAGATACACTTCAGAATTTGCATCAGTATCTATGTTGTACGTACACTACTGTCTGTTAGGCTCTATGTACAGTAACCATATAGTTGCCAGTGATACTAATTAAGGCTCTATTACATTCTTGTGAAACAGAGTCAGGGTTCTGCTATTATCAATGTTCATGTGTCAATGACATGCTCTGTAACACTAAATGAAACTCTAAGCTAGGTCACTCTTTAGCTAGCTGATTAAAGGTAGGGTAAGTGATATTTTTTAGTTTTTTTTTGTTAAAAGGTTAAAGTACTATATTCTGATAGTAATCATTGCTACAGAGTGTTTGTTCGGTCACAGGGCCTCTCCAGCTCTTTAGTACACAGATAGTACATTTTCAGGTAGGTGACAACATTTGAGCCAATCAGGAGAGAGCACTGCAAATGCATTTTCTGTTTAATAAAGAGCTGGAGAGACATGGGAGACTCCTTATATGGACAGGACACTCTATAGTAACGAGTACTATCAGAACATAGACCCATTTTGCAATTATTTTAATAATTGCAAATCACTTTTGACCTACCTTTTAACTAATTGATTTGGCAAGGTCCTTCTCATCTTTTCACATTCCAAAATATTTGCAATGATTTACCTGTCAGTTTATGAAGAAGCCCATGTAGGCAATAAGATAGAGCAGGTGGAGCCCAATACTGTAGTATAACTTTACTGTAACCAAATATGTTAAATTGTATAAACTCTACATAACTGAATGACTTGCTGTTATGAGGATAACTTTGAGCATCAAATAAATAAAACTAATCGGTGTGATACTGTAGATTATAGATAGTTTCATGTTTTCCCCATTTGGGACACCATATACGTTTACTGGCATAGCTCCATGAGTATTAAAGCTACTTTTGCACAATTGGTATTGCTGGATTCAGTAGAACCACACCTTTCCAACAAGACATAATATGTCTTGCTATGACAATCCATGTCAGATTCACTACAAAGTAAAGAAAACATTTCTTTAGATTTATATTTCCGCCTATTGTAAGTATGTGTTCAAATGACTGTATCTCCTATTTACATTCAGATATTGACATTTGGTCTTTTCTAGAATGTAGAAGGAAGTCCTGGCTTCAAGTATGCCAAGTTTTAAACCCATCAGAGCTTCCATTGTGAATCTACATGAGTTTATATGCCTCAACCCCCAGACGGACAGGCTTTATTTTTAGTTTGGGGTGTATAACTTTATATATCAATTTCACCACTTTTGCAGTAAAATATTTTTATACAACAATCCATTTCATGTATGGGAGGCCTTATAGATGAGGAAAAAACATGTTGTGTTTGGTCCTACCTCCGGGAGGGGTACCCCAATTTTTTGGAGCCATTGTCACTAGCCTAATAATGGAGAGAGAAACCAGGATAACAGCACGGTAACTTTACTTGGGATATAATAATAATCCAAACACATGGTACACCACACAGGGCAATCGAAGAACTTAACAGCTAACAGAACACTGGGGAATCAAGGTACAAACAGGTGGCAACCTTATTTTTAACTCTATGATGGCAACGCAAACGTTTAGGAACCAGCAAGAAGATGACATAGGAAATCCATTATAAAGCCAAGGCAGTCATTAGGCCAACAGCTTGCAGCTGTGAACCCGGGTGGAACTCTCAGTCTCTCAATCAAGGACTCACACGGGGGAGGGGGCGAGCAGAGAGAGGTAGAAACAGGGAAAGGGCAGGGGACAGACCCAGGACTGACATTTAAAAAAAAAAGAGTCTTGGATAAAATGTGAAAAATTAGGCAATTCTTCTATGGGGGTCCCTGGCACAAAATCTTTTCAGCTGAGGTTCCACACGCAAATATATATTAATTAGTCAATCAGTCGTGGGGCTCGGTGTGTGAAGTGACTTTGACCAGCAGGATGCAGCAGTGGTCTGTAGGACCTTGGCTGTGGGGCTCCTTCACTAGCCTGGTAAACCCTCCCTCCGGAAATCTCATTTCCATTTGATTTCAGGAAATGAGATTTCCGGAGGGAGGGTTTACCAGGCTACTCCTTCACTACTCCAGGGGTTGCTCTATGGAGAAATGAAGGCTCCAATGGACTAAACAGTTCCACTGTGAAGGGAATGAGTCTGTTCTCCTGGACTGTGGAACCTCTCATAGCGGTTTCACACTACGGCCCCGGGTGTGCACCCTGGGCCACTTGGCTGATGTTGTGGTAGTGTGAACGTTGCGTATCGTTCCCCGAAACGGATCCCCGTTCCGTTCCCGAAACCACCTCCGGAGGCAGTCTCGGATCCGAATCATGCGTCCTCGGAGACGGTACGCTGCAGTGTGAAAGCAAGCGTACTGTTTGACGGAAGTGGCCCGCTATTTGGAATAGGTGACGGTATATAAACTCGACAAAAACAGTCAACAAAAACACGTCGCAGATCAATCCACAGGGGTTCAACCATGGCCGGATCCCGCGGGTTAATTTCATCATTAAATTATAAAATGAACCCGCGGGATGATGAAAGATTTAGTACCGCATCATCCCGCGGGTTAATTTTATCATTAAATGACCAAATGAACCCGCGGGATGATGCGCTAAAACCCGCAATATTTATATATAAAACTTATTTATTTATTTATATAAAACATTACATACAGAAATAGAATGAGAGCGCGAGATAGAAAGAGAGGCCGTGTCATGGCCATATAATGACAGCAACAATATATATATATATATATATATATATATATATATATATATATATATATATATATAATAGTATATCTTGTGGATATCTTGTGGAGTTTCAGCTACTATGCATCCCAGAAATATATAGCTTATAAGGCTTTGTAATTTGAAATTTGTAAGTAAATATAACTCATTTAGATGTAGGCCTACGTAGGTTTATGGTTTCCCATGGACTATAGCCGTTTCACTCATGATGCAATTTCTCTTTCACAACAGATGCATACATGTGCCAGATAATCCCCACACAAAGAGAGTAAAAAAAGAAAAGACGTTACTTTATTTAGTAAGACATGAGAAACAGTACATGGAAGTACAATTCACAATACAAGGTTTCAGTCATTCAGTCCGACTTCACTGTATAGGCTAGTTGCCTTTTCATAAATTATATATTTTTGTACTTAAGCTGTCGTGAAAGTTTATAATATTTAAAGAAATGTAAGGTTTCAAATACAAAAGTAGTAGTTGTTGTGAAGGTTAGCAAACTGGACATTTAGACTGAATGTTTCCTGTATCCTCATCTTGCGCAAATGCACACAAGTGTTTCACCAGGTTTTATTTGTGTTGTTTCTCAAAAGCGTGCATCCGTTGTCTGTCAACAACACGCGCGCCAACAACACAGCAGTCTGTGCCTTGACTTCTGTGCGCTCGCGTCGCTGTGCGCTCAGTGCGCTCCTGACTCTCTCCCCAGCGGCAACCCTATATTTATGCGCGACCAGCACAAACATTGTCGCATAGTTGATGACGTCTGTGTCCACTGGGGAAGCACTATGTGCATGCCGCCACCTATAGGATCGGGGGTATATATGCAAGTGTATTCGGGCGCGTTAGAGACTTGGCCAGTGTGAATGCTGGCCAGCCAAGCGCACTCGGAAACGGAGCGGTCTGGAGTGCGCACCCGGAACCATAGTCTGAAACCGCCGTCAGACTGACAGACTCACACCTGCTCACCTGACAGAACTGTTGGACTCACCTGCTCAGGTAAAAGCCAAACTACACTTATTATTTTACAATCAAGGTAATCAATCTTTTTTTGTCTGTGAATTTTTCTCACGTCTGCTCGGAGGCAGACTTACATGGGACCAAAGCTTGGGTATGTCATTAAAATTCCTCATGCAAAATCAATTACAATAGTGTCAAACCTCAAATAAAATAGGTATGTGCCCAACATTTGTCATCAACACATATAAAAAAGAAAGAAAAAACATGTCAAACGATCTTTGTATGCATATTATCGACATGATGCAAATTCAACCGATTTTTATTTCTTTTCAGTTGATGTATTTAGAGATTAATTATTAATTCCCTCAGCATGTCTGCCGTTTTTGCAAGTGTGGCCACAGTTTTGCCTATTGGTCTTTCATGCCAACTCCAATGTTGCTCTATTAATTTATATCTAGCTGTGTCTATTACTCCATTTCCAATTCCGATGTAGGAGTCAGACAGTGGAGGGTTCGTCCAAAGGGCAGATTCCCCTCAGTAATCAATAAAGCTCTGATAAACATTATTGGATATTGGCGGATTCCAGAATCATCTTTTTTTACCTCGGCAAAGGTGAGTGAGCAATAAATATTGTTCAGTAGAAAGGGCTTATATAATATCCATTCCAAGTTTTATTAGCCTTTGGTCGTGATGTTAAACTTTGTAAAGTAACTTCTTATTCATTCATCCATACACGTGAGAGTTCGCTATTACTTTATTAAGGTTCGCTTGGTCTACAAGTTGTCAAATGGGTGCATCCAGCCACATTGTAAGCTTGTAGATCTGTCCATTTTGAGGAGTGGTGATGTCGTATGAATGTATATACTATAATGCATTTTATTTGTTGTGCACTTAAAATCTCAAAGAGTAAAAACATTTGCATAAAAACAACACATTATCAAAGAAGTGTTAAAAAGAAGAATTTTAAATCACATCGAGGCACAAGGCCTAAGAGGTAAAAAAATCAGTGAGTCTATGTCATGGTTGATGTTTTTGAGGTTTCTGAAACGGATTTGGCACTTGGGTTTGGTGTGATATTTCTCTCTAGTAGTTGTAAAAACTCAGATGCAAGGTGGCAGGAGGGGTCAACATGAATATTCAGATCACCAAGGATTGCAATATTGACAGGTGTGGTGCTGAATTATCTGAGGTCAGACATTTCTGAGCTAAAAAATGAGTTTGGCTTTGGTGGGCGGTAGATGAGAAGTATAGTCTTAAATAATTTGCAGCCCACTGGGCTATCTCAGGCTCAGGGAAATTACAATAATTGCAACTCAAATGACAGACATGAGCTGCATTTTCCATATTCGCCACAAGGGGTCACAATAGCCCCATGAACTCACATAACAATATCTCAACTATTTTACATCAAAGTGCAAGGAGCAGAACAAGATGAAATCATACTGATGATCACAGGATGGACCAATGGGTTCCCAGATTGTTATTAAGGTAACACCAATAACCATTGTGCTAATTGGTAGCTCTAGAAGTGTTTTTCTTTCTTTCTTTTTAACATTTTAACATAATTGCAGAGTCATCTCATAACTTTTTTTGCAAATAGAATATAAAAAATGACAATTGGCTGTGCCAGAGAGATGATTGTGAACTCAAAGATCAATTTCACAATCAAGGTCATGGGTAAAATGACACAATCTGCCATATGGCCCATATCTGAGCAACTGAGAGACATATTGAGGCCAGGTTTTGTTTTTATCTATTACATGGTGAATAATAGCCTACTTAAAATCTTGTCTCCAGTAGAAGTTTGATTTTAGTAAAGAATCATTGAAGGTTGTTACACTGACTTTTGATATGTGTCAAATAATCTACTCTGTATGGTAGTTGTTTTACGTTTTTTTTTTTATGTGTTTTATTTCTCCATCTTATATTGACCACAACAGGCAGACAGACAGACAGACAGAAATAAGTGTTTTAGTAAGGTTTCTTCATTGCTTCTTAAAAGGGTGTCCACTAAATGTTGGAGATGTGTGTGTGTGTGTGTGTGTGTGTGTGTGTGTGTGTGTGTATATATATATATATATATATATATATATATATATATATATATACATATATATATATATATATATATATACATATATATATATATATATATATATATATATATATATATATATATATATATATATATATATATATATATATATATATATATATATATATATATATATATATATATATATACATACATACATACATATATATATATATATATATATACGTATATATATATATATATATGTATGTATATGTATGTATATGTATATGTATGTGTGTATATATATATATATATATATATATATATATATATATATATATATATATATATATATATATACATATATACATATATACATACATACATACATACATACATACATACATACATACATATATATATATATATATATATATATATATATATATATATATATACATATACATACATACATATATATATATATATATATATATATATATATATATATATATATATATATATATATACTGCTCAAAAAAATAAAGGGAACACTTTGATCCCTTAATTCTTTTGAGTTTTTTCATGATCTGTGTACATACTGCTAACGAAAAAACTCAAAAGAATTAAGGGATCAAAGTGTTCCCTTTATTTTTTTGAGCAGTGTATATATATAGGGCTTTTGAGACAGAATTTCCCCCAAAAAATACCTAGTGTAAATAAATGAATAAATAAAATATTTCACATTTTAAACACTTTTAAACAATATAAAAAAAATGCAATGTTTAAGTTCAATCTTCATCTCATCAAAATAGTTCTGTCTACTCTACTGTGTTCTGTCATATTTTCCGTTAGCTGTTTATTGTTACCATGACAACAACCAATCACAGCGCGACCATCCGATAGATAGATACCAGCGTTGCCGTTGCCAGATTTTGCGAGAGAAACAAGCAACCGGGTCTATGAAAACAAGCCCAGATGATTCAAAAGAAACCTATATATTTTGGCTATTCAAAAATAGCCGATCTACATCTGCTATTTTCCAAAGAAAGAAGAGGAAAATCTTCCCTATTTAGAGTAATTTTAACAACACAAACCTGGCACAAAACATTTTCAGATGTTGGGGTGTGTGGACAAATATATATTATATTGGTGGTCCTGGACCTGAAAATGTTTGAGAACCACTGGTTTAAACAACATTAGGAAACAAGCCCCAAATAAGCAACCCGCAACCGCCATTATTTACAAGCAACTTTACAGAAAAACAAACCCAAAGTCGCTTATAATAAGCGGACATGGCAACACTGCTACAGAACCCAGAGCCATATAAGAAAGTTACGACACTAGAGTTGACTCCCATGAAGAATGGAATGCGGAAGTGCCCTGTCTGTCTCAATAAGATAGTTCCAATGTTTGGAACTATATCCCATCGCAGCCCGCTTTGCGGCGAGATCAAAGCGTGACGTTACTCTCTCTCTTCTACACTCTGACTGACAGAACCTAAGTGGGCGTGCGGTACGTTGTTGGGTTTTTCTATTTGCAGCCAATAGGAGGACGAGGGCGAGTTCAACAGGCGGGGTGTCGGCGGCGGTTCCGTGATGTGATTCGACGGGAGGCCGGTGCCCCGCCCCCCTGGTGGAGACAGGCAGACGGACAACAACGGAAGGGTTTAGTTGCACGTTGACAGGAGGAGACAGGAGTGTCATTCATAACGGTTCATGGAGGTCGAGGAGGCGCTCTGTCACACACACTGCTGCAGACACACACTCTCTCACACACAACAACACAGACACCTACTCATAACTGAACAGTTGACGATAATTGACGTTTATATTATTTGTCTCATATCATTAGTCGCCGGGTGTAGCACGAGGAGGGCCCGTCGGTAGACAAATATAAGGTTTCGTTCAGCTGGCTAGCAAGCTATTATATAGCTATAGACTATAGTGACTATAACGGTTACACCTGCTGTGAAATACATACCATTCAATCATAGTGTAAGTTGGGTTAATTAGCAGCTGCTTGCCTGCTGTCTGAAGAGGTGATGGACTTCCTTGCTGGCTGCATTGGAGGTGAGTGACATTGATTGATTGATTGATTGATTGATTGATTGATTGATTGATTGATTGAATACTTTATTAATAGTTTGCAAAAAAAAAAGCACAGAAAGTACAGTTCTATACAAAAAGATGCTAAAATTATTAAACCCAAGAAAGCACTCTGGCTTGTTTCCATTGGAGTCCTGTTGTGTAAACAGCTGTCTTTTGCTTGATTTGTTGTGATTAGTCACTGATAATGATGAAATTAAGTTTCATTGAGTATCGGGGCTGCAGCTGTCGATTATATTCTTAGTGATTATTCTATTGATTAGATATAGTTTGGATAGTAATAATAATAATAATAATAATATAAAATAATTAAAACATAGATATTGTTATTATAATCGACCATACATCCATTAGTCTGACTCATTTTGATTATTTAATTAGCCCTATTTTATAGTTTTTTTTATATTATAGTTTGTCGTACAGTAGTGTTTTGCATACATAGCGAAAATACCTGAACATTTATTATTTTATATTAAAATTGATTATTTGTATTAAGTGATTAAATTACTAAATTCCATTAACTGTTGTACCCCTTATTGAGTTGGTTAAGGAACACTTAAATGACAGAATTATTCGCAGTGTTTTATTCTGAGACTCTAATAATGGACCAGTCACTGTCTAAGAGTTAAAACACTGAGGATTTTGCAATTGTTTTGATATATTGGTATCCCTTAATACAGGACAGTCATGCAGTAAAATTCTCAGTGTTCAATTAACTCTGAGAGTGAACACATGGAACCAAATGGACCCGTAAGGGACCATGTGGTTCCATTTGTACACTTTGAGAGTTAAACAATTAATTAACTATGGATTTTAAGTTTCAATGTTGTTTGCACAGAGTCAGACAGCCCCACCTACAACAAGGAGATGGATCACACTTGTCCATTAAAATCGGAAAAGTCATTTTAGATTTTTGCTTTGGCTATTCAAAAATATCAGATCTACAAGCTCACAGCGCCGTGCTGCCTGTGAGCTTGTACATCTGCTATTTTTGAATATTTTTGAAAAATCTTGATAGTGTGAGAACCACTGATTTAGAAGAATCAGCCTCAGGTCTTAAGGGGTTAGTTTTAATATATTTGCATAGGGTCCGCCAGCCCCACCCACAACAATGTGATGTTATCTAACTGTTTAGTTTTAATGTGTTTTTATAGAGCCAGACAGCACCACCCACAACAATGTGATGTTATCTAACTGTTTAGTTTTAATGTGTTTTTATAGAGCCAGACAGCACCACCCACAACAATGTGATGTTATCTAACTGTTTAGTTTTAATGTGTTTGCATAGAGCCAGACAGCACCACCCACAACAATGTGATGCTACTCCATCGCATGAATACAAGTGCATTTTCTAAATTCCACCGCAGGACGGCACAATAAGCACATTACCTACATTCCTTAATCGCTGTTTGTCTGTGTTTGACTTGCAGTAGGGCTGCTGGGCGATATGGACAGCCACAGAATCAAATATCACAATATCGTTGACCATAATACCTCAATATCTATATTGCGACGATATTGTGGGGATGACTATTGTTGCCTTCACACCCCTATTCCCATAATGAGATGGAACCACGGCAAGAACAGTCAGGTATAAGTTTAGAAAAGGACATCGCATTGCTTTAATACAGTCTTTAAAACCTGGAAAAGACTTATGCCATATCACAATATTATAGTATCCAACATTCCCAGACAATATCTATTCTAGTCTCATAGCATGTTATCGATATAATATTCATGTATTTCCCAGCCATAACTTGCAGGCCATTTAGTTTTGTAGCGAAGGTGAAAAGCTGTGAATAAGAGACATAAGAGACACAAGAGACAAGTTTATTTCCTGTTCCTGTTGCAGTGTTTGTGTCAGTAGCTAACAGGAAATAAACTTTGACGCAAGCTGTTCCCTAGCAATGCAATTACACTGACAACAAGTGACATGGTCCATAGTCATGCCTGTCTGTCAAAAGGATAAAACACAATAAAGCTTGAGAGCTTATTTCCATTGTGGTCCTTTGAGAGAGAGAGAGAGAGAGAGAGAGAGAGAGAGAGAGAGAGAGTGTGAGTGAGTGTGTGTGTGTGTGTGTGTGTGAGTAAACTGTGAGTGTTGTGAGTGTTGTGCATCGTGATGTGTATTGTGTTGTGAGCTTGTATAATAGATCAGCTATTTTTGAAAGATTTAGGAAAAATTACATGCCCAAAATAGTGACGTGAAGTGGTTAAGTCTGTCTGACTGTGGGTTTAATAAATATCTAATATACAGGCAGCGGTGGCAGCGGTGGCCTAGTGGTTAGAGGGGCGGCCTTGATACCGGAAGGTCCCTAGTTCGATTCCCCAATTCATCACATCAATCATGAATCACCGCTGAATAGCCCTTGAGCAAGGCTTCCATGCAGGGTCCGGCTGGAAACAAGTTTCGTACTTAGTCCGACACCCTGGGTAAACAACAAACTTTGCTTTTTGCTTTACAGGCGAATAATAAGCATGCACATCCATCCATCTAAAGTGCCAGGTGCAGGGCAGAAGTCAAAATGCATGTATCATGCTCCAAAAGTTTTTAAATGTATTAGCTTCCACCATCGTACGTGACATATCGAGCCTAAGTTGCTGAGTAGGAGCCACTTAGGCTCGATACGTCACGTAATAATAAGTAATTGTTTTGGACATACAACGTTTCCACCTGAGAGCGACGATATCCGGTTGTTATGATGGCCTCCTGCACGCCCATATGTAGCTATACATACATATAAGGGCGTGCATACTATACATACTTTGCTTTCGTGGAAAAGATAACATTATGTACAGTACCGAGGTGCTCCTAGCATGGCTGAGCTAACGTGCTGACAAAGAATGCTGGGTTATTCACAGCGTTATGTTCCAAGCAGTCGTATTTCTCCCGGACGTCCTCTAACGTCTTGGGAAGAATGTAAAGTGTGTGTGGTGCGGGACACGCTCTGCCTTGTAACATTAAATATTGAGGCATGGCAACCGAAGATAGACAAGGTGTTTGGAGCTGGCACCCCCCAAGTGCACACATGCCACACTAAACCCTGCCCACACACACACACACACACACACACACACACACCCATTCACAGACCAATCAAATTCTTGTCAACAGTCAATGATGCGGAGCCTGCAAGCGAGCTAGTTCAGGCAGATACACTTGAAAGGTATACACACACACACGCGCCACTATGTGGGTGTACACTGTACACAGTAGGCTATATGTGACGTGTCATACTACTGACGTGTCAAGCAGACCAATCTGACTGCCTGTTCAAGCTCACTTATTCTCTGTTGTTCCTCTGCTGTCAGTGTCACCGAGGTTTGGTGTGTGTGTGTGTCTGTGTGTCTGTGTGTCTGTGTGTGTGTGTGTGTGTGTGTGTGTGTGTGTGTGTGTGTGTGTGTGTGTGTGTGTGTGTGTGTGTGTGTGTGTGTGTGGTGCTGACTTGGTGGTGCTGACTTCAGCACCACCAGTGTGGGATCTGCTTCCCGCAAGGGTTCTATTTTCCCCTCGTTAGGGGTTGTTAATAACAACCCCTCCCGAGGGGAAAATACATAACAACTTGTTGTGTATATAATGTATCTCCCTGCTCTTAAATGGTTGTCCTCTCATGCGCTCAAAAGGGAGCAGATCTACACAAATATCATAATTTGATATAATATTCGCAGTTTCGCACTTATATTTACATTTTTAGAAATGAGATGTTTTCAATCTATTTGTGAGTTATCCGACTGAAATGGGAGTTATAGTCGTACCCATGTCCTGTCCCATGGGATTAAAATCAACTACTTTCAACCTGGTGTCCCTAGTTTGGCCATGTCATTATCGGGGGAAAAAAATGGAAAAAAGGTATATATAGCAAAAATGGCAGATCTAATAAGCTTGTCGTTCTGCTAGTTTTTATATTTTTGCGTGACACTGCAGTTCGCAGCCCCAGAGGAGTAAAGGCAAGGGGTTAACTAAATAACATGGTTAGAAAAGCTTTAGTTCATTCAGGCCTATTACCGTATAGCTACAGTACAGTGTAAACGTCTCAGCGTCTGCGTAACGTATATCCTCTACAACCTACAATGACACATTTAAAACATGTGCGGTGTGACATTGAGGAAACCCCAATATGACGTCATCAATGCTCCCCATCTGCTATCTTCTCATTGTGTGACCTGTGTTCAAGGTTGTAAATAATAGTACTGTAGTTCAACGAGGATAACGACCCACCACCGCCCTCATCGTCTCAAACTCACTGCATGTCTGGCATGTGTTCTCTCTGCCAAGCTTACTTACAGCCAGGGCCGTGTCCTGATAGGCCCAGTTTACCCTGAGTCATGTGACCAAGCAGGTGATTAGACAGGATTAGCTGGCAAGCTAAGTTTACTAGTTTACTACTAGAGTGATGTCATTGTGAGCAGCGTTTTACCCCCAAATCAATAGGATGGTGCAACAGTTAATCCAACTGATAAATTTAGTTCAATCAAAACATGCAAAAATATCTATATATTTTTGCATTATGTAATCGAACAAACGATTTGGGGGGAAATAGAAATTGGAAAATGACCCCAAAAAAAAGCAAAAATAGCAGATGTACCAGCTCACAATAGATGATGTATCCTGAACTTGTAGGTTAGACAGTCGGTGGAGCTCCGGCATGCTGAGTGAAGTTTTCATGAGGCTCTCGGCGAGGTCAGAGAGGCATGTCGTATTGGGTTACAGCAAAGCGCAAAGAGTCACGAGTGACAAGTTCCAACCTGGCACCAGAACACGGGTATAATGGCATGAGACACTCTAGGTTATGTAACGTCCAGAGAAGTGCTGAGGGTGGTTGGTGCTGGGCCTTTATTCACTATGAGGATGAGGCAGCGTATTCCCTGTGGCAACATCACATTTCTCATGCTGCATGATTGCTGTACTGTACTTGCTGCTGGAAATTCTTTAACCATATGGCCGTTCAAATTCTGAGCCAATCTAGCCAAGCTTGTAGATCGTCTATTTTCGGTGCAGAGATTTGGTGTCAAGATCTGAGGCCGATTATTCTAGAACATTTGGTCTAAATCAGTAGTAAATCAACAGTTTCATGATTTTTCCCAAAAACATGAAAAAAATAGCAAGCTCACTTCGTGCCACACTGTGAGCTTGTAGATCTGCTATATTTGAATAGCCTACACAAAAATCCAAAATGACACAGATGTTTTCCCGGTTTTAATGGTTTAAAGTATACTGTATAGCCTACTGTGTAAAGTTAGGTTTTAAGTCGTTACACTGGTTTGATGTCACATCTACATTTAGAAGGTCTTAACCACATTAACCCTGGTGTCCCTATTTTGGGCAAAAAAGAAAAAGTCAAACATTTTCAAAAATAGCATGTGAGCTTGTAGATCAGGTATTTTTGCTTTTGCTTTAGATATATAAATAATGTGTGGACACAGTTTAAGTAATTTCAGTTGAGTTTTTTATTATGTATTATGAATTATGTATTAATGACCCGTCATTCACTTCTCTGTGTCCAGGTGCCGCTGGAGTTTTGGTTGGTCATCCATTTGACACAGTGAAGGTAGGCAAAGTTGTCCTATTATTATATTGCCTAAATGATCTGTAGTAATAGTATTATGGATGTAGCAGTAAAAAAAAACTGTTCACAAAATGAACAGTTTGGTACATATTGCAGCTTTGGGTCATGGTTCAGTTGTTGAACAATATGTGCCCTGATTTTCAGACACATGAATATAAGAAAGGAGGCATTAAACTCACTATATGGATCGCGACCAGCGCGAACATATCCTATTTTAAGGCTTCCAGAGATGTTGGTCGAACGACACATTTCAGTGCATGTCTCATGACATTCTGAGACCGAGTCGCCACAAAATGTAAACGAGGAACAGGTATTCAAACTTGTCACTTGTTTTAATTTGATATATTTGAATATGTGCGTGATTCATGCAGATCCGTTGAGAAAGGGGATGCGAGTTTGGATGCTCTACTGATTCATTATTTAACTGTCAACCAGAGAGCTGTCAACAAAGGCAGCATACACCTGAAGAGATGGAGCCAATCAGTTAGGTTGTGTTGAGAAAGAACCAGAGTCCTCTTTGGTAGTTCAAAAATTTAGAGTTCTGTGCTCTCGGGAGCACTCAAAGTGCTCACTGGCCACTCTGACAGAAACAAACAAACAAACGGGTTTACCCGAGCATCAGAGTGTTTGTGCCTTTGGTGGAGGAAGTTATTGCAAAATGTGATGGTTGAGACTTGTTTGATGCTCACTGATTCTTTTCTACTTATAAAAAAAAATGTGTACAGCCGACATACGTGTTTGAGTCTGTGTCTGTGTGTGTGTGTGTGTGTGTGTGTGCGCGCGTGCGTGCGTGCGTGCGTGCGTGCATGTGTGTGTGTGTGTGTGTGTGTGCATGTGCGTGTGTGTGTGCGCACAGACGCATGCATGCTCGTCCTTGTGTCCGTTCGTGGCATGAGACACATGCATCACGGATCCAATCAAACTGGTAAATTGATGTCATACTCACATATCGCAACTCGAAGTGTTTTGAGCTTGTAGATCAGTTATGTTTTTTTACACAGGTCGTCCTACTATGGACAGTGTTGGGTTATATTACTTAGAAGAGTAATATGTTACTTATTACTTATTACTCCTTTGAAAAGTAATAATATTATATTACTTATTACTTGGAATCAAGAGTAATATATTACATATTACTTTATATTACTTTCCCCGCGCCCCTCGCAAAAGAAAAGACGTCTAGTTTTTAGCCTTTTAGAACGGAATCCAATTTAATGGAACAATAGAAAACAGTCAACAGTCTTTATCTTTTTAAGTATTTTGCTGC
This sequence comes from Gymnoscopelus microlampas, assembly GCF_963454915.1. Classification (NCBI taxonomy): domain Eukaryota; kingdom Metazoa; phylum Chordata; class Actinopteri; order Myctophiformes; family Myctophidae; genus Gymnoscopelus; species Gymnoscopelus microlampas. Next base: position 41,035,140 of record NC_139953.1, read on the forward strand.
AACAAATTCCATATTTGGAATTGGAACAATAATTATCCTTACAGAAACAACATCAATCTGAACTGCACACACTGGCTGCAGCCTCTCAAAAACCGAAACAATAAAGTAAACTTTTTGAACATTTCTTAACCTTTTCAACATATCTTACACCAGTCAATATTAATTAGCCAAAGTGCAAGGGGGCAAGGAGAGAGGAGAGGAGATATAGAGCAGTGGTTCTCAAACTTTTTTAATGTCAAGGACCCCCAAATTGACACTTATTAGCCCGCGGACCCCCATTTCAAAAGATATGCCAGGGACCCCCATAAGAGAAGATTTTTTACGGCTCTAGCAGTGATTCTCAACCATTATAATTTCAAGGACCCCCAGTTTGACATGCATTAGGGCTACAGACCCCCCATTTAATGGCATTTCTATCACTTGGACCGCAATTTATATTATAAAATCTATGTCAATTTAACTCTGCGAGAGTACAAATGGAACCAAATGGACCCTAACCCACACACACACACACACACACACACACACACACACACACACACACACACACACACACACACACACACACACACACACACACACACACACACACAGACACACACACACACACACACACACACACACACACACACACACAGCTGCCATTAATTAGTGATGTTGATTGCTATGTGGTCAAATGCGCATACAGGCTCAACGAGCCATCGTTAACCAGCTAGTGTTACACAGCTGACTGGCAATAATATGCGCATTTGTGTTGAAAACGCATCGCATCTGATCACTCTAATCTAATCCAAGGAAGTTGGAGCAACTCTCTAAAATGGTGGATTTTAGTTTGGCTACAAAGGTTAGTAGTAGACTTATATTTGAGATGAATGATGATCAGTCAGTTATTATTCCAGTGGTCTATCCAAGATGTTTTACAACGTTGACGACCAGCACTACTCCTCTTGCGTGCGTCTCCCTCTATGAACGCCACGGGGCCACCGTGTGTGTGCGTGCGCGCGTGTGTGGAGAGGGGGAGGGCTGGAGAGCCTGCAGATAGGCTACAACACGTTACAGACAGAGACGAGAGAGACTTCTCATTACGAGGTGTTTTACCGAGGGAGAACACTTCTCCAACTGTGCGCTGGCTGCGTGTTAAAAAGAACTAATCTGCAAGCTAAGAATAGGTTGTTAGCTTGTAGATCTGCTCTATTTTCACATGATGCGACAACTTGCCTCTACGAGAGACGGAGAGAGACTAGAGTAGCCTACATTATTAAATGAGTGAATGAGACAAAAAATGACGCTCGTCATCAGTAACGAGTAACGAGGCCTTTTTTGACCGAGTAATATGGTATTATATTACTGTTTTGGCAGAATAATACCTTACTTTACTCGTTACTGGGAAAAGTAATAATATTACAGTAATATATTATTTTTAATTCGTTACTGCCCAACACTGACTATGGAGTATGCATTTAGCTGTAATCTCACAGACCAAATGTACAGAAGAGCGTTGAGTCTCTCACCGATGATGTCCAGTATGCGATCCTTAGCTGAGTTGTCATCCGCAACACTTTTCGAGTCAGAGATCGATGCCAGGATGGTGTCCAGCTTGTACTCTTTCTCAGAGATCGATGCCAGGATGGTGTCCAGCTTGTACTCTTTCTCAGAGATCGATGCCAGGATGGTGTCCAGCTTGTACTCTTTCTCGATGATGTCATTCATGCCACGCTTCAGTTCAGTGATCACACCAGTCTGAGTCGCCAGCACTCTGCCCAAATCTTGAATCATGACAGGCAGCCTGGGGGCTCCGTCTAGGACAGCTGTCTTGCCAATTTGCAATGCTCGATCCAATCAGCAAAATACCTGTTATCATAAGGCCGAAAAGATAGACATCTTCAATATCTTCCACAGACAGAACTGCCAGACAGATAACTCTCCACTTATCATAGTAGGAGTCCATCATATATCCGGCTGCAAAAGTCCCGTATGGGCAGTTGGGCTCCTCCGATCCCGATTTTGAAAAAAAAAATTGTCTATGGCGTTGAGAGACCAGCTAACAATTTCCATGTTTGCTCCCGGGATTTTTCGTGGGTACAGTGTAGAGAGGCGAGGAGGCGAGGTGGAGAAGAAAAATGCGACCGCCTTCGTTGAGAGCAAGCAGAGAACAATGTATGTGTCACAATGTATGTACATCATACAATCTGGCCAGGTTGATCTTATGATTTTAATCATGTAGTTATGAGTACTATGGTTAGTATATGCAGATGTGCTCTTAACAGTACATGAATACACAACATTGTAATATGACATGTTATGAGCTTGTAAATCTGCTATCTGTGATCTACCTGTGACCATGTGTCTGTTTCCCAGGTGAGGCTGCAGGTCCAGAATGTAGACAAGCCTCTGTACCGTGGGACCTTCCATTGTTTCCAGTCCATCGTACGTCAGGAGTCGGTATGTATCTCACACGTGAAAGGCCTAAGAAGAAATGGCACCCTTTTCACATTGGCCTATTATAGCGCCACCAGGAGGCCATAATAACCTACCTGACCTGGCGGAGACTTGTGCTCCGAGGAGCACTTTTTCTAGTTGATATTGGAAATAATAAAATGTGTTAAGATTCTTCTTTCAAGTCGGTCTTTGGTTATAAGGAAAAGGAATAAGGACACTGTTTAGCATGTGTTTAAACAATAAGGAAACACCTGTTCAGCATCTGGTTAGATTAACTCTTGTTTTATTGTTGTATTGTTGTATTGGATCTTGTTTACTCTTATTTGTTTTAGCTCGTGCTCATCATGATTTAGCTATTTTGTCTCATCTGTTTAAGAAAGTAGGTAGCTGATATATTGCACTTTTACCTTAGCGCTAGGTATACTCTTGGTTGCTTGTTTTTGCAGGAAATGCACTTAAGACTTCTGGTGATTAGTAGTTTCGTTCCATACCTATGTTGAATGCACTTATTGTAAGTCGCTTTGGATAAAAGCGTCTGCTAAATGACTGTAATGTAATGTAATTAACGATTCAAGTCAAAGCAACTTATCAGGGCTCTAGTGCCTGATCCGTTGCTCTCTCTGCCTCGACTCTAACTCTTGATTCTTTCCCCTTCCAGATGTTCGGTTTGTACAAAGGCATCGGATCCCCCATGATGGGCCTGACCTTTATCAACGCCATCGTGTTCGGCGTCCAGGGCAACGCCATGCGCATGCTGGCCCAGGACACGCCCCTGAACCAGTTTGCGGCGGGCGCGGCGGCGGGCGCCATCCAGTGCGTCATCTGCTGCCCCATGGAGCTGGCCAAGACGCGCATGCAGATGCAAGGGACCGGCGAGCACAAGAAGTCGTCGGCGAGGAAGCTGTACAAGAACTCCCTGGACTGTCTGGTGCGCATCTACAAGCGCGAGGGCGTGCGGGGGGTCAACCGCGGCATGGTGACCACGCTCATCCGCGAGACGCCAGGCTTCGGCGTGTACTTCCTGACCTACGACGTGCTGACGCGCTCCCTGGGCTTCGAGCCCGACGACCCTTACATGATCCCCAAGCTGCTGTTCGCCGGCGGCATGTCGGGCATCGCCTCGTGGCTCTCCACCTACCCCGTGGACGTGATCAAGTCCCGCCTCCAGGCGGACGGCGTGGGCGGGGTGTACCAGTACAGCAGCATCGCCGACTGCATACGCCAGAGCGTGAAGAAGGAGGGTTACATGGTGTTCACGCGGGGCCTCACCTCCACGCTGCTCCGGGCGTTCCCCGTCAACGCGGCCACCTTCGCCACGGTCACGCTCGTGCTGATGTACGCCCGGGGCGAGGAGCAGTGTCCCAAGGACTGCGAGACGGCTCCTCCCTCCGGCCACCATGCACCGCAGCTACAGCAGCAGGTTCAGCCCTCCAGCCTCCAAGTTTAAAGGGATAGTTCACCCCAAAAAAAAAGACTTGAATTTGTGGATTTTTTTTTTTTGTCGCATTCCTAGGCCAATAATTTGATGACCAGCGGACCGGTAGGCAGTGGTTCCGGTAGGAGGCACAAAGGAGACTATTTGTGTGTCCTACCGGAACCATCGGTCATCAAATTATTGGCTTAGGAATGCGACAAAAACAAAGCAATATCCATGAATTCAAGTCTGCATGGGGTGACTAATCGATAGAAAAAAAGTCATTTTGGGGGTGAACTATCCCTTTAAATCAGCCGATTCATGTTTAGTAGCGCGTCGTTGTCGCAGGCCACAAATAGCGGATCTAAAAGCCTGCGAGCAGTGAGCTTGTAGATCGGCTGTTTCTGGTGCGCGACACGGCGTGCGACCAAGTAGAAATCAGGCATAATGGAGGTAACGGAGTTGGTCGACTACTTCAACTTAGGCACTTTATCACAGAGCAGAAAGACAGGAACACACAAGCCTGTTAATTACTTTCAACCTGGCGTCCCCGTTTTGGGTAGTGTCATTACTGTACACAGGCGAACATTTCTAAATTATTAATTTTCTAATATAACAAAAATAGCACGTCTACAATCGCACAACGCTGCGATGCATTGTGAGCTTGTAGATCGGCTATCATTGTAGGGCCGGGCGATATGGACAAAATCTAATATCACAATATTTTTGACCAAATATTGTATCAATATTGTGACAATAATTTATTGTGATGATATCTCTTTTCTTTTACATTTTTCAAAAATGTTCTGAAATATCAGAATTTCTTTAAGTAGCCTATGAAAAAGGCTAAGTGATTAAAACCAGGAAAAGACAACACTTATGCCATATCATGCTATTACAGTATGCATTATCCAAAATCCTAGACTCATAGAATCCAAGTCTCATATCACGATGTCGATATAATATCGATATACTGCATTGCCCAGCCCTGATTCGTTGTACAACGAAAGTATAGGGCTTAAGTGGTTAATGCAGTCTGGCTCAGTTTACATACAATACCAGTCGTTCCCAATTATAATACTCAAGCAGCCCGATTTTTCAGACCTCCAAGATAATTGTGAATGGTTCATTTGAACTGTAAAGGCAGTTCTGCTGTTGTAAAAGTTACTGTTATGGTCACAGTGATTCAAGGTAGAGAAACCGTTGAAGCACCATACAGAATCCTGTATCTTGTCCCTATAATTTATTTGGGAGCCAATACTCAAGATTTGTTACTGAGCCAGTGTAGAAACTGAAAGTTGATATGTCTATCTCATGTGTTTCTTTATCTTTGCAGAGTTATACTGCAATTGTCTGTCTGTGTGTGTATATATCTAGAGTTTGTTTTATTTTATATCTTGAAAGAACCATTTTATCCCTGCCTTATATTAATGATGTGTTCTATACAAGAAGTTGAAGCATCAACACTTTACTGTATTTTCTGAAAAACAAAGCAAGAGAGAACTGTTGGATGTAGCAAGTGACAAGGAATACATGAGAAACATGTCCGCTCCATAAAGGGCTTTTCACAAGGGAAGCAAGCGACTGACGCATCTAGTAATTGGTTTTAACCCATTTAGACCTTAGGCCGATTCTAGAAACGTATTCTAAATCCTACCTACGTTTTCTGGAAAAACTTTATTAAAAAAAAAATAATTATGTTGCTATGCATCATCTCTGTCGGGTGGAAACCTGTTATGTCCAAAACTGTTACTTTTCAGGATTCAAATTCAAAACTTTTAAAGGAGTAGTTCACCCAAAAAATGACTTATTTTCCAACCATTACACACCCCATGAAGCATTGAATTCACAGAGATTGTTTAGTTTTTGTCGCATTCCTAAGCCAATAGTTTGATTACCGGCAGAAGGTGCTAATGTATCCGGTAGGAGACTCAAAGAGTCTCGTTTGAGTCTCCTACCAGAGAGACCGTCGGTATCAAATTATTGGCTTAGAAATGCGCCAAAAACAAAAACATCTCCATGAATTCAAGGCTTCATGGGCTGAGTAATTGATAGAAAATAAGTATTTTTTTGGGTGAACCACTCCTTTAAAAGTAGATCCGCAAGCTCAAAACGTGTCGCTTAGCACTGCGTTTCGAGCTTGTGGATCTGCTACTTTTGATGCTTTTGTGTGACGCTGTAGTATGACCAAGTAGGGCGTTAATTTATGGGGAAAAAACACAAAAAGTTAGAATATGGAGATAAGAGGTTTCTGCCCGACAACAGCGATATTAGCAACAGCAAAAATGACACAGAGGCTTTCCCAGCTCTAAAGGTATAACAACATATAAGGTGTATGAGGTTGGAGGCATGGGCAATCTGACCGGTGTTGCGACAAGCGGGCACAATCCTGTGAAACTGGCGAGTTCCTGCACGTCTTACGCACACACCATCACACTGCCAGACTTCAATTGTGTTTATCTGTTTTCTATGTTACATAGAAAACGTCTATTCACATGAGGAGCGCCGTGCGACCCTGCGGAGCCAAACGAGTATGCAGGCATTGTGTCGCTTCCTGCGTGAAAAGCCCTTTACCAATAGAAACACACTGGATTATTTGATGATTAGCACATACTACAGCACTTAGTAGTTTACATCGCACATACAGTATCTTCAAGTCAACCTTACTGGACTAGAGAGAACCAAATGTTATTTTAGTACTGGAGTGGGATGTTTGAGACGCTTGTTAGTTAGCAGTGTGACTGTGTCCTGTTTTACCAACTGATAACTAACTGAAGTTTGGTCATTCTGGCTTTAGCTGGGTATTAACCACATGAACCCTAGCATCCCTATAGCCGATCTACAAGTTCAAGAGTTATGCATCGTCGGTGTGTAAATCCGCTACCTACGCAGAATGTCCGCCTATAGGCTTCTGTGTGACTATAGTCCCGGATTTCCAAAAGGTGGCGTACCCGTTAACTGTCCCTGTTCAGTTTCCCCACCTTCTCTATGATTGGCTTGGCAGGTTTGAGTTGGAAACACTTAAGAACATTTCATGTGCTTCCACTTCCAATTCTGCTGCCAAGCCAATCATAGAAGCTATGGCAAACTGAACCGGAAAAGAGTATGCCACCTTTTGGAAACTTTGGACTACTGTTATACATGGGCGGACATTCTGCGAAGATAGCGGATTTACACACACAGCGATGCATCATAACTCGTGAGCTTGCAAGAGATTTGGTGTAGAGGGCAAAAGAAATGATGGGGCCAAGTACAGACCCCTGGGGCTTAAGTGGTTAAATAGTTAGTCCAGAATGATGTTACATTTATTGGGATGGAAAGCATTTTTAGTGTCTTGGTTGGACTGAATTGATATGAGAATGAATGTCAGTTAGACATTAATGGTGTTTTGCTAATGGTTATGACAAAAATTACATATGTTTTCACTTTTTGTGACAGGACTTTTCCGCCAGTGTGTTCTAAACTTGAAATATGTGTATGCACAGTTATCATAACTTTTAACTTATACCCAACAATCTGGATTGGGGCTTTAATGTGAGATTTATTTATTTTAAGTTTTTTGTTATCATCTAAAATGATTTAAATGTTCCTATTGCTAGAGTGTGGGGGTTGTGTGCTCTGTGCATGCGTGTGAGGTCAGTATCAGATATGTATCCGTTTTCTGTCTTTTTTTGCCTGAATGTTCAAATTATTCCTGCAAAGCAATCTAGTCTCATCTCAAAAGAAATCAACCCTCGTAATTCAATCCCCTGTCGGTAAACCTGATACTCTGCTCTCCATGTTCTATGGTTGAAAGCAGAGAAATCATTTGAACTGATTTTGCAAGCAGCTGTACGTGGCAACCTTTTTGCACAGTGACATACAGTATGTATGTATGTATGTCTCAAAGATTGTGAATGAGATGATGTACAATCTGCCTAAATAGGAAGATGTGAATGGTTTGACTCCAAAGTGGTGAAACGGCTAGTTAGTTGTGGACCTAATGACCACTGACTGGGTTGCACTAAATACTGCAGCATGTTGAATGTAATGCCGCTGGCTGTACTCTGTAGCTCTGAGAACCACAAGCACTTCGAGAAAACCTTTGTTGATTGCAGCCTCTTGTTTGGAAAAGTCATTGATGCTTGACCACTTGAACCCTAGTGTTCCTATTCTGGGCATATGTTTAACCTTCAGTTAACCAGTAAATTCGCATTGAGACAAAGGTCTCTTTTACAAATGCGAACTGACCAAGAGGCAGAGCATATTACACAACTTTGCAAAAACATACAGGACAGTACAACAGCTACAAAGCATCCGTTATGTCATAATACTGTAGGTGAACATTTGGCAAGAATAGCACACCTATAAGCTCACAACACATCCCGTTGCGATGCATTGTTAGCTTGTAGATCTGCTATTTGACGTACAACAAATTATATAGGGTTAAGTGGGTAAAATACCCCGATCACACACTCCTAGCAGCTCGTTCAATTGTACTAGAAAATGAATGACGTTCACCTGGTGTCCTTGTCTTTCTAGTTGGCTAATCAGGGACTAGTACGACCTGGGACAACAGGTAAATGCAGTTATCTTCTTGTTATAATAGCAAGACGGGCGGTGCTGATGACAAAATGAAAGTATAAACCACTGTATGTGGATGTTGTGATATATCTGTTACATTAACCCGGCATTCCACCTCTTTAACACTGACTGTTCTCTATGTAAGGTCATTGTTACATCACTGGATTTAACCTGTGGATGTTAGATTCAAGTGTATCTATCTCACAGAGGTGATTGGTGATTGGCATTTTGCAATTATACAGCTAACAGGAAAGATGCAATATGTACAGAATTGTAATTAAAAGATGTGTGCTAGATTGTTTTAAAGTGTTGGGAAATGTACATATATTTATAATATAAAATATTTTTTCGGTCTACTGTAGCAGTGTGGTCACCTGAATGTCTGTTTAAGCAGTTTTTAAAGTCTCCGATTGCAGTTAGCGGTTACACAACTGAGATTAGAATGCAAGAGCTGAGACAAACTGATATTTTTGTAACATACCTCAAAAGCTGAAACAGTTAACTTGTTTGTCTGGATTTATTCATCATAATCTGTACAAATGGTAAATAAAACATGACTGACTTCAGATTATAGTGGTTGGTTGTCTCTTTTTTTTGGTCCAAACTCACAAGATTTGTGAAGCATTGTATTGTATTGCTGTGATGAATGAAGAACCCTAAACAAAACAAAAATTATGTTATTTCATTATACAGCCATGGGAAATGTGTCTCAACACATACAAACACAAATCACAGTACATCTGATCTGTGAAAACACAATGAAAACATAAGCTATAGAAACAGTTAAACAAGAACAAGTAACAGTCAATAAATAAAAACAAATCAAGGATAAAGATTAAGAAGGGATATGAAGAAAAGTGCTGCAAGATTTAGAAGCAATAGACACTTATTAGTGTTTGCACCATGGCCACAGGGAGTCTGAAGAAACTTCCATCCTGAAGGGAGCCACATGGGGGTGCTGTAGATCAATACAGACAGTAAGTAGCAACAATGCTTTGTGTGTAGAACTACTGTAAAAAATTGAAGGTACAGTGTGTACATGTTAGAGCTTGCCTTATATACTGTATAATTTGAGCAAAGAGATAAACCGATAATTAAATGTTGGGAATGAATATCAGACAACCCTTCATTATTGTTTGATGAGCAATAAAAAAGAAATCGATGAACACTTTTCACCCCATACTTGATCTCGCCTATATTATTAAGCGTGCGTGCGTGCGTGCGTGCGTGCGTGTGTGTGTGTGTGTGCGCGCTTTATTACTCACCTGCGCCCTCTACAGATCAGGTCAATGGTAATTTATATTTATCAGATCTGTAGAGGGCGCAGGTGAGTTAATAAAATAATTTCCGTCTGGCGGACATAATTTATTTTCTCCCCAAATAGTGTATTATACAGAGAAGCTGTGATCCTGAGACGTTTCCCACCGTGGAGGATATACTTTCAACAACACAAAATAGCCTTGTTTTTGATGAGTAGTTAAATAGTTTTCTTTATTTTTACTACAGTTGGACACCTCGCAGAATAGGGACATTTTCAGTCTATGGGAGGAGAACTGCTACTAACAGAGCGGTAGCGAGTTGAGCTACGTGTGTCGCACATATAGAGGTGTGTCGCAGCATCGGCTATCTTCGGCTAAACTCGGAGTCACTCGGGCGTTGCGTTTCGTAACAACACAAGGTCTGTTGACACGTGTCTTCAGTTTAGCAATGAAAACAGGCGGCTCACAGAGCCATAGCAGCTCAATGGCAAGAGGTTCAAGGTTATGATGATTACGGGGATAGAATGGACTGCCCGAGTAGAGCCACAGAACTGTGACCAGCAGGTTTAAGGACAGAATGCATATCGCTGACTTTGTGGCGGGGTCCATTGGAGGTAACTGGCAGTTATCACAATATATGCGCGTGTTTACAGGAAGGCAATGTGTGCAGAGTAGAGATGCCATATGCCTTGCTAGAATGGCTGTGATATCACACACATTTCATGTAATTCAAAATACACAGCCTATGGCTGTGTATTTGGAATTACATGAAATGTGTGTGTGATAGCAGAATGGCTGTGATATGATATCACAGCCATTCTGCTCGAGATGCCTATGCTTACAACTAACAAGCATTGCATTGCAGACAGACTAACTGATTATCATAGCTATATAGCCTAACTATCTCTGCTTTATCATAATCTGCCTGCAGTCCCATGATTAAATAATATTAGGCGTTTTTATTTTATTTGACCATCTATCATAGTCTTCTTGATCCAAGGCTATATTTGACCTACTGTATGTAGGTCTAGTCATCATCTGGCAGAATAATGTTCAAATCTAAAGATAGAACCAGTTTCCTAACCTCGATCTGGACCACATGTCTGGGTTAGGGTTACTCATATTTACACTAATCATAGAATAGGCCCTAATATCTTACACAAAATACAACATGTAGGCTATTCAAAATGCATTGCCCACGATCTGTGTGAGTTATATTATAAGCCTGATTGATAGCCTAATCGTTTGATAAGTTAAGCATGATGAGCAGAAGGAATCTCTTGATTGTATCCAAGTCCCTTGTTATCAGTCTTGTTCTCAATGAAGCAGTGTGTATCTGTTGCTGTTTTTCCATTACTGTTTATATATTTAATGTGTGTCATTGGCCACTTCTGCCACCATGTGGTTGTAATAATGTCTGCAGTGTTTTCATTCATTCATTTAATAATCAGGGGTCTTCAACAGGGGGTCCGGGACCCCTAGGGGGTCCTCAGAGTTACTACAGGGGGTCCGCCAAATCTTTGTGTGATATGAATTTTTTTTTTTTACCTTAATCACTTGAACCCCAGCATCCCTTTTCTGAGGAGAACTTTAGCCAAAAATAGCAGATCTACAAGCTCACAACCCTAACAACGCAACCAATAAAAATTAATATACAAAAAAAAGCTCACAACGCCTCGCAGTGCGAGGCGTTGTGAGCTTGTAGATCTGCTATTTTTGGCAAAGAGGCTATAGGTGTAGAGGGAGAAAAGAGCAGACCACGTAAACAAAAAAAGTTGAATATGAAACACAATTCTATACAATATAGAGGGGGTCCCTGCTTCATCTCTCTCTCAGCTAGGGGGTCCTTGGCCTGAAAACGTTGAAGACCCCTGATTTGATTACTTGTGGTTTTGTTTTTATGTGTCTGTACATTGCTGTATGGATAAATTGCTGTATTGATGCGTGTTGCGTGCGTGCGTGTGTGAGTGATTTTGTCACTTTGTCATTTTATAGTGATTGTGATATTATGTAACCTTCAAAGATGTTATGTGTGTTTTTGTCATTAGGTGCATGTGGAGTTGCAGTAGGCTACCCTCTGGACACTGTAAAGGTCAGTGCAATGAATGCATGCAGCCTAAATTAAACCAGATTTCACAAAATCTGGAGCTCATATTGATTTTTTTTTCTCTCTGCTGAATTCCTCCATACTCAGGTCAGAATACAAACACAGAAGCAGTTCACAGGAATATGGCAGTGTGCAACAGCAACATTTGCAAAAGAAGGGGTGAGTGTGACACACAACGCAAATTCCTTTTGATCATGTAGAGCACCGGTTCTCAACGTGGGGCCCGGGGACCCCTAGGGGTCCTTGAGTGGGTTCCAAGGGGTCCCCAGCAAAAGGAGTTAATATAGCATCAAAATCAGTTTAACTACTTAAAAAAAAGTTCATTACTAAAGGCGACAGATTCTTTCAGTGTGTGGCGCCCAGACTCTGGAATGCCAGGTCTATGTAGCCTCCGCGGAAAAGTTTTAAGAACCACTTAAAACTGTTGGAATGTCCTTTTTCCTCCAGGTAAGGTGTGTTATATGTCTACTGTTTTGCATTCTGAGATGAATGCTGCGTTTGTATTTCTGTTGTACTGTATGTAAAGCACTTTGTGAGCTCTGTGAGAAATGCTATACAAATGAAATTGACATACTTATTGACTTATTTCACCACATTACATGTTCATAAGAGTTGTTTAACATGTTTAACCAGATAGGCCATGTAATTTGTTGGTGTAACCGTCTGGGCACCTAGGCTGATAATCCAGCCTGACAACGTGTCGTGGGTTTGATTGCTTTGCTGTGTGTCGTCCCCCCATCTTTCTCCCCATTTCCTGTCAGCCTACTGTCCTGTCAAATAAAGGCATAAAAGCCCCAAGATTAAATCTTAAAAAGAAAAAATGCTTTCCCTGAAATAGAGTAAAGATATGCTTGAATTTTAATAATACCAATTTTAATTGATTCCTTGAGTCCACATTGTATGGAAAAAATCTGATAATTTGTCTCTGTATGTTGTATACTTCCAAAGATTTGCTATTTTTTCCATTTTGGGACTTTGGGTAGGATATGTGTAAGATAGGGTTAAAAATGAACTGGCCGAAAATATACAAATCCACGTGTGGACCCCTCATTCCATCTAGACTACAGGGGTCCCCAGCTAAATGACACAGCAAACATTGTATCAAACGGGGGTCTATGCGCTAATGCATATCAAACTCGGGGTCCATTAAATTAAAAGGCTTGAGAATCTCTGATGCAGAGATTTCACCACGTGCCTCTGAACACCTTTCTCTTGCTCTGTGCCTTCAGGTTCATGGTTTCTTCAAAGGTATGTCCTTGCCCGTCACCACCATCTCCATGACGTCCTCTGTGGTGTTCGGCACGTACAGGAACTGCCTGCAGGGTTTCAGCCAGTTCAGAGGAGCTCCAGGAGGTTCAAACACCAGAATTGAGGTTTTCTTCTCTGGTATGGCAGGAGGCGTGGCTCAGGTAATCAACCATGGAGCCTGGATTATACATTTATCAATATACATAATGTGTAGCTTGAAGCTCTGTTCTTAGACTGTAGAATGAGCCATTTGAGAAAAAAACCTGGTTTAGATCTCATAGGAAGAAGGGATACCGAGCATGTTCACATGTTTTAAAAGTGTCTTTTAAAGGTGATTTGTAGCAACATTTTCAAATAAATAATTATTCCGCTGTCGTGCAGCAACAATCCATATTCCACCATGAAACAATTCTGCCACTGCCGTTGTCTGGGTGTCTTTTTTTATGACTCACAGAACCGGTGCAATGTCTTATGTCATACGTCAGTTGTTGTAGTTTCAAAAACAAAAATCTCGTCTTGTGGATCTCGAGATCTACATGGGAACGGTGTGGCTTTATGTGCATCGGGGGCTTCATGTGGCCAGTCTGTGACATCAGTCATCTATTACGTATCTATGACTTGAGACTCGCAAGGTTTCAGGCCAATCCGACAGCCACTGACTACCATTATTAAATTGAAGTGTGCACAAGAAATATAGCACTGATCGATCCTGCAGTTTGTGAGATTAGCCCCAGAGACACAGACTGATAGACAGACTAGGACTCAGTCATCTCAAAATTAGGTCAAGGTTTCAGCCCAAGTGACTCCCCAGGAAAAAAAAATAGAAAGAGTGAAGGACACAGTCAACGTTCCTGTACATTCCATGATGTCTGGCTCGTCTGTCCGACTGTAGGGGAAGGACTGCACAGCCTCTGGTGTCATGCTACTTGTTTTATTTCTTCATCTATTCTTCTGTACCTCAAATGATTCAATTTGTAGCGAGGGCATTGTGTTTGTAAACAAAATGACAATATTTGGGCCCGGTTCAGCTCGATCCGAGCCCCATTGACTTCCATTATAAAATGACTGTTAAATATTTCAGAAAATATCAATCCTACTGTATGTGAAAGAGAATGCATGGAGGTACTGCTTCTGCATGCTGGCAGTGTGCACAAAAAAAACGTACAAACCCTTTTTATAGACGGCTAGCCTCCTACAGTCAGAGGCACACTGTAAGAAAATGAACCCTAACGTCCCCATTCTGGGGTTGACTGCAGGTTGACTGTCATACAGAAAGGCCAATTTCACACACATTGAGATCGCACAGCCAATGACAACTCTATATTTGTGTGTATTATGGACCAAGCATTATTCAACATCCAATAAGGAGATTTGTTACATTGCTGTTAGGTAAGTCTTACCAGTGTATTCCATGTGAATATTACAGGTACTGTATCACTGAGCACATTCTTGTGCTCTGCTTTCTTTCCCATCTGAATGAAGGAGGCTTTTTAAGGGCGGTAGATTGATAGATAGATCCAAAATCAGAATCGGCACCGGACCCAAAAATCTAGCAAGTTCAAGTGATACTTTGCTCGTAGGAAGAGTGGACTGATGATTATGTTCTAATCGCCATGTTTTACTAAGTCCCTGTAATGTGCTTGTGGCAGGTATCGGTGATGTCACCGGGTGACATTGTTAAAGTGCGTCTGCAGTGTCAGACAGAGTCCTCGAAAGGAGGCGTCAATGTGCCCAAACCAAAGTACCGCGGGCCGGTCCACTGCCTCCTGAGCATCGTCAGAGAGGAAGGGGTCCGGGGACTGTACAGAGGGGCACTCCCCCTCATGCTGAGAGACGGGCCGTCCTTCGCCACGTACTTTTTAACGTACAGCATCATCTCTGATAGGCTGAGGCACTCTGGCAAGAATGGACCAGGTGAGCCAGAGTCTCCCTTTTGTCTCATTCAAGAAAATGCTTAACCACTTAACACTTAATAGTGCCCCTATTTAGAAAATATTCTTGTAGTGAAATTGTCATTAAAATGTTGTTTTAATTGGTGTACAGTAAATGTCTATGGTTTTCATGTTGCCATAACTGTTTTATGAAAGCAATAAGCCACACAAAGCTGTAATTAACTGTGATTTTAGAACCGCTAGGGCAGTGGTTCTCAAACTGTGGGTCGGGACCACCAGGGGGATCCCCACATGAGTTTTGGGGGGTCCCCAGATGACAGTGAAGTGACAATTAGGACTTTTAAGACCTTTTTTAACACATCAAACAAAGGGGGAAAAAGAAAAAGGACCATTACTGCATCAAAAGTAATCAAACATTGGCCAAAACATTGGTCAAACATTGGCCAAATTGTCAAATAATATAAGAAAGAGACAAATATTGTGAAAATAGCAGATCTACAAGCTCATGTTGCGAGGCGTTGTGACCTTGTAGATCTGCTATTTTTCACAATATTTGTCAATATTTATCTGTGGAACCGATTGTGGGAACTAAAAGGCCTCAACTCCTACAGTGCTTATCAGGGTGGGGGGTCCCCAGTTCAAATATGATTTTTTTGGGGAATCCCCAGTTCAAATATTATTATTTTGTGGGGTCCCCAGTTCAAATATTATTATTTTGTCGGGTCCCCAGTTCAAATATTATTATTTTATAATATTATTATGATTATTTTTGGGGGTCACGGCCTGAAAAGGTTGAGAACCACTGAACTAGGGGGTTGTGGCACTCCACTTTATGTTATCTGTTAAAAAAACAACTGTTAACCACTTTTACCTCATTGATTTATTAAACAATAATGTCTGTTGATTTTCCAGAGTGGAGTGGTGTGATGCTGGCTGGCGGGATAGCGGGAATGACAGGTTGGACCGTGGGAACGCCCATGGACGTGATCAAGGCCCGTCTGCAAATGGACGGAGCGAGGGAGATCAAACGATACAAGGGCTTCTTCCACTGCATCGCCGAGACGGTGAGGGTGGAGGGAGGGGCCGTGTTCTTCAGGAGCTTGGGCATAAACTGGCTCCGTGCGTTCCCTGTCAACATGGTGGTGTTTGTTACGTACGAGGTTCTCCTAGACGTTCTCCGGGCCAAACCTGAAGGTGGTACTGGTATCCAACCCAGACTTGGGTTTGAGTAGTATGTTTTTCTTTTACATTGCATGTATAATACATGTATACATTATGATAGTACAACCACACGCATTGCAGGAAGCTGTCTGTTACATTTTGTCATTGTGTTTCTTGCTAGTTAGTAATTTTCCACTGGATTTCCATGGATTAGGCTGGTATAACATGGTTTAATATTTATTTTGGGGATTAGTTTCCCATGCTCAGGGACATTAAAGGGCCTCGGTATACTTAAAGCGAAATACTATTTGGCGTATTTGCACAGGAAAAATGGCACATTTGCGGCTGAAACAGCATTAGGGTTTGATCCTCATATTGTGCACAAGCTCGCCAGATGAACTAGTCGAATTTATTGACATAATCCTGTACAGGTGTCACCAATGATACTAATTATCTTGCATTGCCGCATTTCTCAGCAGTTTGATGTGCAAACACACCAAACAACAATTTCAAAAGAAGTATACTGCCTGCTTAACGGACACTGTTAGTACTGGTAATCAAACCAGCGACCTTTTGACCACAAAGTAAATGCATTCTGTATTTATTGTTTTATATTTTGATGCCAGAACTGTTGGCAGAAGTTGTTTTGACGGATGTGTTCTCATCATGGTTAATTATTCTCATACTTGCCTTAGGATCAGTGGTTCCCAAACGGTGTGCCGAGGAACACCGGTGTGCCGTAAGACAAGTCCAGGTGTGCCTCGGCCATTTTGGGCAAAGCGATTTGATGTACAGGGAATAAAGGAGGGGGCCTAGCATAGACTTGTCATTAGATAGCCTACACCACATCAGCAAAGACCCGTGATTGGCTAGTCGTCGCTGTGATTGCCATCACATCGTCAATGTACTGTAGTATATTGGGTTTAAGTGGTTGTACTATATCAGTAAATTAACTACTGTTTTTGTGTGCACTAATACAGAGGCAAATTCTATACCCTAAAACAAAGATTTTAACCACTTTCAACCTGGCATCCCTATTTTGGGCATGTATTGTCACAAAAGTTTTACATTTAAATTATTATTTTTAATTTGACATTTCTTTCCTCACTTATTTTTAAAAATCTACAAGATCTGCAAGCTGTGAGCTTGTAGATATGCTGTTTCCGCTATGAATACGGGTGTGCCTTGAGATTTTGACTTGCCCATTGGTTGTGCCTTGGGCACAAAACGTTTGAAAATCACTGCATACAAAGAAACTAAGGGCATTGCTGCAATCTGAAAAATAGCAGTGTATTTGCGTTTAGGACAGGAGCTGTATATTCTGATCAATGCCTCGGGTATCGGCGGTGTCTACTCAAAGTAAGGATGGATGAATGTTAACATCCAATAAGGAGATTACCCTTAAAAAGTTCCCTTCATTCAGATGGGAAAGAAAGCAATAATGTAATATTCACATGGAATTCACTGGTAACTGGTGAGACTTACCTTACAGCAATGTAACAAATCTCCTTATTGGATGTTGTTGAGTGTCATTGAGCTTGCGGGCGCTAATTTTTAGAAAAAAGTGGCCTACAGTAAATCATGTATTGTACTCTTTTTTTTTTACTGCTATTTCTATTGTTATAGTATGTTGCTATTTTGTTACTTTTCCTTGTTGCTGTGATGTCGAGGAGCCTAAACCCAATAATTTGACTCTCTACTTGTATAAAGAGATTGTGTATGTGGGGTGTTGAACGGGAAGAGTAGGACGGGGGGGGGGGGTTACATCTTTCCGGAGAGGGTTCCTCACAGGCAGGTAAACCAGTAGGGTAACACAGAATGTGTGGGTAAGAATTAATTGGCATAACAACTAAATTGGGGAAGAAAAAAGGAATACAAAATAAATGTCTACTCTTAAAATAGCTGACAGCTTGTAGATCAGCTATTTCCGGCGAGCGACACCATCTTACGATGAAGCATGAATCAGTCTTCATTGTCCGGGTGTCCAGACCAAGACACATCTTTAGGAATGAGATTTGAATCACATTTCAAACCACCTAGGAATGTGGTTCAAATCCGATTAGCAAAAATCAGTTTCCATAGTTTTTTTTGTTTTGTTTTTCAGTGATTAAAACAATCAAATTCCAAACTAGGCCAAAAATCGGATGTGGGATACCAGTGACTCAGGCCCGGTGTGACTGTTTTTTCATGACATGTAATTACATGTTTACATGACATGTCATTTTCATATCATTGTCACAATAAAATAATGCTGAATCTTGATAAGTTAAGCACATAGCATGATTCACAGCCATGCTAGTACTTATACTGTATGTGTTTGTATTTACATAAGTCTTGCTGTATTTAATAAGCTGCAAAGCGCACAATTTTAACATGGACTGACAAGCATATAAATGTGCACCTGAAGTGGCTCACGGT
Source organism: Gymnoscopelus microlampas (assembly GCF_963454915.1). Taxonomy (NCBI): domain Eukaryota; kingdom Metazoa; phylum Chordata; class Actinopteri; order Myctophiformes; family Myctophidae; genus Gymnoscopelus; species Gymnoscopelus microlampas. The sequence continues at coordinate 41,053,641 of NC_139953.1, forward strand.
CTTAACAGCAAATGGAAAGTGCTGCTTAGATGATGGAAATGCTGTATACAATATCTCAGATTATTTATTCTCAGTTTTTAGTCTGTTGAGCATGCGTACCAGTATTTTGTTTTCCTCAGATGAGTTTCACCGAGTTCTCTGATTAATCATATCTCATTTGATGTGCTTGTGGTAAAGGCAAAGTTGTACATTTTAACATGAATGTATGCTATTTAAAAGTGTCTTGGAATCTATGAATGAGTTTTGATTGATTGAATACTTTTATTAGTCAGAAATGTAAACAGCACGTGGTACTGTAGAGATTAAAGCTAAAAGCTAATAAAAGCTAATACAAAAACGTCCTGGGGACTTGTTTCCATTGTGGTCCTATGTATTAGCATACAGAATTAACACAATAATACATGTCATCAACAAATACAAACACTATATGTGCAAAAGGGGACGTTACATTTATCTCCCCTTTTGGTCTTCTGATAGATTTTCAGCCCAATTTAGAAAGAAACCAGTGTACACATCCTTTAACTGGAAGAAATGTCAGGCAGACCCTAGGCTCTAGGGTGGGGGCCTTCTGCCTCGACCGTGTCGGGGGAAAAGAAGAGAGAGAGAGGGAGGAGAGACAGAGAGATACAAGTAGTAGAAATAATATCAAATATAGTAGTGTAAGATAGTATATGATAATATAATATAGTACAACAATAATGTTTATACAGTATATAATGGTATAATATAAGAATGTTAAGATAATATGCAGTATAGTGGTATAGTGTAATGTAGAAAACCATGGTTGTGCTCCATGGAGAGGGCCGGTCCTCAGTCACACTTGATCTGCAACTGGGGGTCCGTAATAACAGTCCATGGAACTGCGACGTGGGAGATAAAAGAAACTCCGGGCAGCGGGTCCGCGGATGTGGAATTAGTGGCAGGCCTTACTGAGGCGTGAGTCCGTACAGTGTTAATTACAATTGCACCAGTGGGACACAAACAAACCCACACAACCAAAGGGAGGAGGAGAAGAGAGAGGACGAGAGGAGAGAGGGAAGGGATGTAAGGAAGAGGGAAGTGGGAGGGAGAGGGGAGAGAGGATGACTACAGGTGACTGAGTACTGAGAAATACTATACAATTACAATTCACAATGTAGGCACTTCGCAGATGCTCTTAATCCAGAGCGATTTACAGTAAGCAAGGACATCATAATACATCAATAATATGGCAAATGCATAGAAGTAATAATCCAATAAAGCAGTACACAAGCAAAACAATAGTCAAAACTATGAAACTATACACACTATGGGATGCCAGGTCAACAATGACCTGGCATCTGTCTGCTTCTGTGTGTCTGCTTCACTGCCTGAGAGTGGGAGAAGGTTCCACAGCTAAATGCTCTGCCGCCTGTTCTAACCTTTTTGGGGTTTCCTGGAGCCTTAAGCATGTTTGCATACTGTGAACGCAATGGTGTTCTGGCTGGGTCATAAGGCTCAATGAGTTCTTTGAGATACACTGGTGCCTGTCCGTTGCGAGCCTTGTAGGTGAGGAGGAGTACCTTGAACTCTATTCTGTATTTAACCGGGAGCCAGTGCAAAGAGGCCAGTGAAGGAGTGATATGATCTCTTCTTCTGGTTCCTGTCAGTATGCGCGCAGCAGCATTCTGGACTAGCTGCAGGCTGTTTAAGGACTTACTTTCGCAGCCTGATAATAAAGAGTTGCAATAGTCCAGCCTGGATGACTTCTTCTGACTTCTGACTTCCTCCACGTTATTAGCCTACCCTCTCCACCAGAGCTGTCGAGGGGCCCGCAGGTGCTAGCAGCAGCCACCGGGCTCCGCCAAACTTCGGTCAACTCAACTGTCATTGCATCTCTGTATGTATTTATTATTTTAATTTACCAACGCGGCACGGGTGGGCCCCAAATGACTCTGGGCCCCAACGCAACTGCGTTGTCTGCGTAACGGTAGTTACGCCGCTGGAAAAAGGTTAAGCACAAAATGGGCTAGATCTGCAGAAAGGTGTTAGGACATAACCCTTCAGCTACTGTCAGCCACAACGAGGCCTCCTGCTCGGAGGAACTTTAAGAGTGAATTGTATGCTCCGCTACAACAGCAGACATCGCTGCAGATGAACAAAAATTGCATTGTGTCAGGTTAAAACCTGACAATGCCCTAGCATGGCAACCCAACCTGTCAGAGATATGCACCCTTTCTAGTTACACATTATTTTGGTCACATAAAGTAGGCCTAATCAGATGAGCTGCTATCGATCAAGAGTCCATTTGCTAGGGTTTTCACTGTGACCCGGTCCCTTTGACTGTTGTTCATAGACTGTAAAAAAGAAAATGTGTACAGACCGGTAACCAGAGGTGGAAAGTAACTAAGCACATTTACTCAAGTACTGTACTTAAGTACAACTTTACTTTAGTGGAGTATTTCCAATTCTCAATACTTTTACTTCTACTCTAAAAAATATTGTACTTTTACCCCACTACCTTTATTTGAAAACTTTAGTTACTTTGTAGATTTCGATTTTTATTACTAAACATGAATTAACCTCTTAAGCTCTATATTTGGGCTATTTGAAAATAGCAGATCTACAAACTCACAACACGTCGCATCGCGATCTGCTATTTTCAAAATATTTTTTATACATTTTGAAATGGGACATTCTGCTTGAAATGGGACATTCTGCATAATGAGTACTTTTACTTTCGGTACTTTAAGTATATTTTCATGCCAATACTTTTGTACTTTTACTCAAGTACAATTTAAATGCATTTTTACTTGTAATAGTAAGTGTGGAGTATTTCTACATTGTGGTATTGATACTTTTACTTAAGTAAAAAATGTGAGTACTTTTTACACCACCGCCGGTAACGTTGCATGTCTTTACAGATGACTTTCTCTACAATCCCTGCCCTCCAACAGAGAGAGAGAGAGAGAGAGAGACAGAGAGAGAGAGAGAGAGAGAGAGAGAGAGAGAGAGAGAGAGAGACAGAGAGAGAGACAGAGAGAGAGAGAGAGAGAGAGAGAGAGAGAGAGAGCGAGAGAGAGAATGGGAAGTCCTAAGGGCCAATATGTATTCATAAGGTTGTAACCAGACTGACACAGGTGTGACGTCGATTTGAAAGACAGACCTAAGATTAAACCCAGAAACTGTAAGTTTAATTTACCACCTTATTTTTAATGCTGTTGTTAGGCTTCAGGCAGTTGGAATACACCTGAGCAGTTGTCACATTTGTGTATGTATTTTTATTTAGTATGAATAGGGTATGATTTATACAATTCTGAATTTTGTTTTTATTATTCTGAAAACAAAATCGGCATCAGACCATTTTATCTGCTGTTAAACAGTTCTGCCACATCCACATCTGTTCATAACATTTTAAACAGAGCTAGTGTTGGGCAATTAATTCAGGAAGAGTAAAGATACCAGTTACTTATTACGTTTTTTTAAACGTTTTCTTTTAATTCCGGACTTTTACTTGTAACAGAGTATTTCTATATTGCAGTATTGATACTTATACTTAAGTAAAACATTTTAGTACTTTTTCCACCACTGAAGGTCAGGGTCATTACGTATTACTTGGTATCAAGAGTAAGATACATTACATTACTTTTGCATGTTCACATTACATCATCATTTTGTGAAAGGGTGCATGCTTAAAAAGAACAGATATACAAGCCATCAATGAGTTGCATTGCAACATGTTGATAGCTTGTAGATCTGTTATTTTTTTCCAGCGCATGCTCCTATGGAGCATAAATGATAGGCTTAATATCTTGGACAAAAAGAAATTGTGTTCATTCTAATGTAGTAACTCAGACTTAATATTATTACTGTTTCGGCAGTTGTAATAAGTTACGCTACTAGTTACTGGGGAAAGTAATTACTGTATATTACATGAATATATTAGTTACTGCCGAACACTGGCTATATCTATTAAAAGGCACAGCATTATGTAACTGACCATATGGAAAATACCCTACTGACCCTACTGACCAGCTTTAACCCATTAAAAGTTTAAAACATCTGTGTAACCACTTTAACCGGCTATTCAAAAATAGCAGATTTTTTAAAGCGAACATTTTTAACTCAAATCTTTGCTTATGGGGGGTCCCTGGAACAACATATTTTGAGATATATAATTCAATAAAGTTTGTTAACCACTGATAATAGCAACATACCTTTTTTCAAAAAACGGTCTTATTTAGGCCTAGAGGGGATTTGTAGAATCCCCCAGAAGCAAAGATTTGAGTTAAAAATGTTCACTTTTAAAATGTAAATATATTCAAAGATTTGCACAAAATGTTCACGATTTAAAAAAAAATAGCAGATCTACAAGCTCATAGTGCGGTATAGCCAAAGAAATCTAAAACAACAGGTGCGTTCCCGGTCTTAATGGGTTAAATAAGAATATCTATTTGATTAATGTGTGCTGTGTTTGTACATTATGGTATGGCATGTCCAGCTCTCTTATCTGATATTTCAAAGTCCATGATGTCTGATGATTCAAAGTCCAATCTTTGCTCTACGATAACATCATGTGATTGTGCATAAAGATGAGCTCAATTACTAAATTGGCAATCTGTCTACTTTTACTGTAGTGTTCATGCATGGCCATAAAAACAGACTTTGGACACTTGATTTAAATTGCAGGTATTTCGAATCAGTCATGCTGCTGTCAGGCTGTAGCCAAGTAGCTTGTGACACCAGGCCCATAAAGCTATTCACTTCAAAGTAGGGATGGTTGGAGTAACCCAGAGACAGATCTAATATAAAATCTTACAACTTTTGTTGGCGCTTGCCAGATTACACACAGTGGTGGAAAAAAGTACTTACTTAGGTAAAATTACCAACACCACAATGTAGAAACAAGTAAAAGTCTTGTATTCAAAATATTATTTGAGCAAAAGTATTGGCATCAAAGTATACTTAAAGTACCAAAAGTAACAGCAGAATGTCTCATTTACAAAAGTAAAAGCACAATGTCTCATTTACAAAAGTAAAAGCACAATGTCCCATTTCAAAAGTTTTCGAAATGTGTCAAAATCTTTCAAAAATAGTCGATCTACAAGCTCACAGGCCACATTTCAATGTGCTGTGACATTGTAGATCGGCTATTGCTCATAATATGGTACCATTTCTGTTTACTATGTCTCAGAGGACGGGTGTGGACAGTTCAAAATCATAAACCTGCTTACCAAGTGACATCATCAATGGGGAATCCACTGCAGGCTTTATATTTCTGGAAAGTTAGCATGATATAATAGAAGCCATTGTTCTCATATTATTGCAAAAAAGATAATAATAATAATAATAGTATCGAAAAATAGACATCAAGTAAAGTAAAAGTGCATCAAAATTGTACTTAAAGGGATTTTTGTGGGGTGCTCACAAAAGCCTGAGTAGACGTTAACATGACCCCAAACATGTTTGTGTTACAGCAGTTGAGTAGATGTACTTAGTTTCTTTCCACCAATAATTACGTAAGAATTTTCTACAGCTCTAACGCTGTCCCTTCTTTATCATGTGTAGAACTTCGGTTAAATACATAACACATGCACTGAGCAAATGTATTGAAAACTATTTCTTTTTTTTGTCACCACACAGTTATTCTGAAGCAAAGAATCTGCTTGCACAGAGCATGAATATTGAGTTCCGATTAGTTCCTCCAGGGACCACAGCTGTCCCAAGAGAAACACATCCTGTAATACAGTTCATTATGGATGGCAACTCCAAGAAGCTGGAGAAATCAATCAGAGACAAAGACATTAATGGCCTTTACCCATCCAAGGAGTTCAACGATGATATATGTCCTTTGACTGCTGCTGTGGCATTTCACAGGGAGGACATTTGTGTGTTTCTTCTGAGTAAGCGTGCAAACCCAGATCAGTTATCCACGAATAACAATACCCCTCTGCATTATGCCGCTCTTTCCAAAACACCACTTGATTTTGTGCAGAGACTGATTAAAGCAGGAGCAAATCCAAATGGTATCAGAAATACTCCCTTCGTTATGACACCACTTCATATTGCTGCCCTCAATGACAGGGATGATATTGTTAAAGTCCTAATCAAAGCTGGAGGGATTTTAGATCAAATCCCTGCTGCACATCCTCAACATGTTAGTTTTAATGTAAAACTATCTGAAATGATGCGCATGCTTGCATTGAGCGGTGGTGACTTTTATTCTAAAATAAAACATTTTCTAGATCTGGGCATTGCTATTCAAGAGAAAACACTAAGAGAAGTGTTCCACAGTTTTGATCGTAATATGCTGGAGGAGAATCCTCAGACCCATCTGACCATGATTGACACACTCTTTACTGTTAGCGGACCATCAGCAGAAGACTATCGTCAGAGAACTATAAAGTGGTTGAAGGACAATGGAAAGCTGAACTGCTATATTGAAAATGCAGACAAGCGGCTTCCAAATATGCCCAATACACTGCAGGCTTTAGTCGTTCAAAGTCTACATGCAGTTTTCTGCACAATGAAAGAGATATCCAATGAGGTATCACTGTCTATGATCCCCAAACTGCTGAAACTCCTTTCCACAAGCACTCAATTCCCTCAAATACAGCAAGGAGGTCTGATCCAAACACTATATGTGATTGCACAAAAAACTAAACTTAAAGATGACTGGAATCAGAACCTCATGCACACATTATGCACAACTTTGGTTCCTTTTGTGAGGAAAGAGCACTCCTCTGATATCAGAGTCTATACATATGGCATACTGGCAAACCTGCTTCCATGTGAACATGCCACTGACATCTTAGCATCAGTGGGAATAGATCATGTGCCTGAGGATATAATTACATCTGCAGAAATGCGGATGGATAATAACCTGAAAGAAGAGCTTACAGAATTGCAAAAGTGTCTAAACAAGCCAAGCTCAGAGTGTGAAGTTTCCACAACTGCCAATACTGAGCCACCGGGATCCAAAAAGAAGAAGAGAAGAAGGAGAAAAAAGTCAGGAAAGCAAGAGGAATTGAAAGAGGAAGTTCATGTTGATGCAGATAAGCCAACAACTGTTCCTGTTGAGGAATCTGGTCTGAATGAAGGCTCACATGTGCAACCTGTCCACCCCGTAGCCAGTGTGTCACCAAAACCTCGAAATTGGCACAGAATCAGTCAAAGATGGAAGAAACCGTTAGAGAAGCTTGCAAACATAGACGAATGTAAAGTTATCAAAGTTGGTAGTCTTGTGTTTGCGAAAGATAATGAATTCCGCATCGCGAAGGGAAGTGATGGAACTGAGGTCTTCTTGGGGTTAAGAGATGACGGCACTGAAGTCGCAGTTAAGAGAATGCCCAAATCCAACTATGATGTGCTGAAGAATGAGGAAGGCTTTTTACGTCTTCCAGAGCTTGATGATCCTTCGATTGTACGATATGTCGACTTTGCAGAGGATGAGGACTTTGGGTACCTTGGTCTTCAGTTATGTGAATACACGCTGGAAGAGTACATCAATGAATCAATCAAACCCTTTCCTGAAGACAGCCTTGGTGAAAAGAGGAGGGATCTTGCAAATCAGGTTCTCAATAGCTTAAGCATTCTTCATTGCCAGAATCCTCACATTCTCCACAGAGATATCAAGCCCCAGAATGTCTTCATTGGTACGATACAGAAGAAATTAAGAGCACACAGTTTCAGAGATTGAAACAACATACAATAAATGTAATTTCCATCAATAAACACTGTTTATTGTATTGATCTACCTGATTTGCCTTACAGATGTTAAAAATAGAGCAAGATTAGCAGATTTTGGAATAAGCCGACGATTACAAAAAGGACAAACAACCCTACACACAAGGAATGCAGGAACGAGATGCTGGAAGGCAAAGGAGACTATACCTGCACAGAGTGATATTGCTAAAAGAAGCGCAGATATCCAGGTTCCTAAAAACACATTAAAAAATATGTGAGTGAGACAATTTTAATAAATGAGAACAACATAAAAAATATGCTATCCATTTTCATGCTTCTTCTTAGGTGGCTGGGATGTTGATGTATTACATCCTTTCGGGAGGACACCATCCGTTTGGCAGTGACTTTAGATGTGAAAGCAACATCTATGATGGAAAGTACAACCTGAATGATGTTCAGGATGTGGTTGCCAAGGATCTCATTGAGTGGATGATCAATGAAAACCCAAAGAAAAGACCTAAAGTGAAGGAATGCTTGGCTCATCCCTTCTTTTGGTCAAAAGAGATGTAAATTAAAATATTTTCCCTTCAATTATTGTTCATGCATTCTGACATCTAAAAAGTATTTTCAGCTATCGGTTTGATCTGACAGTATAAGGTACTTAAATTCCACCAATATGTTTTAGAGTAGCCTAATGTTTTCAGTATTTTCTTCCAGGAAAGTAGCATACTTGAGAAAGATTGGAAATCAAAAGGAGGTTGAGAATTGTCGAAATGCTGACATGGACCTCATGGGGGCGCTAGACCAGTGTGGTGAGATGGAACTGTTCAACACGTGGAAACGCAAGGTACATGAACTAAATTATAACTAAAACTGCAAGTGCACTTTTACATTTATTTCTCTATTTTATTTCTTCTGTTCTTTATTTCTCCTCAAATGCCTTTGCAAACCTTATGTAAAGCACTCTGAAATGCCTTTGTGTGTAGTATAGAAACAAATTCGCTTTGCCAAGGCAAATAAAGAATAATTTCACGCTCACATTCATCTTTAAGTCCATTTGATCTTTAAGTTGTATGTTTTTATTCCAGTTCCCACCTGAGTTGGTCCAGAAGATGGATGGCAAAAAGAAGCCCTACCCTGAGAACACATTTGGATTGCTGCGCTTCATACGCAATCTCCATGAGCACTAGTAAGGCAAATTAGATTTATTTTTTAAACGACACAAAGAGAAGTCAGTTCTGTCCATGTAAAAATCAATTCATGTATCTATTATTTTTTTCACGGCGCTGGCGAGTGGCCAACAAGTTGTCGGCATACAATTTGAAATTCAGAACTCTCATGGATGCAATATAAAGACGCATGAACAAATTCACAAAGCACCATGGGCTTACATGTAATGTAGCGTGTGTTCTAAAACACACGCAACACACTAAAACAGTCTCAAACATTTATTGAAAAATGTACATACTCAAGTAAAGTAAAAGTAACTCAAAATTGTACTTAAGTACAGTAATTGAGTAAATGTACTTAGTTTATTTACACCACTGAAAAATTGTGACTTATGACTTAATTTCTGTGTTCACAGCCCTGAGGATGCAGCTGGCATTGACCTGATGGAGATGTTTCCTGCTCTGTTCGGCTGTGTTTACAAGTTTGCCCAAGATCAAGGCTGGAACTCAACGACCACCCTGAAGAAAATGTGTCCCAGAGAAGATGTGGACAGCAGTTCTGTGTGCACGCCCACACACCCTGACAGAGAGACCAGTGTCAGTCTACCGGTGCAAGAATCTGGACTTAAAGACTCTGGTTCTCAAAGTGGGGTCCTTGAGGGGGTTCCAGGGGGTCCTTGAGGGAATTCAAGGGCAACCCGAGCTAAGTGTGTTAATTTAGCATCAAAATTAGTCATCTGCTATTTTGGAGAAATCTCGGAAAATGTTTAAAGTAGAAGAAGTCATTTGTAATAATTTTTAATTTTAAATTTGTTTAACCAAAATAAATATTTCATGGAGGTCCCTGCCACAAAATCTTTTCAGATGGGGGTCTGTACTGCAGCCAAATACACATATATTTAGGGGTCCATGACATGACAAAATAGTGACTGATCTGACTGGTGACTTGAAGGACAATTTGTATCAGCCTGTGTGCTGTTGTTAAAATGATTTAACATAATTGTCATTGACATTTTGTTCGGTAAAAAGCATTGGTGGAAAGTAATTAAGTACATTTACTAAAGTACTGTACTTCAGTGCAATTTTGAGATACTTTTACCTTACTTTTACTTTACTTGAGTTGAGTATTTCCATCTTTCAAAAAAACGTGTGAAATGAGACATACTTAGTATGTTTACTTAGTACTTTGAGTACATTTTGATGCCAATACTTTTGTACATTTCTCAAGTGAAAATTTGACTACAGGACTTACTTGTAACAGAGTATTTCTAATTTTACTACTGTGTAAAAAGGAAGCTACATTTACTTTCTTAGCGATTGTTCTATTGATTATTGCTTACATATTGGATTCATTGAATAATCAAGTAGTATGTTCTTCAATAATATCTATAAATCAACTTTTAAAAAATCTAACTGAGTTTTTCTTTAAATTATATATAATAGATTAAATGGATTAGTCTGAATACGTGTTGCAGCTCTATGGTCCATTGATATTATTTAACTTAAACCAGCGGTTTAAGTTAAATAAAGTGGGCAACTTTGATGATGGAGAGGGCCACTGTATTTCCACACTCACTCCAAGGGGCCACATTGCATATACTGTTGGGCAGACACCTCTTATCTCCGTATTTCTTTTTCCTTGTAAATTAATGCCGTACTTCGCCATTATTTGTCACACAAAAGTAGCCGATCTACAAGCTCAAAACAATATAATTTTAGTACTAGCCATTAAGCTACTAATATAGACTGAAGTAATTAAAGCGGGTCATGTTTGCATGTTTGGAATTGTAACAGCTGAAATCAATAATATAGCAGTATTCCGGCCCCATATTAACCTGTGGGCCGCATTAAGTGAAGGTGGGGGCCGCATGTGGCCCCCGGGCTGCCAGTTGCCCATGTATGACTTAAACCCTATAGGGGTCCCCCAGGGCTCTAAACCTGCCCCCCATCTTTTTTCCCTCTAAACCAAATCTCTTTGCCAAAAAGCTGTGTCGCAACTCGCAACACAACGCAAAATCAGTCAAATCAGTCAGACAGTCAGTATATTCCTTGGCTGCCTGGGCCACAATGAATCAGTGGGATTCCTATTTAGGATCACATGTTTATAGTATTTTGTCACCCTGATAGGCTCTATGCACAACAGCCACATTGGAGAGAAATGTGGCCTCTTCTTAATGACTTCCTTCACAGGTGTTACCAATGATACTAATGAAGGCTCTGTTCCATTCTGGTCAAACAAGAGTCATAGGTGCTGATGTTGTGCATTTTGACTCACTGGAAACACTCTGCTACACCAGTGGGTCTCAAAGTGTGGTCCAGGGACCCTCATGGTTCCTTGAGGGGGCTTAAAAGGTGTGTAACTCTGAGAGTGTACAAATGGAACCAAATGGACCGTAAGGGTCCATTTGGTTCCATTTGTACACAATATGGCTGCTGTGCATAGAGCCTATTCCTCATTGTGCCATGATTGATTTTTCTAAAGGTTGTGTGGCGATCGTGCTGAAATGACTGTAAAATAATTAAAACAGCTGCTGAGCCTAGGAATGAGTGACAGGTATGACCTCTAATGGCAAACTAATTCCACACACCAAAAGGGATTCAGGACAGTGTCATTAACTAACTTACTTTGTCACTTTTTCATTTGAGCTAAAAAAAAAAACATTATTTTACACTATGGCTATTCAAAACTAGCAGATATACAAGCTCATAGTGCCACCGAGTGCCACGCTGTATGAGCTTGTAGATCTGCTATTTTTTTTAAATCGTGAAAATGTGTGCAAATATTTGAATATATTCTTTTTAAAGCGAACATTTGTAAGTCAAATATTTGCTTCTGGGGGTCCCTGGAACAAAATATTTTGAGATGGGGGTCCACGGCCAAATACATATACATTTTGAGGTCCTTGACATGAAAATGTTTGAGAACCACTGACATAGCACATACGTAAAAAAAAAAAAAAAACTGTGACAAACTGACATTTTGTAGAATCTGCCTCAGGTCTTAATGGGTTAAGTGTGGTGCTAAAGCGACACCTAGTGGGTTAAAAGGGCGTCATCAGTGTACGTCAGGCAGGGTTCCCCACATGTGCTGTGTTATGCAAAGTTGACGGGGGTAGCGTAGCCCCTCCCGCCTACTGTATGCATGTTATACACTGACACTCAGGCTTCGGTTGTGACCACTGAGTTATGTAACATAATATCATACACACCCAGCCTGTTTGCTGCAGCCAATTACAGCCAAGACGGCTTTTCAACTGAATGACTGTGATTTGTGGAGCCAAGACAGACACTGACCTATAAGTGCTGTGTTACAGGATGAATGCCTACAGCAGAGTGACATAAGGACACACTGCCTTTATATAATTCATAGTACTACTTGTACACACAAGGCGGCAGTGGTGGAAAGTAACAAAGTACATGTACTCAAGTACTGTACTTAAGTAAAATTCTGAGGTATTTCTTTGCTTTCTTCAGTATGTCCAATTTTCAATACTTTTACTTCAACTCCACATCTCAAATATTGCACTTTTTACTCCACTGCAATTATTTGACAGCTTTAGTTACTAGTTACTTTGCAGATTTAGTTATTATTATCACAAAACATACATTAACCACTTCAGCCCTATACATATTTCAACCATTTGAAAATAGCAGATCTACAAGCTCACAATGTGTCGCAATGCAACGCATTGTGAGCTTGTAGATCTGCTATTTTCAGAAGATCTTTTATACATTTTGAACTTGTGAAATGGGACATTCTGCATAATACTTTTGGTACTTTAAGGCAGTGGTTCTCAAACTTTTTCATGACAAAGACCCCCAAATGGACACTTATTAGCCCACGGACCCCCATTTGAAGATAAGCCAGGGACTCCCCATAAGAGAAGATTTTTACGGCTCTAGCAGTGATTCTCAACCATTTTAATTTTAAGGACCCCCAGTTTGACATGCATTAGGCTACGGACCCCCGTTTAATGGCATTTCCATCTCTGGGACCCCAATTCATATTGTAAAATCAATGTTAACTTAACTCTGAGAGCGTACAAATGGAACCAAATGGACCCGTTAGGGTCCATTTGGTTCCATTTGTACACTCTCAGAATTACAGACCCATAAGGGTCCATTTGGTTCCTATCCATCATTTAGCTGGGGACCCCCTGGAACCCCCTCGAGTTCCCCTGGGGGTCCCCGGACCCCACTTTGAGAACCAATGCTTTAAGGAGTATTTCTACAATGCAGTATTGATACTTTTACTTTAGTAAAACATGTGAGTACCCACTGCAAGGCTGGACTCTCCCAATCTCCACGTGATTTCAGAGCAAGCTTTTGTTTTAATGGATAATAACATAATAACAGGTGCTGCTGTGGTGAATCCTTCACTAAACATTTTCTGCTTTTCCGTTGGGAGGGACCATATGATTATGGAATATAACGCAATGCATAATGATGTATACAACACTCTTAAATTATAATAGACTATAATATAGCTTGCTCTATGGTATATACGTCTATAGGTCCATATAATCGCGTAGGCCTATAATATACCTCTATGGGAGTGACCTGTAAAGGAGAGGATAATTGACAGACAGCACATAGGCCAAGAATATTGCAGTTACTAAGTTTAGCCTCTAAGGGGCTCCACTGATTTGATGAATGAACAGTGGAGCTGGTGATGAGCATTGTCCTCTATCTCTGCAGGACACAAGGAGAGGTTGGAATGTTACTGTCAACATGTAACCCAAGTTCAACTTTATTACCCGCATAATTGTTATCGATGGATGTAATCGTAATCGTAATCGTAGGCTACTATAAGTCTGACTGGTTTCATTCATTCATTAAAGATTGAATTAAAAGATTTAACCGTTATCAGTCTTTAATTAAAATATTTAACTGTTATCAATCTTTAATTAAAGATGTAACTGTTATCAAACGCATTAATAATGTATTCAATCACACACTGTGATTGAATACATGCGATGCGACGCGTTGTGAGCTTGTAGATCTGCTATTTTCAAATAACCTAGGTGTAAAATAGGGCTAAAGTGGTTAATGTATGTTTTATAATGTAATCATTTGTGCAAAGTAGTAACTAAAGTTTTCAAATAATTGTACTGGAGCAAAAGTACAATATTTACCTCTGCGATGTAGTGGACTAGAAGTAAAAGTAATTATTTTTTTAACTTAAGTACAGTACTTGAGTAAATGTACTTTACACCACTGCTAACACCCCTTCCAAATCTCTTTAGCGCTCAATAATAATAATAACAAATAGTTTCCCCAAATCTGTTAGTCACTCACAGCCAAGAGCACCAGTATGTTCCTCCCCAACCTCTTAGTGCTGCGGAGACAAACAAGGTTATTGTGAAATAATCTAACAAATCTGATTATAACAGAACCAATATGAAATCCAGGAATCCAGACAACATTAAGAGATTTTTAAATGAAACACGCGCGTGCGCACGCACGCACGCACGCACGCACACACGCACACGCACACACACACACACACACACACACACACACACACGCGCACGCACGCGCGCACGCACGCACGCACGCACACACACACACACACACACACACACACACTGCATGTCTATTCTTACTGCTCCTTTCTGGTATTAAGAAGACCTTTTATTTGTATTTGGGGGTCCTCGCCAACGGTGATTGGAACTTGAGTGTGTGTACTGTACTTGTGTACTATGGGATGCACGTTGAATTAATGCTTTCACATTTCCTGTGCATGCTAATCACCTCCTTGCCTGTTATAAAGACTCACAGAATAGAGCTTTGGCCGTAATTAACTCTCCCAGACAACGGATTTAACTCAATGAATGACTTGGGATAAGCCTGACAGTTATCTAGGATTACCTAGGACATACAGTATATGTATACATATAGGCCTATACGGGCATGTTTACAGTACACATACACTTCAGAAGCCTCAGCGTCCTGTCTGCTTCCATTCTATGGAAGCAAGGGGGTGGAGCATCCGGGTGAGGCGTTTTGTCATGACACTTTCAACGCTCATGAGTTCAACATGTAGTATATAGGAAAGCAGTACCATGGTTGACCCCACTTGGTAGACAATTCGTTTTCTTTCAGTGAGCCCGCCACTCCAACGTCAGTTAAACGAACGACGCAACTCACAAGACAACATGGGAAACCGACGTATCAGATGCCTCAGCATACGCACAACTCCTTTAACGCTGATGTCTGACCGAACCCTTATACTGTATATCGTCGCCGTCGAGGCAGAAACCTCTAATCTCCATATTCGAACTGTGTTTTTGCGTAAATGAACGCCCTACTTTATCAGACTACAGCGTCACTCAAAAGCACCAAAAGTATCAGATCTGCAAGCTCGAAACGCAGCGCGAAGCGACACGTTTTGAGCTTGTAGACAAACAGTTAACTGACTCAGCTAATGAAATGCAATGTTAGTCTCCTTAATCCATTAAGACCTGGAACTGTGTCATTTTTAGATTTGAGCTAAAAAAGCATTATTTTACACTTTGGGCTATTCAAAATTAGCAGATATACAAGCTCATGCCGCTATGCCGCGCTACGAGCTTGTAGGTCTGCTATTTTTGAAAAATCGTAAAAATGTGTGCAAATCTTTGAATATATATATTTTTAAAGTGAACATTTTTAACTCAAATCTTTGCTTCTGGGGGTCCCTGGAACAAAATATTTTGAGATGGGGGTCAGCGGCCAAATACATATAATTTTGGGGGTCCTTGACATGAAAAAGATTGAGCACCACTGATATAGAAACAAACGTTTTTCAGAAAACTGTTGAGATTTAGGAGACATGTAGAATCGGCTTCAGGTGATAGCAGTTACGCTGTATCTCTGTATTGCTGAGCTGATTGATTGATTGATTGATTGATTGATTGGTTGATTTCTTATGTCAGTCAGGTTAGATTTGCGTGCACTCCATCCATATATACTAACATCTGGCGAACATGATGCTATGTTCATTTATACTAAACTAAACTTAACAGTGAGGATTTCACAGTTTTTGTTTCAGTCTGGGCTCCAAAAGCACATGCCAAGCTTCATTAAAACAAGCAACACAAAACAAGAACTGTACCAACAGAGGAATGCTTTGTGAACTGCTAGGAATCACAGGAGTCTGTCTGCTACTAGAATGATGATGCCTTTGGCAGCTGCTATCAATGAACCCGTATTCCCCATGCGTTACTCTCTTATGCAACAACGCCTTCCAATTATGCAAACATCTGAAGATGTCGCTTCGCAGTGACTTGCCGTGACACCTTTTCTCACTTATTTGAATGGATCAGCCATGTGTGAATGTCCCGTTTCTGAGATTAAAGGCCATAATTTACATACATCATAGAGCGGCATATTTATGCATTCTGACTGTCTTTATGTAAATCCATAGTCATTACAATTACCTCCACCAAGCAGGTAATGTTTTCCGCCTGTCTGTTATAGCAGGATATCTGGAGCTGCTGCAGTGTGAAGGGATTTGCACAGAACTTGAGGTTGGACGGGATAATTGGCCCCGGGCCCAGACATAACGGATTAAGTTTTCACGCCTATTGGCCAAAAGAGGGGATGGTATAGTGGCTGAGGCTCATCACAAGATCCACATAACATCTGAAAAGATTAACTTAACGCACAAAAAGAAGAAACGGCCCGTCTTGGGCTCTAACCCTGTGTCATCTGTGGAAAGCTTTTTTTCTTTTTTATTTATGGTTCAGTGCTCATATCCGCTCTGAAACATATATGAATAAAAATTACATTTCTGTTTGGCTTTTAGGCTTTGAAGTTGCACAGGGCAGATATGACAAATATCTGCAAGCTCACAACGCATCGCGATGCCACGCGTTGTGAGCTTGTAGATCTGCTATTTCCACAATTTTTTTAAATGTTTGAAAATATAAGAAAAATGTTCAACATGGAAACGATTATGACGATTATGCTAAAGAATTGCTATTATCTCAAATAATTGCGATTAGGCAATAATGTAATAATTGTGACAGGCCTATCTGGTCATTTTCTCACACACACACACACACACACACACACACACACACACACACACACACACACACACACACACACACACACACACACACACACACACACACACACACACACACACACACACACACACACACACACACACACACACACAGTTTCCGTATCTACTGCAAAGCAAATTGACTGACACGTCTTTAGAAATCAGATTTGAATCGCATTTCAAACCACCTAGAAATGTGGTTCAAATCTGATTAGCAAGAATCTGTTTCCATGTGCTTTTTTTTTGCTGTTAAGACTTGGAAAAGTCAGGGAAGCTGTCAGAACCTTCCCTAAAACATCCAGGACAACGCTCCATACGTCCCAGACTCTTCTCCCTTCTGGCTCCCAAACTGTTGAACGAACTCCCCATTGCAGTTAGAAATGCAGACTAACTCCCAATCTTCCACATAGTCTGAAGACTCACCTCTTCAGACTCCACCTTAGCCCGTAGCACTATCTAAAATGTAATTTAGATAGCATGTTATGTAGACAGGTGCCAGGTCATTTGTAGACCTGCCAACCTAATTTGTATAGTTTCAATGTACAGATTATAGATTTTTTAATGATTATATCATACTGTTTAGACTGATGAGCCTGTTTAGCCTACCTATGATCCTAGATTACTATTTTTATGCATTCACTGTATTAGGCCTACCTCGTGTTTTCCTTGCTTACTGTAAATCGCTATGGATTAAGAGCATCTGCTAAATGTCTAAATTGGAAATTGGAAATTGGAAAGAAAACAACAATTTGATTCCAATCTGGATTTAGCCTCGCATAGCCAGACTATATCACTGCGTGGATATGAGTCTGGTGCTTCCATGAGGACGTTTTTTTTCCCAAGGGGCAGGATCAAATCAATCGCAGAGTGCAATTTTTTTTTACACTCGCAGATTCGTCTGGTCCCAGGCTAATCTGGATAGGCCAGGAGTCTTCAACGTTTTTCAGGCCAAGGACCCCTTAGCTGAGAGAGAGAGATGAAACAGGGACCCCCACTACATATTGGATGTTTTCAGACATTTAACGACTTAAACCCTCAATATTTTGTAAACTTGACCTTTGGCTCTGTACTTGGTCTGCTCTTTTTTCCCTCTGCACCAAACCTCTTTACAGAAAACGCAGACACGTTGACGTTGTCAGCTTGGAGATCTGGTATTTTCGGCTAATGTTTCCCCCAGAATTGGGATGCGAGGGTTCAAGTATAGTTAATGTTGAAGACCCCTGGGATTGGCCAAAAATGGGATTTGGGCACCTTGATGGAGGAGTGGATGAGCAGCACAAGTCATGTAATAGATGTTTTCATCATGGACCTCCCGTTCATGTGTTGGCAAGCTCAAAATGAACACCTTCTGTTCTGAACATACACTCTTTTTTTTTTTTTTTTTACATTTCCTGAAAAGTAACGGTTTCAGAAATACATGGTTTCCACCCAAATGCGACAATATACATCAACATACTGTGCGTGCGTGCGTGCGTGCGTGCGTGCGTGCGTGCGTGCGTGCGTGCGTGCGTGCGTGCGTGCGTGCGTAGTAGGTCCTATATAATAGACAAACATTTGGCAAAAATAGAACAATCAGCTAAAATACAACATTTGATGACAATAGCAGATCTACAGGCTCACAACTCATCACATTAAGACATTAAGCTTGTAGATTGGCTATTTCCGCTTTTTGACGTACAGCAAATTATAATGGTGGTTAGCAGGCTTTGTGTTGGAACTGGTACCATGTTGTTACGTTAAACAGAGCAGCCTGGAAGCTTTTCACCAGTGTTGCCAGATTTAGCGAGAGAAGCGTACAGGTCTACGAAAATGAGCCCAAAAGAAGCAACCCGTTTTACTTGAGCCCTATAAGTCGACTATTTGAAAATAGCAGATCTACAATCTCACAATGCGTTGCGTTGTGAGCATGTAGATCTGCTATTTTCCAAAAAAATATTGGGGAAAAAAGTGGAATAGTGGAATAACTACACAAATGTAGTGTGTGGTGGTCCCTGGAATAAATGCCACAGAATCCAGGGAAAAAATATGTTGAATGTAAGACCTACAGATCAAGAGTTATAGGCCAAAATGTGAATCTGCCTATAATAGCGCCACCATGAGGCTGATTTAAAAAAATGGGTGGAATGTCTTCCTTGGCCTAGTGGGGATGTGTGTACAAAGTTTCACAGCAATCGGACAATGTGTTCATGATCTGAACCATTTTGTACAAAACGGGCCACTCCTGCAAACTTTGGAAGCCAATCCTAGGCAATCAGGATGGAATATGAAAAATCTGACAGATCTGTCTTGATCACATGACTATAGAGATAATGCCTACCAATTTGCGTGATGTTTGGACAAAATCTGTTGTAGTAATGGAGTAACTTGGTCTCCGGGTGGCGCTATAACAGGCTTATTGTGTAAAAGAAATGCATTTTTACCAATTACCCAAATGCCCCCGCCCCCCCCCCCCAGTTAAAAATTGCTATGATGATAGAAAGCAATAAATGAAAAAAATAATAACATTCATATTTTATCCTTTAAGAAACAAGCCAAAAAAAGACCACAACCCGCAACTAGCAATAGGCTATTTACTGTACAAGCAGCTTTACAGAGAAACAAGCTTATAATAAGCGGACATGGCAACACTGCTCTCCACCCAATCTGTCCAATAATAAATGTTCCACAGTGGAACACACAACAACCACATTAAGGAATAAAACACATCCAGAATAACTGCTAGTCTAAACATGTCTGCCACACGTCGTAACCGTCCCATTAGATCAGTACAGTACAGACCATATTCAAAACGCTGGCTTTGCTCAGCCAGCGCCGGTGTGTTTGAGTTTGTGTGAGCGTCTGTGTGTGCATAATACTATACTTGTGAGAGCCAAACGTCCCCACAAGTATAGCAGAATTCGAGAAAATGGACATTGTTGAGGAGCATTTTCCTGGCGCTCACAAGAAAAAGTCTGTAGCCTACCATAGATTTAGGCTAGATTTACACTTATTTGTGCACTGCTGTCGCAAAACTGTGTGACTCGTTGTGTGAGCTTGTAGGTTGTCTATTTTTTGTAGTGCAAAACCGGTGCGCAATTAAACTCGCACTGGTCCAATTAAAATGGCACACAAAAATAGTAAACTGTAATAAAATGACCTTCCTAATTCTTCCTGGTTCTTCCATTGATGTCCTCACATGTATAGTAACATGTGTGTGGTCGGTGTGTGTGTGTGTGCGTGTGCGTGTGCGTGTGCGTGTGTGTGTGTGTGTGTGTGCGCGCGTGCGTGCGTGCGTGCGTGTGCGAGACCTGTTAGGAGACGGGATGGGTGACGCGCGCTCCCTTCCAGCCTGAAAGGCCTCATTTTGTTGTCAGGAGCCGTCCTCTGTAACGACCACTTGGGCCCCCATTCACTGGGTTCTCTCGTCCGGGGCTATTTTAGGATGTCTGTCTACGCTGGCAGTGACGTGTGCTGCTGCTGGGGAAAATTTGCAGCTCTTCCCGTGCCTCCTGCTACCTCAGATAGCACCATGTGCACCAAGAGAACCACGGCCAGGGGGGGGTTAGGGGGGGGGCAGAATCAGTACCACAGAATATGCTAGACACAAGGAAATGGCTTCGAGAGGTGACAGAGAGGAGAGGAAGGTGAGGAAAACATCCCAAAATAACTGCAGGTGCACGTGCGAGGAGGAGAGGAAGAGAGACTCATGGGAGAAATGGAGTGGGAAGGAGAAAAAAAAAGTTTGCTTTGGGATCCAGTTGAATCTTAAATGAGGGAGAGACGGACGGACGGACGGACGGACGGACGGACGGACGGACAGACAGACAGACAGACAGACAGACAGACAGACAGACAGACAGACAGACAGACAGACAGACAGACAGACAGACAGACAGACAGACAGACAGACAGACAGACAGACAGACAGACAGACAGAAAAAGAGAAAGAGATGGACAGAGAAAGAGAGATGGACAGAGACAGACAGACAAAAAAACAGCCAGACAGAGAGACAGAGAGACAGAGAGACAGAGAGACAGACAGACAGACAGACAGACAGACAGACAGACAGACAGACAGACAGACAGACAGACAGACAGACAGACAGAAAGAGATGGACAGAGAAAGAGAGATGGACAGAGACAGACAGACAGCCAGACAAAAAAACAGACAGACAGAGAGACAGACAGACAGACAGACAGACAGACAGACAGACAGACAGACAGACAGACAGAGATGGACAGAGATGGACAGAGAGAGTCAGCGAGTTCAGAGGTAAAAAAAAAAAAGACAAATGAACCGTGGATAAAGGAAGAGCACAGAGGGAGATAGAATGATGAACAGTGCAGGAGGAGAGAGGGCGCTGTTGTACTTTCTTCTGTCTGCTACAACAACAACAACAACACAGTCAGTGCACGTCAACAAACAAACCGTCTCTCCAATGTTCGCCTTCAGTCCTGATGCTGTCTTGGGTCATAGATTCTCTCTGTACCGCCGGCGTTGTTGTTTCTTTGCACAGGAGACACGTTAACACCGACCAGATGTTCAGTTAAAATAAACCAAAACGTTGCCGTCAAAACTTCCACCAACTCAAAGACTAACAAATCTTTGGCGCTGGTAGTCGATGTGGACACACTGTGCCCCGAATTCTTTTTTTTTTTTGCGAGCGTTTGAGCCAGATAAATAACGCACAAAGACATTCCAAAGTGTTTGCAGACATGATGTGGCTTTTTGTAACACCAAACTAATTGAGTGTCTTGGATTTTTATGGAGTGCTTGCGTTTATCCAATTTTATCAACAAAATTGAAGACACGTTGTATCTGAGCACACGTCAGACTAGATTCTCAGGCTTAGCTTTTATGGTGCAACAGGTAATTAAACATGTAAACACACACTAAAGTTAAAACAGCATTTCAAGCGCTTAAACCACATGAACCCTAGCGTCCCTATTCTGAGCATGTAATAGTAGGCGAACATACGACGAAAATAGAACTCTGTGAAATTAAGTGAACATTCTGCGAAAATAGCTGCACATTTGGTGAACATTTGGTGAAACTAGGCAAACATTTGGTGAAATTAGGCGAAGATTCAGTGAAAATAGCAAATCTACAAGCTCACGATGCGTCGTGTTCCGATGCTTTGTGAGCTTATTGATCGGCCTTGCAGAGAATGCGAGCTTGCCGTGGCATTCTGATGAAATTACCACTCTCCTATATATTTTATGTATATATGAGGGGTTCCAAATGGACCCTTACATGTCTGTTCACTGACATGTAAGGGTGTACAAATGGAACCAAATGGACCCTGTACATTCTCAGAGTTATGGTGGTCCTTGAAATTAAAAAGTTTGAGAACCACTTTGTAATTGTATAGCAGACGATAAGTCCACATACCAGCTCTGACAGGGTGAAAAAAATGGGAAAAAATGTGATGGAACGGATTCTGGTCCCTCAATTTTCGATCTGGTTCCTCCGGGTTCCAGATCCCAACCCTAGTTGCCTCTGCCATTGGTATGGTGTGTGACACAGCACATTTGAATGGTCAAAAAGACTAGAAAAAGCTCTATGCTTTGAGACACACATACCGTTATTTAGTATTTTTCTTTCTGTCCTAAGCACAAAACTATGGTTATGTGTTGTAGTGCAGGGACCAGCAACAACCACCATATTGTGAAAGAATAAAGGTAGGACGTACATGTACTCAAGTACTGTTCTTAAGTAAAAAAAATTAGGTACTTTTACTTTCACTGGAATATTTCCAATTGTCTATACTTTTACTTCTACTCCACTACATCTCAGAGGAAAATATTGTACTACAATTATTTGAACACGTTACTAGTTACTTTGTAGATTTTAATTATGATTACAAAACATACATACTTCAGCCCTATTTAAACTTTGTAGCCAATCTAGACAACCGCGATGCAACACGTTGTGAGCTTGTAGGTCTGCTTTTTTCAAAAGATTATTTTATACAGTACATGACATATGTGCATAATGAGTACTTTTACTTTTGGAACTTTAAGCATATTTTGATGCCATTACTTTTGTACTTAGTACATTTTGATTACCAAGTGTTTCTACATTGCATTGATGCTTTTACTTAAGAAAACTATTTAGTACTTTTTCCACCACTGCCAAATATTCATTTTTCAACCTCCTGAGCCAAGAAAATGAGAGAGAGAGAGGCCTCGCTCTGCCTTGAGGGAGTCATCATGCAGGCAGGTACTGTGTACAGTGAGCTTGCAGATCGACTATTCCCGGCGCGCAACACTGATGCGTAACTAAGTATAAATCAGCCTTTAGCAAGCCCAAGCAACCTTGATGTAAGGATCTCAAATCACTCTAAGATCTTGACAGCCTGGTGCAATGATAGAAAGTTCAGGCCAGGTCACCCCCTACCTACCACACACACACACACACACACACACACACACACACACACACACACACACACACACACACACACACACACACACACACACACACACACACACACACACACACACACACACACACACACACACACACAGGAAAGTCTTAACTCTGACAACACACTGAGAAAGGCAGAGGAAGCAAAACAATGTTAAACTCTGAACATAAACCGTTCAATTCTGTACAGAGCCCTGTGTGGCATTGCTTGTCCTTCACCCTCTCTGTGTCTACTCTCCTATCTAGATAAAGCAACAAAAAACTAGTCTAGTGCAAGGGTGTCAAATGTATTTTGGGTCACGGGCCAGGTTGGGCACAATTTGACTTCATGTGCAGAAAAAATAAGTTGCTAGGGGTAGTCTGAAAAGTTGCTACGTCTTGTAACACAATTACTAAGTTGGCAACACTGACCACTTGGCTGCCAGCTAAGAAAATAATTGTTTTAGCTAAATTTGGAAACTCATTTGAAAATAGTACTTTACAAACATTGCTGTTTTTTGGACTGCTGGGAAAAGCTATAGTCTAGGCTGCTTTCTATCATTTTGAAGAAATGACTGTCCTCCATTAAATACGGAGGACAGGACAATTCAGTTTGGGAAAACCCTAAAGTCTAAATCCTACTGAAGTCTTATGCTATGTAATGTAACCAATCTACTTACAATGTGTCACATCACGACACATTGTGACAGAGTAGATCAGCTAATTTTCGCTGTTTTTCTTTTCTTTCATTTATTTATGTTTTTTTTTACATTTACATTTCTTGTAATTCTTTGAACATTTTTTGAAAATGTTTGCCAAAAATAGAGAGGCCACGGTTAATGTCGTTAAAGAGTCAAGGTTAGGCTTGTGTGTTCGTGTCCTGTGTCATTGCACATGGCTGAGCTCAGAGAATGTGGAGGCCGGTGAGACCATGAACTCCATCCATTCAGGATGTTGTTCACACATAATGCTGTGCTTCATGCCCGGCTCACACTCTTGCCAGCCAGAGAACATGACCGGATTCCACGAGGCCTGCCTGTCTTTATCAGGCACTTTATCTACCATTTGCTACTGTGATACTACATCTGCTCATTATTATCAGAGGCGTAATTTCAGAACAAATAAAAACATGCTTTGAGTTTGTAGAGCTGGCATTTTCTTATTTATTTATTCATTTGAAAACCTTGGGATGCCAGGTTGAAAGTGGTTAATGAAAGTGTTTAACCCATTAAGACCTGAGGCCGATTTAAAAAAAAAGGATTCTAAATCCTAACAGTTTTCTTAAAAACGGCTTCTACAGTATATCAGTGGTGCACAAAAACCTTTTCATGTCAAGGACCCCCAAAATTAAATTTATTTGGCTTTTTTGGCCACTTTCCCAGGTGGAGAAAATATCATAAAATAACAGAATTTGAGGTTAAATGCGAACACTATAGGGGGTAGCAATTGCCATCTCCTGGGACCCCAAATGACACCCCTGATTATTATTAACATCGAGACCTCGAGAACATCGATTAAAATACTTTCAATAGAATAAATCAAGGAAGTAAATGAACGAATCTCAGTTATATAAGCCACAGCACATCAGTTGACCAATTGCCTTCAAAAGTGGCACACAATTATAGCTCATGGGTCTGGCCTTTGAACAGGCTACTTTCCGCTCCCCTTTCAATTTGTATCCAAATATGTACACTTTGTATTAACAGGGCCTTTCAGGTATGAAAAGGCCAAACGACCAAAGGGCGTTTTTTTTCTAGTTTGCATAATCAGAATCCACGTTTGAACTATTATCTCAAATCATTGAGACCCCAGTACAGATGGATGGTCAGAATAATGTGGCATTCTCACTATCCAAACTACACATTCTCATCCCCGCCTAGGCCTTGACTGACCAAGCTATAGTATCACTGGTAAAAGGTCTTGACGCATAGTGCGGACCATGCAGACTCAGCATCAAACACGGCATTAAAAACAACATTGAAAGTGCGCGATCAGAAGCAGGCTTGAGCCCTGTGTGAGAACCAGTGCACTACCATTTTCGCACTTGCTACCTGTTACAAAGGAACTCTTCAGAATCTCTGTTCCAAACTGTGTCGCACATTCTATCAGCAACAGTGACTCATGTTTAAATTTGGAGTGGCCAGTCCCAAAATGTTCAACCAATAGAATACTAAGTAGGGCCTAGCAGGGCCTGTCCGATACGATCCGGTCAAATTGTCAATGTTATCATTGTTTGTATAAATGTGTCTAAATCAGACCTTTAACCACATTAACCCCGGTATCCCTATTTTGGGTACAGCGTTATAGCCTATTATGAAATACAGTATGCCCTGGGATGCTATAGGGTAAGTGGTTGAATTGTATGCGTATTAGACCCAAATGTCACAGAATATTGTATGTATGTATGTATTCATTAATTCTGCATGTCTCTGCTACCCCCCACCTTTGGCGCTCAGTTTATACAAATTCGCACTCAAAGGACCACAATGGAAACTAGAAACGTGCAGGTGTCCGCCAGGCCAGGTTGCCTACCCAGGTCCCGTAAACTTTGGAAGGCAGTCATAGCCAGCTGGAATGGAATCTGGGAAATCTGAGTGATTCGTTTTGATCAAATGACCCCAGAGATAATGTGTCCGATTTGTTCGCACTCAGCCTGAATTGCAAGCCGATTTGTGTGAGTTTTGGAAAAACTGTAGGAGTAGTAGCAAAAAGTGTGTTTAGAAGAAAACACAAAATGGTGGAAAATCATGTCAGGCATAAATGGGCTAAATGTCCTGTGTTGTGAGTTTCTTCATGATCCAAGGAATCCAGAAGAAATATTTGTTTACTGTACGCCCTACGGTTCAAGAAAGCCAAAATGTGAAGCAGCATGTTATAGCGGCACCATTAGGCCGTTATAGCACCACCACTTGTGGCAAAGGTATTTCCTTGGCCTCCTGTGAATGTGTGTGCAAAGTTTCACGTCGATCAGTCCAACTGTGCCGGAGCTTATTCGCAGACACACGGATGGACAACGGACGGACAGGGACGAAAACGTAATCTCCGGCTTTTGGCCGTCCGCCCTGGCGGAGACAATAAGCTCTCAAGCTTCATTGTGTTTCATCCTTTTTTGACAGATATTTACAATGACATGTTCATGTTCAGTCAATAAATAAAACGCAGAATCAATCAATCAAATACAAGTCACATTTTATGCTGTCAGAGAGAGTGTGGGTGAAATGGGATTATGTGGAGAGAAAAGTGACAGACAGGCCGGGAAAAGGTGACTCAGCCATTTTCTGAGTCATTTATAAACCTATCTCGTGGGTCTGGTTATCCATCACACAGGCCCCGCTGGGCAGAATTCTATACGCTTATTGCACAAAATCCCTTAGCAGAGCCTCTTGTGTAGAGGTTTCTCTCAGGTTAACTGTCGGCTCAGTGGCACGGGCAATGTACATGACATGTGAGCCCATGAACAAACACACACACACACACAACCACGCACACACAGCAAATTGACACAGCATGTTAGTGTTGACATGGGGGCCACGCGTCCGCCTCTGGGTAATTATTAGAAAGCTCTCATGGGCAACACAGTCCTCACATGAACACGCACTGGGCTAAACATTAACTCGTTCAAACCGGGAAAGCATCCGTGTCATTTTTAGATTTCTTTAGGCTATTCAAAAATAGCAGATATACAAGCTCATAGCGCGGCACCGAGTCCCGCGCTATGAGCTTGTAGATCTGCTATTTTAGAAAAATCGTGAAAACTTTGTGCAAATCTTTATACATATATATATTTTTTTTTAAAGCAAACATTTTAACTCAAATCTTTGCTTCATTCTGGGGGTCCCTGGAACAAAATATTTTGAGATGGGGGTCCGTGGCCAAATACATATCATTTTGGGGGTCCTTGATATGAAAAAGTGTGCACCACTGATAGAGAAACATAACGTTTTTCATAAAATGCCTCAGGTCTTACAGAGTTAAACACTACAGCCATACACAACATACTGTATGTGAGGCCGCCTGCCGAGGACGACATATCGTCACTGTCGGGCGGAAACCTTGTATCTCTATATTGCATCTTTTTTTCTTCTTTTATAAATGAACGCCCTATTATTTATTCTTTGTAGTATGACAGTGTCGCACAAAAAAAGCGAAAATAGCCAATCTACTATAGCACAAAACATGCACACCATGCAGGTTGAAAGTGGTTAAGTGTGTCTGTGGGTTTTATAAATATACATATATATGTATATCATATATATAATAAATGTAAAGTATTAATAAGAGCTTGGATACATTGGTTCCTTTGGACTGCTATGTTTATTGGTTTCCCCTTTTTATGTTTTTGGCCTCACTGGCCTCATTTTTTTTTTTTTTTTTAGCTTTATTATCTTTTTATTACCTAACCTGTTGTTGTTTTTATTAGCTGTTTTTGTGTTCTTTCCTATGATGGCTGTTGTAACTTTAAGGCAGCTGAATTTCCCTCGAGGGATCAATAAAGGTCTTTAGGGTATTTTTTCCCCCCATTTCCTGAGAAGTAACGGTTTTGTTCATACAAGGTTTCCACAGGACAGCGACGACCAATGTTGCCAGGTCCGCTTATTATAAGTGACTTTGGGCTTCTTTTTCCAGTAAAGTCGCTAGTAAATATTGGTAGTTGCGGGTAGTGTTTTTTTGGGGGCCTTGTTTCTAAAGTGTAGTTGCTTATTTTGGGGTGTGCCACCTAAATGTTATTCAAACCAGTGGTTCTCAAACCTTTTCATGTCAAGGACCCCAAATGAATAGGCTGTATTAATGTATTTGTCTGCAATCTGCAGACTCCCATCTGAAAAATATTTTGTGCAAGGGAAATGTTTTTAAAATATTCCACATTTCTTCCAAGATTTGTTTATAGAAAATAGCAGATATACAAGCTCACAAGCTCATAGCCGAGCTCACAACGTGTCGCAGGGAATGGGATCATGACATCAGAGTTAAGATTCGGGGGTTAACTCCGCCCACTTTCGACGCCATTTTCTTGGTCACTATTTTGACGAGTAGTAACGTCAGGCTGTATGTAGTTCTTCTTGTCGAGCAAGCTAAGCAGCAAGTCGTCGTGGCGGTGGTGTGCTGACTGTATACATTATCTTCCATCTCTCTTCTATCTCTAAGTTGTCTGTCGCTCTAATTTGGCAATGGTACGAATGTGCTGCGTTGTCGGATGCAATGCCACGTGTTCAGACGTTGGAGTTAAAATGTACACATTTCCAACTTGGAAGCAAAACTACTGAGATCAGATGTCGGAGATAAAACAAATGTTGTATGGGTGTCAGCTGACGAAATCACATATCCCAAACACATATAAGCTCTCTACCTGTGCTCAAACGAGCATGACAGCACACAATAAAAATATAAAAATCAGTTGTGCTGATCAGACGTGTCTCACAGAGCTGAGCCGATTATGAGCTGAGCTGATTATGCATGCACTTCATGGTATCACAACACCTCCAAGGCCTTAAAAACAAGGCTCCAAACATCCCAAAACAAACTTGTAAGGCTACTTCTTGGCCTCAATCACAAAACCCATCTAACCCCTGCTCATTTTGCTAGGATTGGATGGCTTAGGGTTGAGGACAGAGTACAGCAACTTGCTATGGGCCTGGTCTTCAAGATACACCACAACATTGGGATCCCCCTGTATTTGTCAAAATACTTCCAAAATGTTAATGAAGTCCATGATCATAACACCAGAGGCAGCTCCACAAATCATGTTCAACCCAGACTTGGCTCAACAAAGGGAATGAACTCGTTCTCATGCTATTCATCAAAAATGTGGAATGCCCTACCAAAAGGAGTAAAGGAGTGTAAAACCCTACTCACTTTCAAAACTGCCCTAAAGATACACCTTCACGAGGCTGCAATTCAAAAATGGGCCCTGTCCAAGTCCTAACCTACCCCACCCCCCTACCCCCCCCCCCCCTCTTTCTTCTTTTGTACATATTTTTCACTCTTCATACCAGTAACCTGTAAACTGATTGTATGACATTCTGTATAGTAGTGTGTATATCTGTCTGTCTAACAGCAAAGTTTTGTTTCTCTATGTGTCCAGTCTGAGAAAAGTTGTCTAGCGTGGGTGGCTCACAGTGGCTTAGTAAACAGTGATTCACAGGGATCCACTAGCTTGTCTGTCTGTCAGACGGACCCCAGGATTGAGATAACACTCGCAGAAAGGTTGTTATTTTGAGAGAGACATGTCCCGCAATATGAATACATTTTGATGTGTTTTATTTTGATGGTAACTGTTGTATAATCGCAATATTACACTCGAGGGAGGGTGGCTTTATCATATTATTGGCACAGCTTTGTGCTTCCTTATTTATAACCGTCGTCACAATCATAGCAAAGAAGATGGCGACCGGAACTACGTCATTTTCAGTCTCCTCCCAATGCCCGTTCCCTATAGGTTTAAAGTGCTCATGTGATTGTGGCCCAGTCGCTTATTTTGGGCTTGTTTTCGTAGACCTGGTTGCTTATTTCTTTCTCAAAATCATGGCAATACTGGCGACAACAAGCCTGCACTGGATAACTGTTCAATCGTGGGTTAACCTGTGGGTTAATGAATAGGCTACTGTGCACTGTGGGAACTGTCCCCAGCTAAAATGCACCATTGGTGGAAAGTACATTTACTCATACTGTACTTGAGTAAAAGTTTGAGGTTCTTTAACTTTACTAAAAGTATGTGCATTTTTTCCAAAGCTACTAATAGGCAAATATGGTACTTTTCACTCCACTACAATCATTTGACCCTTTTAGTTACTAGTTACTTTGGCGATTTAGATTATTGTTACAAAACATACATTAAGAAATGAATACCTACTTTATACTTCGGCTATTCAAAGATAGCTGATCTACATGCTCACATTCCGTAGCATTGCGACGAGTTGTGAGCTTGTAGATCTGGTATTGTTTTGAAAGATTTTAACACATTAGGAAAACAATACTGCCATACGTTTGCTTTTGGTGCTTTATGTGTATTTCTACATTGTGGTATTGTTACTTTCACTCAAGTAAACATTAGGCAAATTAGGTAAACATTAGGACATTAGGCTACTTTCTCCACCACAGAAAGGCAGAGAAAGTTCCGCAGGCTGTGATTTTGACCTGCCACAGGGATAGCGTCTGGCCGGTCTGATAACGTTTCATAACCGCTTTCATAATCAGATAAGGAGCTATGCTGAATGCTTCTGGGGGAAAGGTACTCAAATAAAATCATTTGGCAACTTGACAAATACAGTAGCGCACGGCGTGTGTGAGTCATATCTAGAAGCAGACGGTTCCGCTGGCTGCATGATGACTCATACAGTAATTAATCCGGCGGAGCAATCCCCCCCCACACACACACACACGCGGTAGTTTGAGACACACGTGATACTGGAGCATATATAAATACAGTATACTGTATACTGTACTGTGATAAACGTACTACGGTCAGCAGTTTTGTGATTAAAATAAAGCATCACTAGTATGCAAATACAAGGCAGACAAATCTGACCACTAACTGTAAGCTGTACCTACTCTAATTTTGAAAAGATTATAGCTGAAAGCTCCGAAGCCCTGCCTCCTGTTCCAGCCTTCGATATTTTTGTAACCGCAAGCATTTTTGCATACTGGGAACGCACTGATGTTCTAGCAGGTTGATAAGGCTTTGATGAGTTCTTTAAGACACAGCGGTGCCTGACCATTGAGAGCTTTGTAGGTGAGGAGGAGAATTTTAAATTCTATTCTGTATTTATTTAACCGGGTATGGTACCATATGGTAGATGGTAGGGTAAATGGATAGGTTTGGTAGAATGTACAGCTGAGACACTGGGAGTTTAGCTAGGTGCAAATGAACCAAAACACAGCAGAAAACATCAACCTGCAACGGTTCACAGAATGGTGTAATGACGAGGCCGGCTGTGTTTGAAGCCAACTCCCTCACTCACTGTTGGGAAATCCCAGAGGGACTATCATTTTATTCACTATAGGACAGTTCCTCTTTGATAGTATCTATTTATATTTATTATTGAATTCTCTTCTTCAATCTAGACACACTTATTCACACTGCCTGGGATGTAACCATGAACGACCTGGTCACAGTACAGAAACATGGTTCCAACCAACATGCGATCACCAACCACACTAAACGGGGGTTTCAAATATTTAGTTGTAAACATTTTTTCCCCTTCTTTTTAAACAGCAGCATCCTAAATGTGTGAAGAATCCATTGTTCATGAGTCCTACCCCGTAAACATCTCTGCTACATTCCCAGTATACTGTGAAGTACAAAAAAAAAGTATTTCTTTTTTAAAACAGTCACAAGACTTTCTTGGAACATTCAGATGTTGGTGGATTTTGAAGTGTGACTCCCAATTATTTAGCTGACCTCTGAGATTGGAGGGATTAGATTAGTGTTCAACTTTATTGTGACCAGATGCTTTTAGACACCAGGAAAAACAAACTGACAGAATAATGACAACAGTTGTTTCAACAACATATTTAGTGGAGCAGTATAATAAGTATAGTATAAGTATGTCACAGCACTGTACAAGTAGAAGTTGTTGTAGTAGTAGTAGTAGCAGCACCAGTAGTAATAAGTACATAATAATAATAATAATTTAGCCCAGCAGTTGTTTTGGGGGTATGTACAGTATGGCATTGTACATTTGCACATACATGAAATTCATCCTAACTATTAATATACAGCACCCGGGGAACAGTAAATAATGTATTAGGGGGGAAAATTGACTGATTCTTGATAAAAAATATTTATATCAGAGAAACAGTCACTAAAGCTAATCATGTGGATCTCAAGATCCACAAGGGAATGGTTTTGCTCCCATTAAAGTAAAATATTCAAAAAGTATGAAAATGACGGTATGTGAGAAGCAATTTTCGGGAATGACTGTGGCCTATACTGGCAGTGTGTGCCCAAGAAATGTGGCATTGATTAGTCCAACAGTTTGTGAGATTAGCTTCGGACACACAGACAGACAGACAGACAGACAGAGTAAGGTTTGTTTACATAAGGCAAATACTGTCACCACAAACCTTTTGCCTTCGTTTCAGCCATCCAGTCACAGTTTGCGTGACAATTATGACAGCACCTGCGACCTTCCCTAATGTCGGCAGGTATGGAACAGCCTTCACTGAACCTCTAATGCATGTGGTTCACAAACGTTTTAATTTCAAGGACCCCCATAACTCAGAGAGTGTACAAATGGTTCCATTTGTAGTCTCTCAGCGTTATTTAAGGGTGCACTGCATTGCTGTGTAACGTATTTCTGGATTTGTTTCAACACGTTACTGTTCCATTTCATATAATGTTCTCAGAACAGCCCGATAAAATCTATTTCTATAAAGATGCAAAATCATTGCGTGCGAGTGAATCCGTCCTGTATCTCGAGAACCGACCGACTGAGCAGCTTAAAACTTGATATGCCCATGCATATGCCCATATATAGTATACATACTGTAACACGTATGAAGATGAAATACAAACGGTCAGGTATGCAACATTGAGAGATTTAAAAAAAGGTGTTGTCCAAACAAGATAAAAACATACATGTATAGACACTCACATAGAATCTTTGTCTGTCTGTCTATCTGCATCTATTGAGAACCGCTCGACCAATCGACTTCAAACTAGACGTGTGTATTGCTGAAGACCAGTGGCGGGTGTCTGTTTGTGTCCCTTTTACGGCCATATACTGTATGGAGATCCCTGATGTCATCAATATGATGTCATATAGTCTGGCCTCCAAGTACTATGATAACGGATACGTACTTTGACAACAGTTACAACGGGTATTGTGTTAATAACAGGTATTACACTAGTTACATTAAAACACAAAAGATTGTATTAGAACAGGTGTGCAAAGCTGCACTGCAAAGTAGTGACAGTCTATTTGGCCTTAGAATAGATGCTGCAGTGGGAATAAAATACGTTTTGAGAGTTTCCTTTTTGGCCAGAGGCGCTCTGAGGCGACAGCCTGATGGGCGTATCTGAAAGGAGCGTTGAAGGGTCCTTAGTGATGCTGTCTGCCTTTTCTTTCTTTGTACTGCCTGACCGCAAAGCTCTGAGATGTGCCGGTGAGTCTGGTTGCTTGCTTGACAGCCTTGATTATCTTGTAGGTTTTGTATCTTCTTGCTTTCCTCTTTGAAGAGGTCACCCTGGCTGGCCTCTGTTGAGGCATGTTATGTGCAGAAGACATTTCGGTGTATTTTCATAGCCGCGTCTGAGCCACGACTGCCGTCTGAATAGTGCCTCCTTTAGATTGAGTGTTACGTAACAGCCATTACCTCTCGTATAAGCGGCGTGGCCTTCGATGAGAGCCAGTGAAATACGCAGCAGCTGGTTGAATGAGTTGAAACCCTGTCCTCTCCCATTCAGTCAAAAGCACACATTATTGAGGCTCAAGCCAACTGATGTTTCAGTCATTGATTATAGAATTCGTCCCTAAACATTTTAATTCCTGGGAAGGAGCATACTACAGGGGTCCGCCAAATCTTTGTGTGATAGGATTTTTTTTTACCTTAACCACTTGAACCCTAGCATCCCATTTCTGAGGAGAACTTTAGCCAAACAATTGCAGATCTACAAGCTACGATCTACAATCTACGATCAGATCTACAATCTACGATCTACAAGCTCACAACGCCTCGCGCTGCGAGGCGTTGTGAGCTTGTAGATCGGCTATTTTTTGGCAAAGAGGTAGAGGGGAAAAAGAGCAGACCAAGTCAACAAAAATCTGAAACACAATTTTTATACAATATAGAGGGGGTCCCTGCTTCATCTCTCTCTCAGCTAGGGGGTCCTTGGCCTAAAAACACTAGGGGGTCCTTGGCCTGAAAACGTTGAAGACCCCTGGTCTATAGAATCAACGTAAGGGCGGACAATAATAGTACCCGTGGGTGAAAGATAGCGTAACAAAGTGCAGCATTTGTGTGGCAGGTAGATGTAAGTCAGATATACACAGGTATCGTGTTTATTGCCGGTGGGAATATCTTTTATCCCTTTTTCTGGTCAGGCTGAATCAAATACATGCTTTTCCTTTAGGGGACAAAGAAGCCCTGTGTTCCACTGTATCGCTGCATCAGGCTACGAACTTTTGTTGCCCCTTCCAGCGTCTGTTCCACCAGCCAACCTCCAATCGACTCCTCGCCCAAGGGCTCACAATGTGTTTCGGAAAACATCCGATCAGTGGTGGATTGTAACTAAGTACACGTAGTCAAGTACTGTACTTAAGTACACATTTGAGGAATTATTTTACATTTTCTGTACTTTTACTTGTACTCCACTACATCTCAGATGCAAATATTGTTTTGTCTCCACTATAATTATTTGAAAACGTACTAGTTACTTTGAAGCTTTTGACTATCATAACAAAAAACATGCACAACCACTTTATCACTATATACTTCGGCCATTTGAAAATAGCCGATCTACAAGCTCACAACACGTCACTTTGCGACACGTTGTGAGCTTGTAGATCTGCTATTTTCAAACAATTTTTTAAACATTTTGAAAACTTGGGAAACAAGACGTGATGAGTACTTCTACTTTTGGTACTTTAAGTATATTTTGATGCCAATACTTTTGTACCTTTACTCAAGTAAATTTAACAGAGTATTTCTACATTGTGGAATTGATACTTTTACTCAAGTAAAACATTTTGAGTACTTTTTCCACCACAGCATGTTCGCCTTCAAATGTTGTTGAGATGCTCTGTGAGGTCGACACTGGCACACGGTGGCCCCGGTCGGCCTCTGGTGAGGTGTGTTACGTGCGATGATGTAACGTTTTTATGTGAGTGTTTTATAGCCATATGTGTGCTCCGTGACTGCCGTCTGAATAGTGTCTCCTTTAGATTGTGTTACGTAACAGCCATTATCCTCTTGTTAAGCGAGAGGCCTTCAATGAGAGTCAGTGAATTACAACGGCTGGTTGAAAGAAAAGGCCATTATAAATGTACCAAAAAAAAAATCAATTCAGTCGCTCGCGTGGCCCAGTGGTTAAGTACCTTCCCCGCCACCACGGAGTCTAGGGATTTGAAACCATCACGGTGCATCCGGCTTTGTCTTCTTTACTTAAAGGCATTGTAGTGAACATTAAGCCTAAATTTAAAAAATATGTATATATATATATTTTGCATTTTCTCCCCTCTATCAGCCACTATATAATGATGCTGGGGTGTTTTCCTTCATTGAAACACAGTCCTCTGTCTGAAATCCGTATTTTCCCTTCTGTTTATGTTCATGTTGTTTATGTCCGGGTCGTAAATTAACGCACGCATGTGCGTGTCCGTGCGCGTCCGTGCCCGTATCAACTTTTTACTTTCGGTTTTAAAACGCTCTCAAACTTCTTTTTTGAGGCACATAATTTACTTTTAAAAAATCGTTTGGATAGAATTTAGTTGTTTAGCTTCATATATGTGGTCAATTTATCATGAAAGAGCCTATTTAAAAATATAAATTCAGAGAACCGTAGGGTCGGGCATTTCCGCGAATTGTATCCGCATAAGGCAACCTATTTTGGGCATGACTCATTTAAAAAGTCCCCCCTGCGTCACCCCCTGGTGGTCGGGGAAAAGAACTGCTGGAGGGGCGGTGTTTGACAACAGTTTTTTTCTTTGATTATGTCTGAACTCCCTACAATGCCTTTAAGTATTCACCTGCCAACAAAAGTGGCATTTTAAGAGTTTTAAGCATATTTTGATTATCGCGATAATATCGTAAATCGCAATTATTTTGGTCAAAATAATCGTGACCTGAAATCTTCATTTCGTCCCATCCCTAGGCTCTACGTGTCCTCCCGGTGGAGGATCCTCACTGGCAGCCAGGTGAGCCCGTAGGATACAAAAGCAGTGACTAACACACTGAAATAAGTGCAGAGACTCCAGGGAGGAATGAATTGGCATAACGACTAAATTGGAAAAAGATAAATAATAAAATAGCTAAAATAGCCCATTTTCATCTTCAACATCCACTGTAACACGTTGGCAGAACACTCATGTTTTTTGAGAGGTGCCGAAGGCAACCACTCCTATATCTGGCTTTGTCCGTGTGTCCGTATGTATGTATGTATGTATGTATGTATGTATGTATGTATGTATGTATGTATGTATGTATGTATGTCCACAAACATTGATGACAACATCATACGGGGGTCAATACGGGGCTCATCAAAGGCACCACTCACTTCACACAGGGTGTGTTTTTTTCTTCTGTTGATGGTAGTCAATACTGCCAGAACAGTGTTGTTTTTTTCTCTTTTTGTGTTTCACTAGGCTCGCTTTGATAATACTGTCTATTTGGTGCTTTTATTTCCCTTCAGATGCACCGTCTAAAACAACATTCCAGCCATTAAAGTGATTTTGTTTATTACTCTCCGCCAGGAGAGTATTGTTATCACTGCGTTTTCACTTTCTAAACATGACACACCGATTGGTCAAGCCTCACGTGACACGTGAAATACTGTGATCTGATTGGCTAGTGACGCCACCGGGCCTATATATACATGGCATCACTCTGACAGTGTCTCCGCCACTGTCAGAGTGAGGTAAGACGGGAACCATGAAATGGCTGCATGGCTGATACATAATTGGCAGATAGGACAGATAGGACATTTATATAGACAGGAGGGATATGACATAGGACACTTATACAGACAGGAGGGATAGGACACTCACACAGACAGAACGGAAGAGGACACTTACCCAGACAGGTTGGATAGGACACTTACATATACAAGAGAGAGGCTCCCCCCATGGAGAAGCCTACGGTCGTCAAGACCCACCTGAGAGACCTGGTCATCCTGCCTGAGATGGTGGGCTCCGTGGTCGGAGTGTACAACGGCAAGACCTTCAACCAGGTGGAAATCAGGCCTGAGATGATCGGTCACTACCTGGGGGAATTCTCCATCACCTACAAGCCGGTCAAGCACGGTCGTCCCGGTATCGGAGCTACGCATTCCTCTCGTTTCATCCCTCTGAAGTAGAATGGCTGTGACACGTGAAATACTGTGATCTGATTGGCTAGTGACGCCACCGGGCCTATATATACATGGCATCACTCTGACAGTGTCTCCGCCACTGTCAGAGTGAGGTAAGACGGGAACCATGAAATGGCTGCATGGCTGATACATAATTGGCAGATAGGACAGATAGGACATTTATATAGACAGGAGGGATATGACATAGGACACTTATACAGACAGGAGGGATAGGACACTCACACAGACAGAACGGAAGAGGACACTTACCCAGACAGGTTGGATAGGACACTTACATATACAAGAGGGATAGCGACCTATAAATACATGTGTCACTGTGATAAGCCAGATTCCAATACCGAAAATCCGGCCACTAGCTCACTCCCAGACCTTCGAACCGGAAGTAGTCAAGTAGTCGCGGTCCAATTGTTCCTATCTGTCTTATTGGACAGATAGGACAGATAGGACACTTATATAGACAGGAGGGATATGACACTTACATAGACAGGACGGATAGGACAGGAGGGATAGGACACTTACACAGAATGAACGGAAGAGGACACTTACCCAGACAGGATGGATAGGACACTTACATATACAAGAGGGATAGCGACCTTCGCGACCTTCGAACCAACACAAGTCTTCTGGCGGAGAGTTGTGCTCCGAGGAGCACTTTTTCTAGTTTATTTTGTGGCAGACCTTTTTTATAGACAGTATATATTATAAAGACTAGAGGTTAGGGCCGCTTCGCGGCCCTCACATATCACAGTCCATATTTGGCAGTGGTAGCTGCATTGGGAAGTCCTTATATGGTTATGACTGATCATGATGATCACAGATCTTAACGGCCAAAACAAAGCTGCTGCGGCCAGAAGGAAGGAAAGGAAATGTTAAAATGTATTTAATATTAATTGTACAATCAATATGTAAGTACATTGAAGGCGGGGAAAGAAGCCTAAATATTAGCCAGAGCACTGATCAACAGTCTGTGGCAAGTTTGGAGGCAAGTGGAGCAATCGTACGTACTTTTACCCCGGACAAACTTTTGGAGGTCATTTCAATTATAGTAGTAGGATAACAGCCATTCTACTTCAGAGGGATGAAACGAGAGGAATGCGTAGCTCCGATACCGGGACGACCGTGCTTGACCGGCTTGTAGGTGATGGAGAACTCCCCCAGGTAGTGACCGATCATCTCAGGCCTGATTTCCACCTGGTTGAAGGTCTTGCCGTTGTACACTCCGACCACGGAGCCCACCATCTCAGGCAGGATGACCAGGTCTCTCAGGTGGGTCTTGACGACCGTAGGCTTCTCCATGGGGGGAGCCTCTCTCTTGGCCTTTGCCAGGCGCTCCAGATGAGACTGCTGGGATTGGGCATCGTACCCACGGTTCAGCCTCCTCCTCTGGCGGGCTCCGTACAGCTCCGTCAGCTGCTCACGGGACATGTCCAGGAGCTGGTCCAGCTCCACACCTCTGTAGGTGAACGTCCTGAAGGTACGCTTCTTCTTGATGTCTGTGTCTGCCATCTTGCCCGATGTTTCTTGAGGCAAACACTTAATGAATCGCTTCTTGGACTGTAAAACAGTGACTGGACTATTAGTGCGCGTTCTACCTCTTTGATATTGGTAGGGCATGCCTACAGCACGCCCGATTGGCCAGCCCAATGGGTTGGGCTGGCCAATCAGAGAAGCTGCACGGCGTTGTGTCAGTCCGATGCGCTCATATATAGGCATATACGGAGATCCGGTTGTCCAAAACCCGCCGATCCAACCGCTACGCCCATATATGGTCATGCCCATATATGGGACAGACCGACTTCAAGCTCGGCAATCGGCGAGGACCCAATTTACTGCCAGTGAGGAGAACCCCAACGGGAAGACACTGAACCTCCGTCCTACTGCTCCCGCCCAATACTCCCTGCTGACAGGTCCCGCCCCAGCCCGTAGGGGTATACGCGCAGTGACAAACATCACCCTCCCGGCCGGGCTTCCACGGGCCAATTGTGTTCATATAGACCAGTGGTTCTCAACCAGTGGTCCGGGGACCACCAGTGGTCCTTGAGGGGGTTCCAGGGGGTCCCTAGCCAAATTAATAGTTATAAACCAAATTGACCCTTATGTGTCTCAGAGATAAATGAACACTAATGATACAGTGTTGATTGGGACTCCTAAGAAATTAAAATGGTTGAGTCCCTGGCATATATTTTCAAATGGGGGTCCGTGGGCTAATATGTGTCAATTTGGGGGTCCTTGACGCAAAAAAGGTTGAAAACCACTGATATAGACACACTGAAAATTCCTCATGCAACGCGACAGACAGTCTGTTCAGATCAGTGCTTCTCAACGTGAGATCCGGGGACCCCCAGGGGTCATTGAGAGGGTTCCAAGGAGTTAAATGATCTATAGTAAGGAACTAAACCTTACTCCGTATTTGGACATCAAGATGACACATCACATTGATGACACAAGGAGGAGCTACCTGTATACGCTCCAGTGAGAGCAGCTTTCTAGTTCAGTGGTAATCAACCTGGGGCCTGGGGATCCCTAGGTCCTTGGGGGGATTCTAGGGGGTCCCCAGCAATATTATTTGATATACGTATGTATGTTATTTTCAAAAAACATACATTGCATTGCAAAAATATTTAAAAGGAAAAAAATTGAATATTGAAACATTTTAACCACTAATCTTGTATGGGGGTCCCTAGCATGACATCTTTTCAGATGGGGATACACGGCCCAATACATGGTCCTGACCCTTAGGGGTCCTTGACATGGAAAAAGTTTGAGAACCACTGTTCTAGTGAGTTCATAAAAAGGTCATTTTGACTCGGACAATAAAGCGGTCATGCCTCATGGAGCTGTTGTTCTGTACTTACAGTATGGGGACTTTAGTGGCTGATATATTTGGCTTTCATCAGCAGGTAACGATGGCATGTTTTATAGAGCGGACCTCTGCTCCGTTCCGGCTCTTTGTCCTGGCCAGCTGACCTACTAACAGGACATTTATAAATTAGACGTGACAAAGAGAGTGGCTGATGAAGCACAGCTGAACTGTGTGACATTTAATTGACTAGTCAGTTAAGGTTTGAGCAGCCTGCCTCAGGCAGGGATGCACCTAGAATGGAATTTATTTGCTCTTTCCAACAAGGCCCTTTTGAAGCAGGTTTTGATAATTCCTGCGACCTAAGAAAAGTAAACTTCTGAAGTTCTCTGGCATCTGTAATAGTTACTGGAGCATGAATTATTCTAAGACCTTTTTAAGGGTTCAGTTAATCGAACATATTCGACTTGTTTAATGAAATAATAGATTGTGTATGAGGGGGGCCTTGAATTATAATTCATACACCCCCCCCCTTCATACAGTAGCACAAAAAGACTGTGCAATCGAATAGGGCTGCAAGAGTTTCAACCTAACATCCCTATATTATTATTAAATTTGAACATTTTGCACTGTGTGATTATTCCATTCATTGAAAATGTAATCGAAATTCTAACCACTAGACTATACAAGACGGGAACAATGCAAGCTGGGAATGCATGCCCCACCCTATTATGCAATACCTGTTGTACCTGTTATACCCACTGTCTGTGTCCCTTTTACACCCATATATGGAGATCTCTGTCTGTCTGTCTGCCTGCCTGCCTGCCTGCCTGCCTGCCTGCCTGCCTGCCTGCCTGCCTGCCTGCGTCCCATGTATGCCCCTTTATGGAGATCTCTGACTCTGTATCTGTCTATCCATCTCCTTTTTATAGCCATATATAGAGATCCCTGATGTAATCAGTATATGCCCATACATGGGCATCACTCCCGATATGCTCGGTTGGATCAACGTTTCCGGACAACAAAGTTTGAAGTTGATCAGTCAGACAGTTCTCTGGGTATGTGAAGGAGAGCTTTGCATGCACGCGCGCAAGCACGCACGCACGCAGACTCAAAGATGCACGTAATTCATAGTTAGATTATTGTTAGATTTCAGTCTACTTCTCATTGTCTTAGAGGTGAGCTGTGGATACTTCAGAGACCTAGATCTCATACTTCAGATGATATAATCTATGGGGATTACAAGCTTAATATAGAAACAACAGCCTTTCTCTTCCTGGAAAGCATGTATGCTGAAATAGAAGCCATTGTTCTTGTATCCAAAAAAAAGAAGATGTTTAAATCTTGTTTGAAATGACCAAACCTGCCGATGGTGTCATTGGTAGCAGGCAGGTTTATGAACGGTCCACAGCCCTCTTCTGAGACAGAGTGAGTAGACAGAAGTGGTGCCATCTTAATGAGCATTAGTGAGGACCAATTATATGAAGATTAGGTTGAAAATGGGTGATGTGCTCCCTTAAAGTATTGCTGTCACCTTGAAACAGTCCATAAATTGGCTGGGAATGACTCCACCTAAACGTGCTGTTGTCCTAACGACGAGGCTGTCAGTCAGTATTATTCTGTAGCACACTGTTTCTCAACTTGTGGTCCATGGACCAACAGTGCATATTAAATTCTTCTTGTACTGTGCAAGCCGGCAGTGTGCGGGAATCTTTTTATGGTTGACTTTGTGTACTGCTTTTTGCCTATATACACACCTGCTTTTAATCTAGGTGTGCGAATGTTTTTTAACGGGTTGTCAAAGCGACAATGTTTTAAAATGTTATATTAGTCCATCAAATTTAAGAAAGTTTTGAACTAATAGGCTTGGCCTGAAACAACAACAACAACAATTTAAGTGTTATAATATATCTGAAATATCTGTTGAAGGCTTGTTAAAGGCTTGGTACACTTGGTTGCGTGCAGTGTTGCACACCGGCACGCAACCAGAGTAAATCCGGCATTTCAGATCATTGATGTCAAATATTAATAAAACAATTAAAAACAAAATAGAAATGACTGCGTATATTTCTTCTCTATGTTGTTGTGGGGACACTGGGGCCGTAGCGTGATCCTTGAGAATTGTTCCAGACATGCTAGAAAAGTGTGTCTAGACTGAAGAAGAGGTTTGCAGACATCTAAAGTGTAAACAAAGGCATGGACGACCTTCACTTGGATTAAAGGAGGTTGTTTTGAAATGTTTTTCAGCTGGTAAAAGCATAACTGAACAGCCTTTTTGGAGTGTACTGTATTCTACATTAAAACTGGGACAGCACTTTGGCCTTCAGTGATGTATTTCCTGAATTCCAGTGGTGAAAAGTAACTATGTACATTTACCCGAGTACTGTACTTCCAATAATTTTACTTCTACTCCACTACATCTCAAAGGCAAATATTGTGCTTTTACTCTACAATTATTTGAAAACTTTAGTTGCTAGTTACTTGTAGATTTACTTTTGGTACTTTAAGTATATTTTGATACCAATACTTTTGTACTTTTGAATACCGAAATTGTACTTGTAACAGACTATTTCTACAAAAGCGTATTTTTACTTAAGTAAAAAATGTAGTGAGTACTTCTTCTAGCCTCGCGTAGCCAGACTAAATCACTGCGTGGATATGAGTCTGGTGCTTCTATGAGGACGTTTTTTTCCCAAGGGGGGGGGGGTCAAAACAATGGCTCTCGACGCAATTGGATAGACCAACAACCAACTACCAATTACAGTCTCCCATATTTGAATACTGGGCCCTGATTGGTCACCCCAGACTTCGGGAGCAGGAAATGGATTCAGAACGGAGCGGTGCCGGACCCAAATCGCAGATTTGGGTCTTTGCACTGGCAGATTTGTTTGGTCCCAGGTAGGGCTTTCACGACTAGAGATTTTTACAGGTCGACTAATTTGACCCAGTGGTAGTCGACTAGTCGAAATTTAAATGACACTTTTTTTTTTTTTTGGGTGGCATTGTTTTAATGCCATCCTACTACTATATTACTATTATTATTATCCTCCTGCCCTTATTTTTATGGCGTTTTAAGGGAAGCGCTTCTGGCGCAGCAGCACAGCACCACAGCAGCGTCTCCAAGGATCCCCATTGACCAATAATAGGCTTTTATTGGGCATGCTTTTGACCCCCTTTTGATTAAAAATTAGAAGGAAAAAAAAAAGTTTTTTTCTTTTTTTTTCTCTCAACTATTCGACTAGTACCAACAAGGTCGACTAGTGGTTATACTAGTCTACTAGTCGACTAGTTGGTGAAAGCCCTAGTCCCAGGCTATACTTCTTTCACCATCACTGCTAAATTCCTAGTGCACCAAACTCATCACATTCAGAGGCAGGAGTCCATGTTGTCTGACAACATTCAGGCTCGCTTCCTATTTCCAGAATGGCCATCACGCTGTCAGCAAGTCTGGGGGAAATTTATCGCACAATAGCGTAAGACTACATGCATAAAATGTGCGTGTAAATCAGGGCTTGTCAGTTTAACTTCTAAGCAGTCAATGTTGGATGTTGTGCTCCTCACAAATACAAATAAAAATGAAGATGTAGACTCGATCATTTTAATGACAGCATTTTTTCGGTTGTTATCCATTTGTTTTATGGGGGGCATTGCAAAAGTAATCTGCACCGTTTCCCTGATCCCTGAAATAAATCATATGTTTAACTTTTAACAACAGGCCAATATTGTACTTAGTTGCAGTACAATATTGTACTGCAACTCAGGGTTGAAAATTCAAGATCGCATTTGGCCTAGTGCTTCATCAGGCTCATTGTTATTGTTGTGCATATTCCCTTCAGTCCATAACTAATAACAGAAAATGTAAGCCAAATTACCTGTCTGACATTAACTGTTTGGGGTGCACACGAAAGCCAGTAGTGTTTTAAGGTGAAACACTCCTTTAAGTAACAGTACTTTGAGTGAATGTATTTAGTTACTCTACACGACTGGTTACATGATGTTTACATGATGTTTTCACTTCGATTTATTGTGTTGCGAACTGAAAGCAGCCGATCTTTGTTCACAGAGAAAAACGGGTCGCACATGATGACACAACATGCTAGTTACACACATCAGTCTCGTTGCATCACCACGTCTGGGCCTTTGAGGAGATTCTAGCTTTCCAGTGGTGGAAAGTACATTTGCTTAAGTACTCTACTTAAGTACAATTTTGAGGTATTTGTACTTTACTTGAGTATTTCCAATTTCCAATACTTTTACTTCTACTCCACCACATCTCGGATCCAAATATTGTACTTTTACTCCACTACATTTATTTGAAAACTTAAGTTACTAGTTACTTTGTAGATTTTGTTTATAATTACAAAATATACATTAACCACAGAAGATTTCTATATTGCAGTATTGATACTTTTACTTGAGTACTTGTTCCACCACTGTAGCTTTCACATGTAAGCAAAAGGCAACATGAGTCCCGTCCTGCTCTAGTTACGCTGCGTGACTGTCAAAACCTTCTGCGAAAACACACACACACACACACACACACACACACACACACACACACACACACACACACACACACACACACACACACACACACACACACACACACACACACACACACACACACACACACACACACACACACACACACACACACACACACGGCCCCCATTGTCACAATTCGAGGAATTTCAGATTCTTTCTCTTTAATTATTTCTAATTGTCAGGAACCACACACACACTGATTGGCTGACTAAAGTAATTTGTTTTGGGGGAGCGTTCGTCCCACCCTAGGGGGGGGGA
Organism: Gymnoscopelus microlampas; assembly: GCF_963454915.1. NCBI lineage: Eukaryota > Metazoa > Chordata > Actinopteri > Myctophiformes > Myctophidae > Gymnoscopelus > Gymnoscopelus microlampas. The sequence continues at coordinate 41,098,524 of NC_139953.1, forward strand.
CACACTGCTCTCTCTCTGACCTGATTCAACCCCTGCTGACTGACTGCGTTGCCCAATTTGCGTGTGTGTCCAACCGTCATTATTAAAATATACGGGGCTTTATTTTTGTAAATACTAGCGTCCTGCCAGCAACAAGTAAAGCCTCCTAAAATATTGTTCATTGGAAGAACTGTGTGAAAGCCTAGACTCATTAGAGAAGAAACATGCGGGGCTCGTAAAACCGCAGAGAATTTGCACTCGACTTCACTCAGCTGTAAAACAAACAAACAAACAAACAATAGTACAAGGAGGAGAATGGACCATAAACAGTGGTGGAAGAAGTACTCCGATTGTCTTTATTCTAGGAAAAGTATCAATGCTATGTAGAAATACTCTTCTAAATACTGTTAGGGGTAAACGTCCTGCATTCAAGATGTTACTTGAGTAAAAGTAACAAAGTATTGTCATCAAAATATACTTGCAGTACCGAATGTGAAAGTAGTCATTATGCAGTATGGTCCGTTTCACGATCATATTAATGGAATGCATTAATGTGTTCATCATACTTTAATGTTGGAGCTGGTAAAGGTGGCACTGAGTTTAATGACTTTATGTGTTGCTGGGCAGCTTAACATATAATAATACATCATAATTCATTGATGTAACGGAGTACCATAAAGTATAAATGGAAATATGGAAAGTAAAATAAAATGACTTACTTAATTTCTTACGTACTTTAAGAGATTGTTCACCTTCACCCCCAAAATAACTTTTTTCTATCGATTAGTCACCCCATGGAGACTTGAATTCATGGATATTGTTTGTGTTCCGGTAGGAGACACAAATAGTCTCCTTTGTATCTCCTACCGGAACCGCTGCCTAACGGTCTGGTTATCAAATTATTGGCTTAGGAGTGTGAAAAAAACAAAAAAATAAAAGTCTCCATGGGGTGACTAATTGATAGATTTGTTTGGGGGGTGAACTATCCCTATAGTTCATTTCCACTACTGATATGTGGAGGCGGAGCTTCCCAAAAACCCATCTGACCTCTTCCCAGAAGTTCCTTCAATGATAGTGTAGGGGCTGTGACCACCATGGCATTTTTTCCTGCACACAGCGTACAGGTACTGTAGGTTTTTAATGGTTTTCGATGGCAGCACTACGTATTTATGCTATGCTGGTCATAACGTAATAACCGAGGCGTGACGAGGGGCTGAGTGTCAATTATTTTTCATTTTCATCTCTGCCCATTTGGATGAGTACTTTAGGAGAGTGCCTTCCGTTTTCAGTTGGGAAAAATACACTCTGGTGGACACACACGGCTTAAGAATATGTTGGATGAGTTTTGAAAACAGCTACAGTATGTTTTTCTGCAGGAAATCCTGCGGTATACGGCCTCTCTCCAGCAAAACAACAGCTGCTAAATCTCCCGTCCTCCCTTTAGAACAGAACCAACACATTTCCCCCAAGTTGAGTTTTATTTGCAGCTTTTACAGGCTGCCCGACATTGAGGTCCCTGCGTGCAGAGCCAACAGGGGTGTGTGTGTGTGTGTGTGTGTGTGTGTGTGTGTGTGTGTGTGTGTGTGTGTGTGTGTGTGTGTGTGTGTGTCTATGATGTGTTTTTACTGGTAAACTCATGAAACACTCACATAGAGCCTTACAATGAAACCAAAGGAAGTAATGTTACCAGCGTGTGAAAGCAGAACCTGGACCACACAACCGTTCACTGCAGTAGTTCATCATCCCTGAACCCAGGGATGTATTCTGGGAAGACAGAGTGGATATTTGGAATAGCAGGTATTCCTACGTAACCTCAGTAAAAATATGCCTTAACCTAACCTTATTCCTAAACGTAACCTCAGTAAAACTAAGCCTGAACCTAACCTTATTCCTAAACGTAACCTCAGTAAAACTATGCCTGAACCTAACCTTATTCCTACGTAACCTCAGTAAAACTAAGCCTGAACCTAACCTTATTCCTAAACGTAACCTCAGTACAACTATGCCTGAACCTAACCTTATTCCTAAACGTAACCTCAGTAAAACTAAGCCTGAACCTAACCTTATTCCTAAACGTAACCTCAGTAAAACTATGCCTGAACCTAACCTTATTCCTAAACGTAACCTCAGTAAAACTATGCCTGAACCTAACCTTATTCCTAAACGTAACCTCAGTAAAACTATGCCTGAACCTAACCTTATCCCTAAACCTAACCTCAGAAAAACTATGCCTGAACCTAACCTTATTCCTAAACTTAACCTCAGTTAAACTATGCCTAACCTTAAACTTATTCCTAACCTTATTCTCAGTAAAACGATTACAAGAATACAAGAACCGCTCGGAGCGAGCGGTCCGCGGGAAAAATGGGGGCGAGCCTTCCGGTTACCGATATTTAGTGCACTGAGGCTATTATGTTCAGAGTGGCAGCACTGATTTCTTGGGCCCATCTAGATTGCAATTTGATTGGCTTGATCAAGGCTGAACAGCAAAACAATCCTCATTCAAACAGATTTTTGTGAATCAAACTTGAACCACATGCCTGGGTGGTCTGAAATGCAAATGCACATCTTATTTCTAAATATTTGTCTCTGCCTGCCCTGCACACTCCTGACACTGAGGCCTAATTTATACTGTGTTGCTCACCGAAAATACGCTGTTCTACACGCTCAATTAGAACGGCTCTCGACTGTCGTCATTACTATAGCAACCAATGCAGATAGGTCAACGATGTCCGAAATACACAAATCCGATATGATCCCTTGCAAATAGTTGTTTGGACCATCACGTCCTAAAGATCAGATTTGAGAAACAAATACGATTTGACTTCAGTCTGAACAAACAAACATAAAACATAAATAGCACTGATAAGAACGTAGCCTGCAGGTCGTGCTGTCAGCCTGATTGTGTCACGCAGACAGCAGCACGTTTCGATGAATTGAGTACAAAGGACCCCAATGGAAACGAGCCATAGGCTTTCTTGGGTTTAAAATCTTCTTAGCAGACGTTGTACTGAACTGTACTTTGCTGTGCTTTTTTTTGCAAACTGCTAAAGTATTCAATCAATCAATCAATATTTCCGTTTGAAACATGATTCCCAAATGTGCTTTTTAAGAGTTGCTGCCTTTCAGGCCGTTGTCTTTGTTATGAGCGACTTGACTGCGGTCTCGCAGAGCGGGTCCAAAACCAAGATACAGTTTCACAGCTCTGTGTCAGGCTTAATGGAGACGTTATCATCACCATCGCCCTTTGTGCACCCTGCAGGCTGACAGGAGTTGCTTCAAAGCCCCACTCAATGTTCCCTGAGACTCCCATGAAATCGGGAGGTCAAACAGGGACGTGACGGGAACTCAACTCACCTCTTCAGACTCCACTTCACCCCAATGACCCCATAGCACTTCACTCTCCTTGTGTCCTTCTTGCAGTGGTGGAACAAGTACTCACACATTTTACTTAACCCACTTGACCCGGGACCCATTACGTAACTATACCTTTCAAGCCGGGAACCCCTTTTGGGGTTCTTGTTGCTATGTACAGCATATAGCAACATACTTTTTTTGTAATTTTTTTAATAAATATTTGACGTTTTTCAGGAAACGCCTTCTAAAAAAGATTTAGAAGGCGTTTTTAAAATCGTCCTCAGGTCTAAATGGGTTAAGTGAAAGCATCAATACTGCAATGTACTGTAGAACTACTCTGTTACAAGTAAAAGGCCGGAATTCAAAATGTACTTGGGTAAAAGTACAAAAGTATTGGTATCAAAATGTACTAAAAGTACCAAAAGTAGAAAGTACCCATTATGAAGTATATCCCGTATTTGAAATAGCCGATCTACAAGCTCACAATGCGTCAGGATGAGCTTGTAGATCGGCTATTTTCGAATGGCAGAAATGTATATAGTAACTCAACAGTGGTGGAAAGCAATAAAGTACATTTACTAATAGTATTTAAGTACAATTTTGAGGTCCTTTTTCTTTACTTGAGCATTTGCATGTTTTCATATACTTTATAGGCCTACTTCTTACTCCACCTAGCTTTTTGGAATGAAACCCTCCTGCTGGGTCAGATGACTCAGACAGAATATTAGACATCAGGTACAGTACAGTACATTCCATACACCAGGTGTCCGAGGAGAAGGAGAGTGAATTGCATCCATATAAACATCAGCGGAACTGAGCTCTTGATGGGGTGTTTAATGTGCTGTACAAAGTCATCACACGCTATAACGACCAGGACACGCTGCCCTACACGCTGTTAACTCCTAAGAGTGACACAGTAAGCCCTATAATACTAAGGTTATTTGAAATTAGCAGTGGTGGAAGAAGTACTCACATGTTTTACTTACTGTAAGTAAAAGTATCAATACCTCAATGTAGAAATACTCTGTTATAAGTAAGAATCCTGTATTCAAAAGTACAAAAGATTTGGCATCAGAATGTACTTAAAGTAACAAAAGTTAGAGTATTCATTGTGCAGAATGTCCCATTTGACAAGTTCAAAATGTATACAAATCTTTTGAAAATTGCAGATCTACAAGCTCACAATGCATCGCACCGCAAAAGTAACTAAAATTCATATAATTGTAGTGGAGTAAAAGTACAATCTTTTCCTCTGAGATGGAGTGGAGTAGAAGTAAAAGTATAGAACATTTTTAATACTCAAGTAAAATAAAAACACCAAAAAAATGTACTTAAGTGCAGTAGGCCTACTTGAGTACATGTAGCAACTTTGCACCACTGGAAAATAGCCGACGTGGTTAAATGAACACTGAGGATTCCACAGTGTATCCAGCAGGGACTCCCCAAATTTCTATGTCCGACTTTGACAAAAAATAAATAAATAATAATAATCACATGAATAAATAAACACTGACACCCTTGGTGCCAGCCTGAGGTATAAAAAGGATTATTTATGTGGCAATGAAGGCTATGTGGCACAGAAGATGGACAGAAAATCTAGATGTTGACCCAGCTATTTTCCACATGTTGATGCTATGTTGAAACTGCCAAATGATTGTTTACATGAGGTCTTTGTTTGCCTATAGCTTCTTGACTGAGGGACCTATCGACCAGACTGAATGCAGTATGTGGTGTAATTATCTCTGATGGATTGGTTTATCGTCCTGGTAAACCAGCAGAGGATTAGAGGTGATAACCTTTAACCACATGAACCTGCATGGGTTCCCGAGGCTACATGAACCCTGGCGACCCTATTCATGGGAAAACATTCGCTGACGATAGCCAATCTAAAAGATCACTATTTGTCGCATTACTATATTTTGATCCTGATACTTTGGTACATCAGGTACTATTTTTTAATGCTTGGCTTTTAATTATAACTTGTAGTAGGCTAGTATTTCTACACTGTGGTATTGTTACTTTTACTTATGTAAAATATGTGAGTACTTCTTCCACCACTGGCAACATCCTAGAATAGAAATCCCTTTAACCCATTAAGACCTGAGGCCGATTGTACAAATGTCTACAATCTACAGTCTACAGTTTTCTGAAAAACGTATGTTGCTATATCAGTGTTGCTCAAACCTTTTCATGTCAAGTACCCCCAAAATGATATGTATTTGGCCGCCGCCCCCCCCATCTAAAAATATTTTGTTCCAGGGACCCCTGGCACCAGGAGCAAAGATTTTAGCTAAAACAATTATATATATTCAAAGATTTGTACACGTTTTCAAGATTTTTCAAAAATAGTTTTCATATATAAGATCTACAAGCTCATAGCGTGACACGAAGTGACACGCTATGAGACTTGAATATTTGCTATTTTTTAATTAGATAAAATATAAAATAATTGTTAAAGTGGTTACACAGACGCTTTCCCGGTTATAATGGTTAACAAATTTTGACTGTAAGATTTACAATTATAACTACAGTGATCTGTATCCACAGCATCTTAGAACTGGAATGCCGCACATCAGTGAAATATATATATATATTTCTTTTGTATAGACGAGCAACTGAAAAATATAGGAAGTATAACATACATAAGGAATATGACGTAATAACATACATAACAGCAGCCCTGTGACCTTGGGAGCGACTCAGTGCACGCTCATGGACAGTCAGGAAACTTGATCTCCAGCAGTATTAATTTTGACAGCAAATGTTTAGTTTTAGTCATAGTCTTTTGAATAAAATTCCATTTAGTTTTAGTCCTATTTAAGTAATCTGAAACTTTAGTCACCTAAGATTTGAGTCAACTAAATCTACAGTTGATTTTGTTCGACAATTATTATTTTTTCCCGGGCCTTGATGCCGTCGTAATGCCTGATTTTACACTTGGTTGCATGCTGAAAATAGCCGATCTACAAGCTCACAACGCGCCGCGCTGCGACACGTTGTGAGCTTGTAGATCTGCTATTTTCAGGGCACAACACCCGAGCGCAACCAAACATAAAATGACTTGTCTTTTAGTTCTACTCGATCTCTTCTCCACTCGTCCCTCCCTAACATTTTAGTCTAGTTTTTATTCGTTGACAAAATTGTCAATATATTTAGTCATCATAGTTTTTATTTTGTTTTTATGTCGTTTTCGTCAGTGAAAAAAGGTAGTCGACAAACATTTTTCGTCATAGTTTTAGTTGACGAAATTAACACTGTTCTCCATGGATTTTCTGTAAATCACTGCACATCCCCATCAAATCCCAAACCCACTGTCCCACTACCCCAGAACCTTCACATTCAGCATGCCCAAGGGGAGGTTTTCAGTCTGAACAACTTAGATTTGTTTAGACTCCAACTTCAGCCATGCACATACATACACTAAGCATGTGACGTGTTTAATATACAGGCGCTGAATGAACATCTCAACCCAATAAACCCTCAAATTCCCCATGTATGTGCCACATATACACACATGGGACATCAAAGCCCACCAGCACGTTGTGAATATGTATCAGGGCGGATGTGTGCTGTGTCGCTTATGTGTATTACATTTAATTGATCATGTTTTTAAATAGCATGGCAGTACATGATAAACATTTGTTTGATGCAGTGAAAAAAATTGTCCACTTTATGTAGAACATATGTCAAACTGAAGGCGAAACCGAACATAAATTCAGATTCTGTCCATACAGGACACATCTGGCCTGCTAGTTAGACTGGCCACAGTGCACCGTACGCTCTCTCTCTCCGACACACTCCAAACACTCAATAAGTCAGTGGTTCTCAACCTTAACAGGCCGTGACCCCCCCAAAATAATCATATTTGAACTGGGGACCCCCCAAAATAATCATATCTGAACTGGGGACCCCCCAAAATAATCATATCTGAACTGGGGACGCCCCCAAATAATCATATCTGAACTGGGGACCCCCCAAAATAATCATATCTGAACTGGGGACCCCCCAGAATAATCATATCTGAACTGGGGACTGCCCCAAAAAAACATATTTGAGTTGAGGCATTACATTTATAGTAGCTTGACTCAGTTCCACAGATAAATATCTATATATAATATTTTACCACTGCAGTAAGTCTTAGGTCTTTACTTTCCACTAAAGCATCTTCATTGTGGGTAGGGCTGCAACTATCAATGATCTTAATAGCGATTATTCGATTGATTCCGTTTTTTATAGACTAAATCGATTAGTTTGATTAACCACTTAAGCCTTATTTTATACTTAATTAGGTATTAGGGACGTGACACGTGACCACATGTGCTTTTATTTTGAAAATCGATTATCGATTGCACCAGTGGTAGGCAAATCAAACGCATTATTCAGCACACCAACAGTGAATTGAGTCAACACGGAAAGCTGTATCAACTTGCTGGTGTTTAAAGTTATAATCCTAAGTTTTATGTCTCTCCTGATGGAGAGAGGTAATCGCAACAATGTCGGGGCTACAATAAATATGGCGGCACATTTAGTGTCCAATTCAAGGCACTATCTCCTTCAAATCTCCTTCAAATCCCTTCATTGAAATTGTCAACTAGTTGATGTCCTACCCGACCCCGGGGTCAAAATGGGGGAGGTCTTAGCGAATGTGTAGAGGGACTGTCCAGGAAATAGGAAGTCCCGGGTTCGCCGGCCAGTCCTGGTCTCTGCATCGAAGTATCCCTGAGCTAAACACTTACAACCCCTAACTGATCCCCGGGCACTGCCCCCTTAGTGCCCACTCACTCACTGCTCCTAATACTAGTTAGGATGGGTTAAATGCAGTGGACAGATTTCACGTATGTTTAAATGTACTGTGACAGAAATATCCCTTTCCTTTTCCCTGGTCATTAACATACTCTGCCATAAAGATTGGTTAAAATAACACTTGGTCCGCTCCCTTTTCCCCTTCACACGAAATCTCTTCGCCCCAAGAATATGGATGCTTGTGTTCATGAGGTTAGTTACGATAAGTCCCGGATTGCAGCTTTAACAGAATTTAGGCTTTTTGAGTTCTTTGCCTTTTTCACTCATAGTTCATGGTTTGAGTTGGCAAGGAGGAAGGCAGGCTGCTATTTCCTCATTGGGTGGAGAATTGGCACTGAGCCACATTGGAGATTCAATTGAATTTCACAAATAAGGCTTTCAGTGCATACAGAGCAAACAATGCGCGTTTATTTTTGTGGAGTGGTTGCAAGTGCGTTATATTTAAACTTTGACAATCTAGAGTTGGCTTGTGCCAATGAAATACTGGCAGCCTCTGCTATACTGTGTGGGCATAAGGTGAACCAAAGAGTATTATATTCACCAGCTGAGTTTTCTCATTGGACCTCACAAGAGCATTTTAATTCAATTGGATTTCAATAGTAAGCTACACACAGCTAGATATATTTGTAACAATATAAATATAAACAATATTAAAAAAAAGTGGGGGTTATTAACCACTTATGCCATATATACTAAGTTATTTGTATGACAAATAGTTAAAATAGCCGATCTACAGTCTCACATGTCACTTGAGCTTTGAACATCAGCCCAAATTAGTGTTGCCAAGGTTAATGTGGTTAACACACATTTTTAATTAAATGGATACATTTACGATATTATCAAACATAATATTCTCAAACATGTTATAATGCTATAATGCTCTGTCCCTTGCTGTCTACAGCAATGGGACAGAGCAGGCTGTATCTCCTGAGGAGGCTTAAGTCCTTTCAATGTGTGTAGCATAGGCAAAAAGCAGCTCTCCAACGCACTGATTTTGTGCCAACTCGGCGTTGGAAAGCGTCTGCTGCCGACGACCTGTTGTCGGATAGTGTCATTCAGTCGGTTCAGACCTCTATCGACCCGACGATAAGAAACCGAGCATGTTCAGTCTTTGTGCCGACTGGTAGAGCCGTGGGGTAGTAAGGAGGGGGGAGAGAGGGGGGTAAAGGTTTGGTCCGCGATGGCTTCGGCGTTGCCAGATTCTGTGAGTGAAACAAGCGACCTGGTATATGAAAACAAGCCCAAAAGAAGTGACCAGTTTCACCACTTGAGATTACATCAGCTATTTTCAAAAATAATCTTGAAAGCAAGCCCAAATAAGCAACTACACCTCAGAAACAAGCCCAACCAAAAGCAACCAGCAGCTATGAATATTTACAAGCGACTTTACAGGAAAACAAGCCCAAAGTCGCTTATAATAAGCAGACCTGGCAACACTGGCCTGACCAGTGTTGCGCAACAATGTGCGCATCGGCTGACTTTTGCCAACAGACTACCAATATGTTTCAGTCTGTTGTAGTCTGAAGTAGTCTGTTTGGTGGAGAGTCACCTTAATGAGCTTGTTCTATAAGTCTGTGGCAGCCAGCATCCTGTTCTACGCAGTGGTTAACCCCACCCATCCACTCACAGGCTGCAGAAGAGGGTGAGCACCTTCGGCCAGAGGTTCACTCTACCGCTGATGAAAACAGAGTGGTACATCACATTACGCTGCTGTAACGCCCAAATATCTCCTCTGGGATTAAACAAGTGTATCTCATCTCATCATATCAGACAGTCTGCATTTCCCAAAAGGAAATGCATGTATTTAATTCAGGCTGCATACTGTACATTCAAGATGGTGACACACTTTGGACTGTTTAGACTGTGTTTATTCTGTCAAGAGGAAGATTTACTAGATTAGTTGCTTTAGCTTTATAGATTTACTGTCAATAAGGATGCTATTTTGGTTTTGTTTCTTTCTCAGATTTATTTTATTGATCAAATTAATTCTTTTGAGTAATTTATGCAAAGCAATGTTTAAGTTATAGTCTTTCTTTACATTTCAAATAAATGGGTTTCCCCCATAAGTACTAGATGCAGCAGTGGTTTATGTACTACTATTTTAGTTTCCCCTGTTCTTTGTGGTTAGTGGTTACGGATGTAGTGTTGTGGGTTTTCTTGTTTCCTGTCTCCTCTCTCTTAAAGTTGCAGTGATGAGTGACTCATCACACCAGTGTATGACTATATATATTGGTAAATTTGTCTCATTTCAATAGATTAGTTAAGACATTGCCTAAATTTGAGTGGTCCAGCCCAATTCATTAAATTACTAGTTTTAAACTAACAGGTAGTTACCAAGACATTAGTAGGTTTAAGAGATAGTCAGGTTATAAGATTATGAGCTATAATGCAAGTGGACATTTTGACTCAAGGGTGGCACTAGAGACCAAATTCAGTATGGTTCATCCTCTGAGGAGCATGAATGCTCTCAAGTTTAATGGCAGCCCACCCAATAGATTTTGAGATACTGTGTGTTCAACTGGAAAATGTGCCCCCCCGTGTGTGTGTGTGTGTGTGTGTGTGTGTGTGTGTGTGTGTGTGTGTGTGTGTGTGTGTGTGTGTGTGTGTGTGTGTGTGTGTGTGTGTGTGTGTGTGTGTGTGTGTGTGTGTGTGTGTGTGTGTGTAGGTGGTTGTGGGTTTCTGTCTTGTTCTTCCTTATTGCTAAAGCATTGTGCAACCAGCCACAGATAGACATGGTCACATTTGTTAACTCAGAATATCTTAGTTTAATTTAACTTAATTGGTAATCATATAAAGTCACATTTTGACATAGCTAATCTAGACAGGAGAGCTATATATTACTATTTATAGTCAATAGTTAATTTCCTCTTATCCTTGTGAGATGTCTACAGATATTTATGCCATACCAGACTTGACAAAGAAAGTGAGACAGAGAGATGGAGAAAGAGGACAGAGGAGGGACACTGAGGACATTGTACAGTTGGAGGAGGTGAGAGGAGAGATGGAGGAGAGAGTGGTGGACATCTACGAGAGCTTTGACGTCGTCACTGGACCACAGGCGGTCATTATGGAGAACACAGCAAGACGACAGACTCAGAGTGAGTTTGACAAGGTTGTGAATCATACATGTGTCGATTTCTCTATTTCAAAGTGGAAACATTTTGTGTATTGTACAAAAACAAGCAATTTTCTTTCCTGCAGCAGGCAAAGATTAGATCAGATTTTCTAGCAGCACAAAATTAAACCAGTGTATATCCTTCAGTATCATTCCTTTGATGTGTAAAAGTATTTGTCATTTCAAAGCAGTTTGGTCTGGTTCGGTGTAGCTAATGAGGCTTTCAGACTCTTTGATTATGTCTCTCTCAGTCACTGTACCTCAAGTACCTACTGTATACTGTACTTTCGGTTTCAGGACAGCGCTCTATAACAGTGAGAAGGCTTCTCAGAGTTGTTGCTGTGTTTCTGGGAATGCTGTGTCTTATGCTGGTGGTGGGTGTCATCATAGGCCTGGCCGTGCACTGCTGTGAGTATTCATTGTCACAAATGTAACAAAGCTACAAAGACCACTGCAGGTGGAAAGCCATGCCGGAAAGCCAAGAGGTGTAGATTATGATTTACCCCATTTGTGTGTCTGTGTGTGCACAAAGCTAATCTGGGAAACTGCTGGACTGATAATCAAACTATGCATGCACAATTTTTCAAATCAGCCTCATGGCAGCGCTTTACCATGCGGCTTTACATTTTGGCCTACAACTCTTGAACCATAGGTTGTACAATAAAAAAAAAATGTTTCCCGTGATTCCTTGGATCATGATGCAACATCCCATACAGGCCGTGCCCATTTTCACCTAACTAGATTTTCTCCATTTAGCATTTTCTTCAAAACACACTTTTTTCTACTACAGCTATTATCCAATACTCACACAAACCGCTATAATGTTATCACTGTAGTCATGTGAAGTATTTTTCACATATTTCAAATTTCATTCCGATTGACAATACATTTCCTTCCTACATTTGTGGGCGGGGCCTATTTTACAAAAAATGCCCGAAATCATGAACGCATCCTCCGATAATATACAATTTGAATCACACATTGAGGGGCCTCTAAAAATGCAAAGCCAAATGCAATTTCACTTAGACCCAATGGGGGGCACCACAAATGTTACTGGTTGTTGCAGAAACATGATAGTTTTCATCAAATTAGGTACAGATGATCTCCTGAATAATGTGACAATGAGCATCAAACACGGTTTTGACATTATATATTTACATTCCATACCGCCTTGTAATTGAGTTACTAAAGTAAGAGGGACCTATTTCCTACAAACAAAACAAATACAGCATTTATCTTGAATGCAACATCCAAAGTACAATAAAGAAAGTCATAACAAATGATGTGTTACATGTCAATCCATAAATACTGTAATACTATATGGCTCTCGTTTTAATGTCTAGGGCTTATACGGCCTTATGGATTGATGTGTAACTCATTAATGTTACAGCCTTAACTTGTATCATCATACTGTATTGTGAAATGCCAGAACACTAACCATCTGGACAGGAATCTAATACTCTGCTGTGATATAAACCCTTAATACCCTTATTATATGGTTATGGATCTAATCCACGGATTAGACTATAACACATGCTTGTAAAAAATATATAATAATAATTACATTGAGTTTTCTTCTTCTCAAAGTAAAATGTCCAAACAGATGCTTCACCTCATCATATACAGTAGCAACAACAGTGTTTATCATCACCTTTTTTTCACCTTTCTATTGCAGATAATCTAGCCAATAGCCAGTCACTGAACAGTCTGGCCCTGGAGAAAAAGCGGTTTCAGACCAGATATGATAACCTAACCTTGGAGAAAAATCTGTTGGAGACCATCATCAACAATCTGACCCTAGAGAAAAACAAGTTGGACACCATCAACAACAACCTCACCCTGAAGAGAGAATTGTTACAAAGCGAAGTAAACCTGCTAAGCCAGCCAGCAGGTGAGATCTTGTAGATCATAAAACGTTTTGAAGGAACATAAATTTGCGTATTATTATTATTATTTATATTTTAATTATTGTCAGGAATGTAGTGCTAAAAATGTTAAACCTTTCCTCATTGTTGGTTCATCACCATCTCCATGGCTACCTAAAACCATAGCATTCTGTCATTTCTGTCATTTCTTACTCAGGTTTAGTATTTGACTACTATCATTATTATAATTACAATAAGTATTTTATTATCAATTAAGTGAAAATCCATCAATAAACTTCTGATGTTTAGTCAAGTCGTGTCCCAGTGGATGGATGAAGTTTGGAGGCAGCTGTTACTACAGGTCTACTGAAATGAAAACTTGGCAGGAAAGTAGAGAACAATGTCAGAAGACAGGAGCCGATCTGGTGATTGTTAACAATAAAGAAGAACAGGTTAGTGTGTGTGTGTGTGTGTGTGTGTGTGTGTGTGTGTGTGTGTGTGTGTGTGTGTGTGTGTGTGTGTGTGTGTGTGTGTGTGTGTGTGTGTGTGTGTGTGTGTGTGTCCATCATTTACATAGATGCATGTGATGTAATTCCATGATTATAGTAAAAACCTGAATGTACTGGAGAAAATTAATTATGGTTCAAATTTTGACAAATGATCAGGAATACATCAATGGATGGGGATGTGGGAACGATTGGTCTTGGATTGGGCTGAAAAGGAACAATGAAAAATGGACGTGGATAGATGAAACCCCACTCACATCACAGTGAGACATTTTAGAAGTTTTTCAATTCTATCAAAGTCACTGTACAGTATGTGAGTAAATGAGTGGATGTGGTTAAAAATACACTTTGTTTTTTTTTTTAACTCTACAGGTACTGGTCCAGTGGAACACTTGAAAACTATGACTATGGGACTGTGCATAACTGGGACTGTGCATTCTATGGGCACGTGGATGGAAAATTGGTACATGGGTTATGTTCAAACACATACAAGTGGATCTGTGAGAAGTGAAGTTTCTCTTAACTTCATTGATGAAACTGCAGCTCAGAGTTATGGTTTGTGTAGTTAAACGGTAGAATTATAGTAAATTTGTGTTCTTTTTATTAGTTAATTAATTTAATTTGTATTATCACTGAGAAAAAAAGGAAGAAAAAAAAACATTTTACTGTATACAATTACAAATTGCTGTGCCCATAATCACATGAATACAAACCACTAACCATGATAGTTTAGTGTGGTTATTCATTTTGCTTTAAGGACACAGTTAATGTTTACACCATCAATTTGTAACAGAGGAACACATCTGCGAATACTATTCATTGAAAACAGTTGAACAGCATTGTGTCCTCCAAGCACATCATCACCAAGCTAACAGATCTAGGGCTTAAAAGGATCCCTGGCTAATAAGCCAAATATGCCTAAAACACCTTAAATATTGTATCTATTTTAGAAATAGTTAATCTTTTACTGAAGGGGAACAACACCTGTTGCAGGTTGATGACGTAATTTGTCCATGTGTGGTCCAGCCTGATGGAATGTATGGAATGCATAGGTTGATAAAACATATTTTAAATATTGTTTTGATGTTCACATTAACCTTAGGAAGTATTACGTTTTTTTATTAGGACATGCTAATAACATTCCATAGGGCTGGACCACACATGGACATATGACATCATCAACTTGTGACGGGCGTTGTCCCCCTTGAGTAAAATATGAACTAATTCTGAAATAACTAAAATATCTGAGGTGTTTTTAATTTTACATTTTAGTTATAGAGGGCAATTTTAATGTTTTTAGGCATATTTGGCTTATTAGCCAGGGATCCTTTTAACACCCTCATATGCATCTGAAGCCTGGACTTCCTGACAGGAAACCACAGGTCACAATCTACGACTGTGTACAGCACATGTCATTTAATTTAATTTGACTTTTCATCTCTGTCAGGCCAGAAGGCAGAGACACTTTTTTCCCCCCGTCTTTGTGTAGCTCATCTCGGAAACCACTGGACCGATCAGAGTCAAACTTATCATGCACACTGTCAGGAAGAAGGCCATGGAGACACTCCACTCCACAGTTTTAAATCAGCGTCATGGTGACGCCAGATCTTACTCTCAACTCCTTGGTTCATGTCACAACTCCCCATATAGGCCACTAGACTCCCCACTAGATTTTCCACCATTTTGAAATTTCTTCAATCCAATGTGATGAACACAAAATTATCCACTGGTAACCAAAAGGTAACCAAAAGGTTACCAGTGGATTTTAAGTTCTTTATTTAGTAACTCTTCTTTAAAATTGCAACCAATAGTGAAATTGCTGATTGAAAGGGGAGCGTGCTGCAGGTCAGCTAACACCAGGCCAACTACCACAAGCCAGGGCTGGTTCCATTGCAGAAGTGAATGCCCAGCTACCCAGCTACCCAGGGCAGCTAGACACCATCCTGGCCAGGCCCAGGCCTCTGGAGCAGCTCAGCTAACCAGCCAAGGGACGTCCACTCCAGCTACCATCCTAGCCAGGCCCAGGCCTCTGGAGCAGCTCAGCTAACCAGCCAAGCTTCCTACACTCCAGCTACAGTACCATCCAAGCCAGGCCCAGGCCTCTGGAGAAGCTCAGCTAATCAGCAAAGCTACCTCCACTCCAGCTACCACCCGAGCAGGCCTAGACCTTTGGAGAAGCCCATCGAACCCGCCAAGCTACCTCCACTACAGCTACCATCCAAACAAGGCCACGGCCTGTTCAGCTGGAGGTCACCACCAGATAAGCTATACTTAACTTTTAAGATTGCTTTGCTCAGTGTGGCTCGTTTTTAGCCTAGAGCTGAGTAGGCTGGTTGTGGATTTCTAACCCTCTGCTGTTATATAAGTACCATATACTGTAGATCTGCTAAAATTACTCTGAAACAACTCCATGTGGAGGTGAATGAATTGAAGGAGACTATTAGTCTTCTCTCAAATACTATTGATAAAATATCGAATAAACAAGAGGTCATAAATAGCTTGGTTAAAGAGATGGCAAAACTGAAAGCCCGGAATGCTGAACAAAGTGACAGGATTGACACACTGGAAAATAGGGTTGATGAGCTAGAGCAGTACTCGAGACTTAATGATATTATTGTCTCAGGACTGAACTTTAAACCAAAGACCTATGCCAAGGCTGCTGCCCAGGCCATGGGACATGAAATGGAGCCTAGTGAGGAGAGAGTCACAGTGGAGGAGGAGGTGGTGGCGTTTCTCCACTCTAGGAACATTATCATAGACAAAAATACACAAACATTCTACAGAAATGGCCATACTTCAATTGGTTGATAAAATTCATACTGCATTCAATAATAATGAATATGCTTTGGGAATTTTTCTTGACTTATCCAAAGCATTCGACACTGTTAATTATGACATCTTACTTCAAAAGCTGTTACATTATGGATTTGCTGGAATCACTCATACATGGTTTTACAATTATATTCATAACCAACAACAATTTGTTATCATTAATGGAAGGTCATCAGATAGTGCCACTTTAACATGTGGGGTCCCACAGGGATCTATACTAGGCCCACTCTTATTCCTTATTTATATCAATGACTTGGCTTCAGCTTTGTCCTCCTTGTTTCCTGTACTTTTTGCAGATGATAAAAATGTATTTATTTCACATCCTGATTTTTCTGTTCTTATGGTAAAAGCTAATCACGATTTAGATAATATTTCAAAATGGTTAAAATTAAACAAATTATCTCTCAATATAAAATAACCCAATCACTCAGGTTACATCAACAACTTTCCTTGGAGTAATTATCCATGAAAGACTAAGCTGGAAAAGCCACATTAGCCATGTCTGTAAAAAAAATATCTAAATCTGTCCGCATTATTGGCAAATTCCGTAGTTTTGTTCATCATAAGTGTCTCCTAACCCTTTATTATAGTTTAATTTATCTGTATCTTATATATTGCAATATCATTTGGGGAGCTACTTATCCTTAACATCTGAACAAACTCCATATGTTGCAAAAAAGATTCTGCAGGATTGCTACGTGTAGTGATTGGTCTGCGCATTCTGCCCCACTTTTCAAACAACTTAATATTTTATCAATTTTTTATTTACATAAATACCAAACCTGTAACTTTATTTTCAAAATACTGCTTCAGCCAGATTCATTTTCTTTGCCCTGTAAAGCCTTCTTCCAGTTCAACAGTGATGTGCACCATTTTAATACAAGACAGGGAAATCATTTACATCTCCCAAAGTTCCATACTGGTCTGTGTCAATTTTCCATCAGGTATAGGGGGGCTCAGCTATGGAACAGCAATATTAATATCTCATCGAAGGCTGCTTTGCCAAATCATTTTAAATATAAGCTAAAAACCCATTTGATTAATCAAATTTAACAATTCCCAGAGACATCCACTCTTATACCCACTCACACACACTTGCACCTACACCATTTTATACTAAAATGTATTTTCTCTGGTATTCATACTGTGTATCTATTGTTGTATTTTTGTATAATTGTATGTCTGTTGCCATATAATTTATTTTTGGTTTCTATTACTTTGTATTTCTTTCTTGTATTTCTTAAGTGAGGTGAGATTAACCTTATAAACCCGAAAGGGTTTTCTAAATCTCACCTGCTCATCCAACACAATATTATGCTGTTGCTAAAAATGTGTTGTTTTTAAATGTGCAAATAAAAAAATAAAAATAAAAATAAAAAAAACAGTTGCTGTAGAAAAATATGATCGTAAAATAATTATATAATTATTAATAATTTTGTGGGGTCCAAAAATGTTGTGTTTACTTCTGTAAGTTGATGCCGTCATTATGCCTGTTGATCCATGTTAATTGGGGAAGGAACTTTATTCCCTTTAGAGACGCTTGGAGGCAGGCACCATGTTACAATGTAAACTGCATCAGTGCCCAGGGAAATAAGGAACCTTATGCAACAGATGTGTTGTCATGTGGAGTAGAATGTGGCTCAATGTTGTGTATAGCATCTTTAATACACCATCAAGGATGCCAAAAAGAACAGATCTTAGCTTATAACAGTTATTTTTGGCAAACAACACAAAATTAGAGGGTGTCAACTAGTACACTGTGGTCAAAGGGCCAACAAAACAACAACATACAATACAATGATATGATTAGGCTACTATAAAAATAGTATATGTATTATTTGTTAGACTCTTATCAGAGTATAGAAGATAATGTTACAACCTACAGAGAAATAAATATACTGGCTCATAGGAAATAATATTTATACAATTAGCGATTTCATCCACATTTTGAAGTAACTACTGTATATGGAAATAAAAAAGCATAATCCTAATGCAACATCCTCAAGGAGGGAGAGCAGCTATAAGAGGCTCTAGAGAGGAAGAAAGAGCAAGAGAGAGAGATTCAGTATGAGCTTCTGGATGTATTGTCTTATCAGAGCAGATAATTCAAAGCAATCTTTGATCAACATTCCCACTTCATCTGTGTGAGTTAGAAATCTGTTGGATGGCACAAAACATCAGAGTTGAGGTACTGTAGGATTAGCAGCTTTACGAAACTGTCCAGCAATATGTGATTAACAACATTCTTTTGTTGGTGTTCTATGATGAGGTCCAGTCCAGATCCCGCCTAACATAAATTCAGATTCTGTCCATACAGGACACATCTGTCCTGCTAGTTACGCTGGCTACAGTGCACCGTACACTCTCTCTCTCCGACACACTCCAAACACTCAATAAGTCAGTGATTCTCAACCTTGTCAGGCCGTGACCGTGAACCCCCCAAAATAATCATATTTGAGTTCAGCCATTAGATTTAGTTTGACTCGGCTATTATCACAATATTATTGTGATAATAGCCGATCTACAAGCTTGTAGATCAGCTATTTTGCCTCTTTCTTATATTATTTGACAATTTGGCCAATGTTTGACCAGTTATAATATAGTGTAGTCTGTAGATTACTTTTGAAGCAGTAAATGTATTTTTCCCCTCATTTTGTTTAGTTATTAAAAAGGTCTTAAATGTCCCAAAAATGTCACTTTGCTGTCATCTGGGGACCCCCCAAAAATCATGTGGGGACCCCCCTGCGGGTCCCGATCCACAGGTTGAGAACCACAGCTATAAGTCTTAGGTCTTTACTATCACTAGACTAAAGCATCATCATTTTGGGTAGGGCTGCAACTATCAATTATCTTATTAGCGATTATTCAATCAATTACTTTGTTGATTAATCGAATAATGCTTGCTAATTTTTTATACATCGATTAATCTATTTTTGTATAGACCAAATCCATTGGTCTGATTAACCACTTCGGCCATATTTTATACTTTGTTGTAGTAGGTGTCATGCAAAAATAGGGACACCTGTGACCTTGTAGATCTGTTATTTTCGATATTTTGAAAATCGATTACCGATTCGTACTGTTGCACCCAGGCCTGGAATTTCATCATTTTAGGGTCAAGGCCACTTGGCCTGACTCTTGTAAATGTTTTGCATTGTTACGCATTAGAAGGACAATATCAGTCACCAGAACCAAGGACGGGTGATTTCCATGTCTAAAATGGTTAAAATGGAGTTTGAAGTTGCAATGGGTTTGTATAAGGGGGCGGTCTGGTAAAATTAATATCAAATATCAAAATACTGAATCAAGCATTCAATATGCACTGAAAGCCTTATTTGTGTAATTCAATTAAATCTCTTATGTGGTGAAACGCAAAAGCCTGAGTAGACGTTAAAATAACCCCAAACATGTTTGAAAGTGAAATATCCCTTTAAGCTATATTTAAGTACAAATAGCAAAAACAGCCCATCTACAAGTTCACTGAGCTTGTAGATTAGCTATTTTCAATATTTGTGAATACGGTAATGGCAAATCTCGAAAATGTGCCCAAAATAGGGACACCAGGCTTAATGTGCATTTTTTATTAAATTGATAAATTGTATTATCAAACATATACAGTATATGAAACACATCAGACAGTCAATGCACACACACACATGCTATTTTGGTTTTGTTTCATACTCAGATTTATCGTTGTATGATTTTATTTATTTAGTTAATTATTTGAGTAATGTATGCACACAACATGTTTTGGTTATAGTCTTTACGTTTCAAATATATGTTGCTTTCTACAAGTATTACATATAGAGGTGGTGTAGGTCACATCCTTTTGAATACAGCTAATTCAATGCATTAGTGTCTGACAATCTTCTGTCTTGTGTTGTTTCCGTTAGTAGGCTATACTCAGCCCTATTCTGTGGTTACGGATGTACTGTTGTGTGTTTTCTTGTTTCCTGTCCCCCTCCCTCTTACAGCTGCAGTGAGTGACTCATCACACCACTGTGTAACAATTAATGTCTTAGCAACAACTTCACTAACGCTTAAATAAATTACTAGAGACATTCCTTAAGTTTAAGTTTTATTAAAGTTTGAAGTGGTGTCCATATGTGGGCATGATATACGTTTTTGACGCCCACCGTCTATCATCCACCGTCGCCCCACTAGGCAATTTTAATAGCCTAAAATGCTAGATTTAAACCAGGGTTGTCAAATTCACGGCACTGGGGCCAAATGCGGCCACCAAATACATGATATTATGATTTCCAGAAATATAAAAACATACCCCCCCCCCCCTCCCTCTCTCTCTCTCTCTCTCTCTCTCTCTCTCTCTCTCTCTCTCTCTCTCTCTCTCTCTCTCTCTCTCTCTCTCTCTCTCTCTCTCTCTCTCTCTCTCTCTCTCTCTCTCTCTCTCTCTCTCTCTCTCTCTCTCTCTCTCTCTCTCTCTCTCTCTCTCTCTCTCTCTCTCTCTCTCTCTCTCTCTCTCTCTCTCTCTCTCTCTCTCTCTCTCTCTCTCTCTCTCCGTTGTTTGCTTTTTAACTTTTTTAATAGATTTTATGAAGCATCGAGTGTCATATTATTGTGATTGATATTTTCTGAATATTATATTATTACAATATATATTGTTCATGGGATCACTTCAATAAAAAAAGACATTGATTGCTGAAAGTAGGCCTGCATAAAACAATTTGTGTTTTTTTTCTCATTGGTTCTTTATTTGTTTTACAAAGTTTCCCTTACTAAATAAGATTTTGAGTTGTTCTACTTTGAAATGGTTAATTCAGGCTCCTTAAACAAAAAATGGCATAATTTTTTTTCACATCTCATACTGTACCAAATGTCTTGTGACAGCTGGGTGTAAGTGAACACACGCAAGTGTACATGCACGTCCCCGCAACTGGTCTGGTCCTCAACAGCTTAACCTCACACGCACATCCTGTGGTAAAGAGTTTATTGGTTGTTCTGCACTGTGGGTATTTGTGTGTACATGCACTGTGTGTATTTGTGTGGAATGCACTGCGTATGTTTGTGTACATGCACCTGCATGCATGCATAGTGGTTCACAAGTGTGTCTAAAACGACGTGCTTTGGTGGGCTTAACGTCACACTAGAACAGACAGCAGCTCGGAGTCTATTCTGCAACAGTGAAGACCAATGTAGGACAACACAGATACTTTTGGACAAAGTGAGTAAAGCATCTGTTCATTTGTAACAATTAAGGAGGATGTCTGTGATTTTTGTCAGACATGATTTGGTTCTAGACAACCGTCCGATCGGCGCCAGCACCTGTCGGCCAGACAGTTCTCGAGATATGTGAATAACAGACGGGCGTACAGAGATACATACACTGCATAGATTTGTGCATTCATTGCAAGATATAACTTTTTTTTCTTCTCTTTTTTTGGGTCAATTTTCTAGATGGACACACACAGTGTTCTTGGCTATTTGCATTTCCGTTGTTCTTTCTCATAAAAAACATTTCCGAATGACACACAACGGTCATGAAATTGAAATTATGCATGTTAATTGAGTGGTATATAGTCCCAAAGGTGGTGGCCAAGGAAATCTCCAGTTATCATGTCAATTGTGATTGTATTGTGACGTGAATTGTGATCCACAAGGGACTAAGGAAGTTGTGCAGGAATACCGGGTGGTCTCAAAATCAATTTGGGATTCACAAGAGCAACATAAAATAATGTGTACTTATTATACAGTACGTACTTGTTTTGTGTGGGCATGGTGAATGAGCCAAATAAACAATTGATCGATGCTCTGAAGGCATTGGAGTTTGAGGCAGTGCATCACATCCCCCAGATTATAGGATTGATAGACAGGTTGCATATTCCCTCTGACCCTCTCGTCTCGGACCCAGGGCTATAGGAAGTGTGTATATGAAATGCATCTGGAAAGCTCCAACTGCTCAATTGTATACCTACTATATCAGGCATGCAGGTGTGATCGCATTTGCACA
The DNA here is from genome assembly GCF_963454915.1 of Gymnoscopelus microlampas. Taxonomy (NCBI): domain Eukaryota; kingdom Metazoa; phylum Chordata; class Actinopteri; order Myctophiformes; family Myctophidae; genus Gymnoscopelus; species Gymnoscopelus microlampas. Next base: position 41,120,949 of record NC_139953.1, read on the forward strand.
AGGCTCTCGTTAGAGGCCATGTGGTATGCACCCTAACCAGTGGTGTAAGGTAACATGTACTTAACTACTGTACTTAAGTGCACTTTTGAGGATTTTTTACTTTACTCGAGTATTTCCCATTTTCAATACTTTTCCTTCTACTCCACTACATCTCAGAGGCAAATATTATACTTTTACTCCACTACAATTATTTGACAGCTTTAGTTACTAGTTACTTTGCAGAGTTTGATTGTTATCACAAAACATACATTAACCACTTCAGCCTAATACTGTATATATTTCTGCCATTTGAAAATAGCCGATCTACAAGCTCACAATGCGTCGCATCTTGCTTCTAGATCTGCTATTTTCAACAGATTTTTATACATTTTGAACTTGTGAAATGGGACATTCTGCACAATGAGTACTTTTACTTTTGGTACTTTAAGTATATTTTGATACCAATACTTTTGTACTTTTACTCTAGTAAATCTTTAATACCTTACTTTTACTAGTAACTTTTTCTGTTCTTCTTGAAAAATGAAAATGAAAAAGTTTGAGAACCAATGCTGTATGCTTTCTGCTGTTTCTTCTGCGTCACTACAGGAGGATGTGTGTGGTTTCATAACCATGCTTAGTTTTTTTCTCCTCCCGTAATCAGCAAAGAGCCAATCGGAGTAGTGGCAGGTCTTCTAAGAATGCAACATGAAACAATGCTGTATGTCAGGCACATCTGTGCCACCAATTAAAATGTTTATACGTGACAGATATTTGGACATATTCAGAACAAAATATTGTATATTGATATTGTATATCATGTCATGCATAATAGATCATAGATCTATTATACATTAGATCTAAATATATTAACATACACTGTACCAATTACCTTTTCTTGTGTCATTGCTTAAGATGTCTACAAATATTTCTGGCAAGCGAGTCGGAGCACAACGTGCAAGGTACGATGGAGGAGTCAGGGAGGAGAGGCAGGAGGAGAGAGGAGAGGAGGAGGTGAATGTGGTGTCAGACAGTATCACAGACCAAGGCTCTGGCTCACAGGGGGCTACAGGAGATCAAGGTACACACTGACACAGTTTCTCTCTTTTCATGTCATTATGCTACAGCAGCTTGTCACCCAGTATTTAAAATAATAGTTACCAATGGTTACGAGAGACATGAATTAGTCCCAACGTTGGTTTGTGCCAATTAAAAATGTTTTTGCATCGTGGCTATGAGCTGTATGACTTGCTTTTTTTTTCTCACCGACGTCCGTGGTGACTCTTCGCAACACCGCTGTGCGCTCCTTTTCTGTGTAAGTTTCGCAAGGGACATGAAAGCAGAAACATTATGAACGTTGGAGCTGGTTCTGCCTTGTGTTTTATTTCTCCTCTAATTTCATAATGTGACATTTTTGAGACCGTCACAATTGCATGTTGAAAGGTGAAAACATGTTCACATAATATGAACTTTTCTGCATAAATTGAAGATAAAGAGGCAGAAGGAGCGAGTGCATTTTCCGGCAGCGGAAGCTGTTGCGGAACTGCCGGCGGAGGAGTGGCAGCTGCCGGCGGTGACTGCCGGCAGCGGAGCACCGGGCTGCCGGCGAAGAAGTGGCAGCTGCCGGCGTCGGACCGGAAGTTGCCGCCAGTGGAGCAGCAGTTACCGGTGGTGGAGCGGCAGCGCGGAATCAGTAGGACTGTAGCCTACTAATTCTTGTAATAAAATAATTGGGAAGGTTAGGTTTAGACATAGTTTTGCTGAGGTTAGGGTTAGGGGTTAGGGTTAGGTTTAGGCATAGTTTTACTGATGTTAGGGTTAGGTTTAGGCATAGTTTTACTGAGGTTAGGGTTAGGGGTTAGGGTTAGGTTTAGGTATAGTTTTACTGAGGTTAGGGTTAGGGGTTAGGTATAGTTTTACTGAGGTTAGGGTTAGGTTCAGGCATAGTTTTACTGAGGTTAGGGTTAGGTTTAGGCATAGTTTTACTGAGGTTAGGGTTAGGTTTAGGCATAGTTTTACTGAGGTTAGGGTTAGGTTTAGGCATAGTTTTACTGAGGTTAGGGTTAGGTATAGTTTTACTGATGTTAGGGTTAGGTTTAGGCATAGTTTTACTGAGGTTAGGGTTAGGTTTAGGTATAGTTTTACTGATGTTAGGGTTAGGTTTAGTCATAGTTTTACTGAGGTTAGGGTTTAGGTATGGTTTTACTGAGGTTAGGGTTAGGTTTAGGCATAGTTTTACTGCTGCTCCGCCACTGCCACTCTGCCGCTGCCGCCCCGCCTCCCCGGCACCTTCCTTTCCGCCGCCGGCATCCCGCCGCTCTCCCACCGGCAGCCCGCCGCCGGCAGCTTCTGCTGCCGGAAAATGCACTCGCTGTCCCTCGAAAGAGGATCTGAATCAAAATCACTTAACTATATAATATTCACTCTGAGTTCTTTGAAATGAAACATTGAAGCTGATCATAATAAAGTTGAACTCTAATATCCTCCAGTTGTCCGGAGGGCCATCACCATTGAGAGAGACATCTTCAGAGCAGCTGCAGTGTGTCTAACTCTGCTGTGTGTTCTAGCAGTAGTGAGAACCACAGGCTTGGCCATGGACTGTGAGTATTGGCTAGTCAAAGGCTAAATTCATGCACTTACAACGATAAAATGATACTTGTGTCTCACACAAGAACTCTATCATGCTTTACTTTTGATAGTTTGTGTGTGTTCCCTATTACTGTATTATACTGTACATGTTAAAACCTGCTGTAGTCACATAAAAACACACTGATGAGTTTTCTTCTTCTCAAAGCTCATTTTCCACACAGTTAATCTCATCATGAACTGTAGTAACAACTGTGTTTATCATCACCATTTAATCCTTTCCAGATCATTCCAACAATAACCAGTTAATGATCAACCTGACCCTGCAGAGAGACCAGTTGCAAAGTGAAGTAAACCAGCTGAAGAGAGAGACAACAGGTGAGAGAGGTCGCCTTTTTGAAGTGATATTAATTAGTATTATTAATGTCAGGGATGTAGTGTTAAACATATCGGTAAACTCATGTTTTTTCACCACTGTCATAGAACCATAATGTAATATTTGTTTTAATTTAGTGCAGTATTTAAATGTAAATGTAGATATACATGGAATCTCCCACTATAGCATCAATCAATGACTCTACAAACTTAAAAAGGCTCTCAGACCATAGTCATAGAAACACACACATACAGTACACACGCACGCACGCACGCACGCACGCACGCACGCACGCACACCGGGTTATCCATAACAGTCAAATATAATTTCGTTAGAAAACCTAAAACCACATCATTCTGCCAACATTACTCAGGTATAGTATTAGACTTCTATCATTATTATAATGAATGCACTATCTGATAATCAATTCTAACACATACAGTATGTGTTAGGAATGATTATAAGTGCATTGAAAATTCATCAATAAAACTTTGGTTTGATGTGTAGTCAAGTCATGTCCCTGTGGATGGCTGAAGTTTGGATCCAGCTGTTACTACAGATCTACTGAAACGAAAACTTGGGAGGACAGTAGAGAACAATGCCAGAAGACAGGAGCAGATCTGGTGATTGTTAACAATAAAGAAGAACAGGTTAGTTTTGTGTGTGTGTGTGTGTGTGTGTGTGCGTGTGCGTGTGCGTGTGCGTGTGCGTGTGCGTGTGCGTGTGCGTGTGCGTGTACGTGTGCGCGCGTGCGTGCGTGCACACACACACACATTTGTGTCCATTTACATAGACGATATGTGATGTAATTCCATGATTATAATAAATAACTATAGTAAAAACCTGAATGTATTGGGGAAAATTAATTATAGTTCAAATATTGACAAATGATCAGGAATTCATCAGAGGATGGGGAAGTGACAACGATTGGTATTGGATTGGTCTTAAAAGGAACGATGGAAAATGGACGTGGGTTGATGAAACACCAATGACAACACAGTGAGACAGTTTTGAAGTTTTTCAATTGTATTTCTATCAAAGTCACTGTACAGTATATGAGCAAATGAGTGGATGTGGTTAAAAATACATTATGTTGTTTACTCTGCAGGTACTGGTCCAGTGGAGCACTTGAAAACTATAACGATGAAAACTGTGCATACAATGGACGCTGGGGTAGGGATTGGGGACATGCGTCCTGTTCAAACCTTGTAAAGTGGATCTGTGAGAAGTGAAGTTTCTATTAACTTCATTGATGAGCCTGCAGCTCAGTGTTCTGCTTTGTGAAGTTAAACAGTAAAATTAGTAAGGAAACTGAGGGGGGGGGGGGGGGGGGTGGCATTGTATTATCACTGAGAAAAAATAAAGAAAAACATTTTACTGTACAAAATGACAAACTGTTGTACCCATAATCACATGAATACAAACCACCAACCATTATGGTTAAGTGTGGTTATTAATTTTGCTTTAACCCCACATGAACAGCTTTACCTTAAAGGTATGGCAAGTGATATTTTTTGGTTAAAATAAAAAGTATTTTGTTAAAAGGTTAAAGCACTGTATTCTGATAGTAATCATTGCTATAGTGTGTGTTCAGTAACAGGAGTCTCCCCGTCTCTCCAGCTCTTTAATAAACAGAAATACATTTTCCGGTAGGTGTCAAAATCTCAGCCAATCAGGAGAAAGTACACATTTTAAGCTTCATTTTTATAGTGTTCCAGTACCAATTTTGCCTACTCATTTCTTAGTGTGATCACTTCCAATTTCACTTGTTTAATCTCCTGATTGAGTTCTCTATCCTGATTGGATAAAATTGGAAATGAAACTGAAACTGAAACAAAAATGTTTTATAAAGAGCTGGAGAGACAAGGAGACTCCTTTTACTGAACAAACACTCTATAGCAATGAGTACTATCAGAATATAGAGCTATTTAACACTTATTTTAACCAAAGAAAATCACTTACCCTACCTTTAATGTTACACCATCAATTTGGAACAGAGGAACACATCTGCGAATGCTGTTCATTGACAACAGTTCAACATTCAACACCATTGTGTCCTCCAAGCACATCACCAAGCTAAGAGATCTGGGACTCAACACCCTCATATGCACCTTGTAATAGCAATGTTAGAATGCCAATCTGTTCAAGATCATTTCTGTTTATTGTATTCAAACCATAGCTCCTTGACTGCAGCTGTCAAATCTAACTGCTTACTTCCCCCAGGACTGAACTCCTACTCTCTGTCTGTCTGTCAGCATAATCTGTTTTAGTATGGATGTACATGGACATTCTTAACTGAACTAGTCAGCATTACTGTACCTTTACTTAGTATAGCCTGTTTATATTCATCTCCGTTTAGGGAGGGCATCTCTCGGTATAAGAGCTGTCCAAAATGACACCTCAGGAGTCTTCTTCCCCAAGGGGCTGTTGGTCATGCCAGGAGGCCTGACTATACTGATGTATAAATGCTGTTTCTCTGTTTGAATATTCTTCAATAAATTGTCAACACTTCATCCTGACTGGATATTCATATTTTCCATAATAACCTGAATCCTGGACTTCCTGACAAACCTGAGGCAAACCACAGGTCACAATCTACGACTGTGTACAGTACATGCAATTTCATTTAATTTGACTTTTCATCTCTATCAGGCCAGAAGGCGGAGATAACATTTTTTTCCAGAGCACTGCTGCTCTGGATATCTGAAGGCTCATGGCCAAAACGTGTAAGCCTACTCGAAGTACTTTGTCCTCCATTGATTTGAAATTTTGGATGTGCTACCTTTTGGTGAATTTTTTCAATTCCTACTTTTTAGGTGTATATGACATCTTTAATACGGCATTACATGAGGATGTCACTTGCCAAGAAGAACCGATCTACAAGCTAACAACACATCTTAAGCTTGTATATCAGTTCTTTTTGGCAAGCAACACAAAATCAGACGTAGTTCGTCAACTAGTACAGTGGATCCCCCCAAATCATTTTGGGGGGTTCCCAGATGATTAGCTTAATGTGCAACATTATTTCTCACTCAACAGTAAACAAACCAACATACAGTATACGTGTATATACAGGGTATCCGCACATTTATAAAGTTACAATTGTATTACCTTTTTAATACCAAATTGGCCAAATTGTCAAATGTTACGTAAGAAATAGGTAAACATTGTGAAAATAGTCGATCTACAAGCTCACAACGTCCCACAGTACAATATTTATCTGTGGAAATGAGTCAAACTAAATGTAATGCCTACAATTCCAAGTGCTTGTCAGGGTGGGGGGGTCCCCAGTTCAAATATGATTATTTTGGGGGGTCAAGGCCTGAACAGTTTGGGAACCCTTGAACTAGTAAACTGTGGCCAAAGGGCCAACAAAACAACAACATAAAATACAATAATATGACTACGCTACTATATAAACAGTTTATATTTATTATCTTTTCTACTTTTATACTTATCTTACATACTGGCTCATATAATATTTATACAATTTGCTATTTCTCCACATTTTGAAGTAACTACTGTATATAGAAATACAAAAGTATAATCCTAAAGCAACATCCTCAAGGTTGGAGAGCAGCTATAAGAGGCTCTAGAGAGGAAGAAAGAGCAAGAGAGAGAGATTCAGTATGAGCTTCTGGCTGTATTGTCTTATAGAGAGCAAACAGTTCAAAGCAATCTTTGATCAACATTCCCAGTTCATCTGTGTGAGTTACAAATCTGTTGGATGGCACAAAACATCAGAGTTGAGGTAGCATTAAGCAGCTTTATGAAACTGTCTAGCAATATGTGATTAACAACATTCCTGTGTTGGTGTTCTGTGATAAGGGACTGGCCTGTGTTTTTCAATATAATATAGTCCACATGGACAAGGCAGAAGGTATATTATTACTCAAGCTGCACAGTGGCGATAAGGATAAAAGCCAGTCATCCCATCTCAACACCTTTGAACAGGGTGTCTGTAGATGTCCACACAATGTGCAATTTATAGGCATTTAACAGATGCTCTTATTATCCAGACTGACAGTCCAAGATCAGAGTAAATGACACAAACCCTATAACATTACTCAGAGTGATCGGGCTTTTGTGGTGCAGGCACCTACAGTATAGGCTTTGGAACGCTCTATACCTGAAGGCTAGCAAGATCAGTGTCACGTTTTTAACCACGGCAGGGAGTGTTTTTTAATCTCTTCATTATTATTATTTTCAATTAATGTTCCTTTATCTGATTCTACTTAACTGTCTCTTTATCTCTTTATGGTTATCTTGCTGCTCTTTTTTTATCTTGTTTTATTTTGTCTAATTAACAGCAACCCTGTGACCTTGGGACTGCTTGCTCAAGGACACTCCTGAAACTTGAACTCCAGGGATTTTCCTTAAATCGCTGCACCACCCCCACCCCCCTCCTCCCCTCCCACATAAATCCCAACCGCACTGTCCCACTGCCCCAGAACCTTCACATTCAACATAGGCCGATGGAGGATTTCAGTCTGAACAACTGAGATTTATTTATGTTCACCCACTAAGCATGTGACGTGTTTAATCTACTGCTGAATGAACATCTTAACCCAATAAATCCTCAGGTCAAATTCCCCATATGTGCCACATCCACACACACAAAATGTAAATTGTTAATATGTGCCAGGGGTGCCATGTGCCGCGTTGCTTATGTATTAAATGTAATAGTTTTGAAATAGCATGGCATTACGCCTACATGATAAACATTTGTTTGCTGTAGTGAAAACAAATTGGTTGCTTTATAGAACATTATGTCAAACTGAATGCCTGCAAATGGAATCCAGCGTGCAATAAATTGTTCTATAAGGGACGGGATTGGCCTGTGTTTTTTCAATATAATAGCCCACACGGACACTGAGGCAGGTTTATTACTCTAGCAGATGTGCATGTAAGGCGTAACGTCACACTGAAGGTACCCTGTATAGCATTGGTTCTCAAAGTGGGGTCCGGGGACCCCAACTAAATGAGTTAATAAAGCATCACGATCATTTTAACCCCTTATTTTATACTTTATATATATATTATCATTATATTATATATATTATATATTTTTATATATTTAAATAATATACTGTACATGTGTAAACAAGTAACCAAATACATCTGCATAGCATAACTAGCATCTATCAATATAGATGTGACACAAGGAGAGGGGGAGTGGTTGTGGTGGAGACTGTGGTGGAGACTGAAGAGGTGAGTTTTCAGGGAAGTGACTCTTCATCACTCCTGACTGAGGGGGTCAGAGGTCATTCCACAACTTGGGAGCCAGGAGGGAGTGCAGTCTAGGACATTGGTTCTCAACGTGGGGTCCGGGAACCCCCAGGGGTCCTTGAGGGAGTTCCAGGGGGTCCCCAGCTAAATGATGGTTAGGAACCAAATGGACCCTTATCGGTCCGTAACTCTCGGAGTGTACAAATGGAACCAAATGGACCCGTTAGGGTCCATTTGGTTCCATTTGTACACTCTCAGAGTTACTATAAATTGGGGTCCCAGAGATAGAAATGCCATTAAATGGGCGTCCATAGCCTAATGCATGTCAAACTGGGGGTACTTGAAATGAAAATGGTTGAGAATCACTGCTAGAGAGGTAAAAACATACTCTCTTATGGGGGTCCCTAGCATATTTTTTCAAATGGGGGTCCGCGGGCTGATAAGTGTCAAGTTGGGGTCCTAGACATGAAAAAGTTTGAGAACCACTGGTCTAGGACTCATTGGCCATGGTGTCGTATAGGCAGTGGTTCTCGACCTGTGGGTCAGTACCCCCAGGGGGGTTCCCACATGATTTTGGGGGGGATGCCAGTGAAGTGACAATTTAAAGACCTTTAAGACCTTTGTAATACCTTTTAAAAAAATGAAAAATAGAAAAGAAATGAAATGAAAAAGACCTTTACTGCATCAAAAGTAATCAACAAACTACTGTATACTATAAAAACTGGTCAAACATTGGTCAAATTGTCAAATAATATAAGAAGCTTGTAGATCAGCTATTTTCACAATATTATTCTGTGGAATAATATCTTCTATGAAACGGTAGAGTCTGTTCTCTATGGCAGTGAATGCTGGACCCTGAAGCCAACCCTCAGAAGTCTCTAGACGGATGCTACACCAGAATGTTGTGAGCAATACTTAACATCAGCAAGAGTGTACATGTAACCAACAGGATCCTGTATGAGGGAATACTAAGGGTGAGCGAGAAAATTGCAGCCAGGAGAATGAGACTATGAGGACACTGCCAAAGGCATCAAGAGCTGCCAGACAGCAAATTGGTGCTGTGGGAACCAACACACGGGCATCGGTAACGAGGACGTCCAACACTAACATACGTGGATGTACTAACAATATGGACTTGACACTTGTTGCATAAAGCATCATTTGACCGTAAGTGTGAAAGATACTATGTCCTCCATTGAGTGAAGGTAAATGAAGGAAGATGCCAGATAGTTACAGTAGTGGTACTTAATGACATTAACCCATGGCAGCCCTATATTTTGGGGAAATTGCATTGAGATACAATGCATTGTGAGCTTGTACTGTAGTTTGTATATTTTTCACTAGTCATCGTACAACAAAGTAATTTATGTATGGCTTAAAGGGATATTTCACTTAAAAAAATTGTCATTTTATCGTCTACTCAGGCTTTTGTGAACCCCCAGACAGTTTTTAAGTTGCTTGATTCAGTATTTAGATATTTGATGTTCATTTTATCAGACACACCCCCTTCCTATACAGCCCCATTGTAACTTCAAACTAATTTTTAACATGTTAGATTCATCAAAAACACCCATCCTTGGTTCTGGTGACTCAGCCTGCCCTCCTAATACGTGAGGGGGCCGTGTTTTTTCGATTACTTTTTTCATTTATTTTTCATATTTGTTGGGGAAAATTTAAAAAAAATAAAATACAATAAACAAATGTAATAAAATAAATGAAAAAAGTAATCACGTATTAGGAGGGCAGGATGAGTCAAGGATGGGTGTTTTTGATGAATCTAACATGTTAAAAATGAGTTTGAAGTTACAATGGGTTTGTATAGGAAGGGGGCGTGTCTGATAAAACAAATATCAAATATCTAAATACTGAATCAAGCAACTTAAAAACGGTCTGGGGGGCTCACATAAGCCTGAGTAGACGATAAAATGACCCAAATTATTTTTGAGTGAAATATCCCTTTAAAGGGGAAGAGAGAAGACCACTCATTTTCAACATTGAACTATGTCTTTGATACACCTTAGAACTATTGTGTGGAAATAAGAAAAAAGTCCCCCCCCCCTTCTGTGTTGCCTACAAAAGGATAATTGATTGAGGTCATGTGATCAGTGACATACGCACGGTGTACTTTTGGCTGAGGGGATTGGCTGAAAGTACACCGAGTAACAGCGAGGAGCGGTTTGGGCCATTTCTATTCAAACATAACCTCTTTGCAGTTGTGAGAGCATATGTTTGGCAACAGGTGGTTATCATTATCAGCTAATGGCAGACACATGATTTAGGGACACAGCAAATCACCACTATTTCAGTAATGTTCTGGGTCACATATCAAGTCTTGTTTTTCAATAAATAGCCTTGGGAGCCATTAGTTTAACTTTGATATATTCTACGGAAGAATGTTCATGGTAATATCACACTGCAAGCAAGTCTGGAGAAGCCATGAGCCGGATCCTTCACCTGCTGTGAGTTGTAAATAAAGTGAAATAACCCATAGCTGAACTTCCCTGTGTCCATTCATCATTTCATTACTGTAATATATTGCATGGTAATGCAGAAACCTTTTACTCAAGTCCGCAGTATATCAGAATCAGAAATGTATTTGAAAAAGTTCACTTCTATAGGGGTGCGTGCAACAATTTTATGTGGAAAATGTTATTATTATTTGTATTCATTGTCTCCGCCAGGCCGAAAGGCATGGCGAGAGAGTATGTTTTGCACCCTGTCGGTCCGTCCGTGTGTCCTGTCCGTCCGTGTGTCCTGTCTGTCCGTGAGCAGCTAATCTCCGGAGCGGTTGGCCCGGTCGCTGCGATACTGTGCACATACACTCCCTCAATGCCAATTCAGAACCTCTGCCCCAAAATGATTCACATGGGCCTGCTATAGCGCCACCAGGAGGCCGATTTAAGCAAAACGCATTTTTTTTATATTACTCCTACAGATTGTATCCAACCGTCATGCAAATCGGTACACAGTATCTCTATAGTCATGTGATCAACACGGATCTGTCCGATTTTCCATATTCCATCCTCATTGGCTAAGGTTGGCTTCCAAAGTTTGCAGTATTGGTCCGTTTTGAACAAAATGCCTCAAATCAAGCTGCAATCATCAACGCAGCTTGCAATTACCGTGAAATTTCACACGCACATTCCCACTAGGCCAAGGAAGAAATGACACCCTTTTCAAATTGGCCTGTTATAGCGCCACCAGCAGATCTAATTTAGCAAGACAAATTTTTGGCACAAAATGCCTCAAATCATGAATGCAGTGTCCGATTGCCACGAAAGGTCTAAGAAGAAGTGGCACCCTTTTCAAATTGGCCTATTATAGCGCCACCAGGAGGCCACAATAATGTACCTGACCTGGCGGAGACCTGTGCTCCGAGGAGCACTTTTTCTAGTTTTTTGTTTCAAAAAGATCGGCTAGCTTGTAGGTGAAATGGACAGTGTCTTGTTGCCTCGGAAGGCAACGGGAGTCTGACACTGATCTGACAGTTGGTGAAAACTAGATACAGAGTTCCAAGAGGATAACCCCAAGGATTCAAATGTAATGACGACCCTGATACAGTAATTTGGCTAAGCAGTTCTCCTTTCCCAGTAAACACTATGATGGTGCCCGCTTACTCGCCTTGTTTACTTTCTCTTCTATAACACTCCATTCAGATATAATCATAACAATAATTAATGATAATGATGAAGTAATTCAGAATACAGTCATACAGTACAAAACTAAAATTGAAAATTAATATGATATGACTGGTGAATAATAAATCATTAAAATCAAGAATCAAACAGGAATATAAACGCCATTATCAAAATGTCATCTTTACACATGAGATACGGTAGCTCATGAAGACTAAAGGATGAACCCTATGCTGTGTTTGATGACTCTAGCTTCGCCCTCAGGCCAAAAACGGCCACTCCGTTTCCACGTGCATCCCTATGTCATAATAGGCAAACATTCTGCAAAAATATGCGATGTAAAAGCTCACAACGCATTGCGTCGTGGCGCGTTGTGAGATTGTAGATCGGATATCGACTGCAAAGCGATTTGGTGTAGAGGGAAAAAAGGAGGGTGACAAGGATAGACCCTTGGGGGACACCAATCAACAACGTAAATTTAGGGTTTAAGGAAATCCTGCAGTCAGCCTCTGTGACCAGACCAAACCAGACCAGTTTCCAGGGTTGGAAGTGAGCTATTTATGAACACTATATCAACGTAATGACTGTGATATCTGTGATATAATAGTGATGTATAGCCTAGAACCGCTATGTTGGCTCGATTTTCTGAGATCATCATTAAGGCCTAATATTTTATGTGCAAATGAGCTGGGATGAAGGCTTTCTGTAGCCAGAAAATTATGCTGGCTGCTGTCTTAATCCTCCAACTCGTTGTTTCTGTAGGATAGCTGTAAGTATTGGCATAACTATTGTTTACACACTAACTGAACAAGCCTGTGGGCCCCGTTCAAACGATCTATGGCACGGGGCGCATGGCCCACAGTGTAATTGTGTTAGTTAAACAACGTGTTGTCTGTGCACAAAGTCAGGTGCACGGAGCAAAGGGGTTGTTTTTAATCTCTGAATTAGTCATGGGTGTGTTTTGGGCATAACATGAGAGCAATGAGAGTGTCATCTCAACCCATAAAGTTGTTCATTTTAATTAGTTTTGGGACTTTGGGCGCTGAGAAAAGCGCTATATAAGTCTGATGTATTATATTATTATTATCTCCCATTCCCTTTAAGCGTGAGTTGCAATGCACCTGGTGTATTGTTATTTAAATGATGGATTTCGGCAAGTTCGCGCAGACTAACAATTTTCTGCTGAGAAAACGGATTGTGTGTGAAGTAAAAGCAACAACTACGGGAGCAGAATTCATAATGTGATATAATAATGTCAGGGGACGCGGGGGAAACAAGTGCATTTGCTGCTGGTCAGAATTCACACCTTCCGAATCCTCCTAATATCTCATGTCCAGGAGACATCAGCGATATCTTGACATATCAACCTAATATTAACATGCTCATTCTCAGTTACAGTAGGTTCTTTTTAATCTACTTATTAAAGCATGGTGGACGGGTATTCACTGAAGTGTGAGTAAGGCATACAGTATTATAAACAACAGCAAAACCTTTATTTAGTACCAAGTACCATAATTCAAAAGCTACAACGTGCCTTTAATTGAGCTGTATCGTGATTTTAATGATGCAAAGAGTATACAGAAAGTCTGTCAGAACAATAAAGAAGGACAGGACATGTTGAAGGATGGATTATGCTGCATAATGGAGGACAAAGCAGCTGAGCGTTGAGCTGTTATCAAGTACAAAATGTAACCTCCTCTAAAAACAGAGAGAATACAAAGAGAAAACAGCAGATAGTTACTCCCATTCAAATGTTTCCCCCTCTTCCTCTATGACTGTAAAGAATCACAATGGGAGTTGTGGCAGTTAGGATTAATGGCTTTACTGGAAAACAAACCGATCATAAAACGTCCATGCAGTCTGGACAGTGTCTCTCTCTCACCTAACACTGTTACTGCTGCTGGCATGGGGTCAAAAAAACTGTTTGCTGTCTAGCTCTCAGATTTCCAACTAAAGTAATGGATCAGTGGCAGCTCATGTACTGTACCTTTGACAGTTTTACACAAAATGACAATAAACTCAGGACCAGCATGCAAACAAGCCCCTAGGGCTTTTTGTGTTATCCTTTTAGCGTCATTGTAAAATCATGCCACTGTACTATTTGCAAACTGTTAAGAAAGTATGCAATCAATAAATCAAAAAACAGGTAGAGCAGGTTCCCAAACTTTTCCATGCCAAGGCCATATCCATAGACTCTGACTGATCCCCCGATTGTGAAATGCTTTAACATAAAGAATAAAAAAGCGTATCTACTGCACAAGCAATAGCTCATTGCTATTTTTGAATGCATATATTTCTATGTATATATTATATTCCAAAATAGAAAATGCCGGGTTGAAAGTGGTTAAACTAGCACAATAAATTTTGAATTGAAATTTAAAATATATATTTTACCCCCTCTCCTTTCAAATTGTCCCCCCGTTGACGTTGCTCCTTGGGGGCCCCCCCAGGTAGCCGTGGCCCCCACTTTGAAACCCATTGCATAAGACCCATTGTTTCAAGTCCCAACATACAGCGCAGTGCTTTTCAAATCTAGGCTAAGCCAGTCTGATATTTGTATTCCATATTGTAGCGTCCCAGCCCCACCCGGACTGGGTAGTAGATGAGGGGGATTTCCCAGCATGCCCCTGGGCGTACACAAATTATTGTTGTTCTGTTGTCCTCTTAACTTGTTATTTGTTATGGGAATGGGTTGGGCGGATTAATGTGTTATGTTGATTCATATGATCTCATTTATGTTATGAGCGCTTAATGTTGGGAACCAGGGTGACGTGTAGGATGTTCAATGCTGTGTGCAACCCCATCTCCCATTTCCCTGTAGAGAGTGGGTTAGCTTTGTGCGAAAAGTCGTTATCATGGCTGGATCAGAAACTCATTGGTACATTGGTGTCAGAAGTGGGAGATTGGGGGGCCGCCACCAGGCAGAGCTGCTGGTTTGCACCGCTGAACACACTCTCGAAGAAGAGGACGACAGTGCTGAAAGAACGCACATCACCGAGAGAATGCATCGGACTCTCTCACTTGATCACCAGATGGAGAAGAGAAAAGATGAGCATTATGCCACCAAATTGCACAAACTAATTCAACACAGCTATCCTTCGTCATATCCAGGAGCAGTTGGTGCTCCAAACTCTTGTTTGAGGACTCTGTCCTGATCCTCATCTCAAGGAAGTGGAACTAATATGTACGGGGGCCCTGCCTATATCAGACAAGACGTCTTTAGACTGCCTTTTATATTGTTATCCTAATTTAACTCATTGACTGTCATTGACGAGTATACTCGTCATTTCAATCCAAGGCTCACGCCACCATTGACCAGTCACTCGTCAAGTGGTGTTTTCAGGTGGGTGGATCGTTCATCGTTGTGAAGAATAATATTCTATGATTTTTCAAAAGTTAGTGAAAACGCTCGGAATTGCTGGCAAGAGCAGCTACAGTATAGACAACTTGACCCCCCCCCCCCCCCCCCCCCCAACACCAGAAAAAAAGTGACCTTTTGGTACCTACCAAAAAGTGACCTTTTCAAATGGCCCGGATTTACAGAGGACTATGTCTAAAAAATGTTTCATGCAAATTGTCTCTATCACAGAGTCACCCAGAGCCATAAACCAACAGTCACTGAACATGTTTCACTGCCACACCGGGCCCCAACATGACAGCAACAGAGCTACTGTACATCTTGAACCACATCAGCACATGATACAAACAGCATCAAACACGAACAGCATACAACAAAAACATCATACAAGACAAACTGCAGCAGCAGCATCCAGCAAAGGAAAAGGAAAAATTAGGGGGTCATTTCTCCATTCCGACATCTCGCCACTCCGACTAGTGGCTTCCGTGTGCGGTTAGGGTTAGGGTTAGGTATAGGGTTCGTTAACGTCGGAAAGGCGACATGTCGGAAAGGCGACATGCACCCAAAATTAGGTATGTCACAATTATTACATAATCACCTGATCGCAAGTATTTCAGATAATCGCAATACTTTTTCGGATAATGGTCATAATCATTTCCATGTTGAAAAATGTTCGTATGTTTTCAAACATTTTCAAAAATAGTGGAAATAAATTAAAAAATTAATTTATTCGGCCTAGCTTTTGAGCGACAATTAATCATCAAGTAAAATGTCATAATCGTGACAGTCCTAAAGAGGTTCCTACTTTGAGTCGTCTTCATCAGCAGTCTTCAGGGGAAACCCTCGAGAAGGACAAGGTCTTCGGCCGTTCGACGGTGCGGACCAAGTCGTCGGAGGAATCCCCCATGCAGACAAACCCATGGATAGAGAGAGATCTCGTTCTCTAGGGCAGGGCATCCTCGGATGAGCCTTCCAGCGAGCGTCTCCCGCCATCTCCATCCTCCGTACATCTGGTTGGTTACATCTCTCTGGTTAACTTCACCAGTACTTTATTAGAGGTGGATGGTCTGGGAGGGTGTTACACTGTAGGTGAGAACCTCAGTCTTCTGGGCATCTACGATGTCATCTGCATCGTATGTATACAGTATGTGTGTGGGGGTGTATGGGTGGGCGGGTGTGTGTTTGTGTGTGTGTGTTTATAAAATAAAAAAAGACCACATTAGAGAGTCATCTAGACCTCCTAGTTGTAGTAGTGAAGCCCAGTTCTTGCTCCCCTCCTCCACTGATGGCCTGTCTTCATAGTCCACGCTTATAATGAAGAGATGGGGAGGGGGGTGTGTCCCCTGCAACACCTCTGCCAGCCTTGAGTATCAGAAAGAAAGAAAGAAAGAAAAAGAAAGAAAGAAAGAAAGAAAGATGAATTCAAGTAACCAAGAGCCACATAGGCCTAGACCGTGGCGTCGCGGTCTAGGCACCCTGGTTGAAAATCCTTAATAGCAGTGTGCCGCGGGTTCGCGTCCCGTTCCCGTCGGCCTTTCCTGCATGTCTTCCCCCCATCTCTCTCCCCATTCTTCCTGTCAGACTACTTTCCCTGTCCCTCTTCAATGAAAAATAATAAAAATCTACCACAAACAAATCTTTAAAAAAAAAAAAAAAAAACCGAGAGCCACATATACATATACTGTATCCAGTCACAACATACAACCTAGTATACGTATACTGTACCCTGTCACAACATACACAACCTAGTATACGTATAATGTATCCAGTCACAACATACAGCCTAGTATATGTATACTGTATCCTGTCACAGCATACACAGCCTAGTATACGTAGAGCTTGTAGATCGGCTATTTTCACAATGTTTGCCTCTTTCTTACGAAATATTTGACCATTTGGCCAATTTAGTATTAAAAGTCATTAAATTGTAACTTTATAAATGTGCAAATACCCTGTATACACTTATAGGGCATAGCAGTGGCGGACATTTTGTGGTGTCACAGATAGAAAACCCATTAATTCTTCCCATGGAGATTTCCAAAAATATTTTTTATAAATTATGTTAAATGGTAAATGGTGCATTTATACAGCGCTTTTATCTAAAGCTCTTTACAATGATTGTGCCATTCAGCCATTCACACACACATTCATACACCGATGGCGGAGGAAACCATGCAAGGCACCAACCTGCTCATCGGGAGCAATAGGCTCTAAGCACAGCAGCCATTTTGGAGAAAAATGTGGCCTCTTTTTACTTCCTTCACAGGTGTTACCAATGATACTAATGAAGGCTCTGTTCCATTCTGGTCAAACGGAGTCAGGGTGTTGATATCGTGCATGTTGGCTCACTAGAAATACTAGTGGGTCTCAAAGTGTGGTCCAGGGACCCTCATGGTTCCTTGAGAGGGTGTAACTCTGAGAGTGTACAAATGGAACCAAATGGACCCTCCCGGGTCCATTTGGTTCCATTTGTACACTCTCAGAGTTATGGGGGTCCTTGAAATTAAAAAGTTTGAGAACCACTGTGCTACACTAAATGGAACAGAGCCTTCATTAGTGTCATTGGTAACACTGTGAAGGAAGCAAGGAAGGGGCCCAATTTCTGTCCAATATGTGCTGTGCACAGAGCCTATTAGGGGTTCAGCGTCTTGCTCCAGGGCACTTCGACACTAACTCTGAGGGAGCGCCCCAGACCGGGATCGAACTAGGAACCTTATGGTTTCCAGTCCACTCTACCCGGCCACTCTACCCCTGAACCACTGCCAAGCCATCCAGGATCCTGATGAATGTGTGAAGTGATTTACTAGGCCCAGTGGTGCAATAAGCACTCAAAATCTTTACTTGAGTAAAAGTACCAATACAGCAATTTTGAAATACTCTATTACAAGCAGTAGTAGTAGTAGTAGTAGTAGTAGTAGTAGTACAAGTCTGGTATTCAAACTTTACTTCAGTAAAAGTACAAAAGTATTGGCATCAAAATATACTTAAAGTAACAAAAGTAAAAGTACTCATTATGCACAAAGCGTTATGATGTGACGCGTTGTGAGTTTGTAGATCGTCTATATTCAAATAGCCTAACTGGGCTGAAGTGGTATGTTTTGTAAAAATAATCCAAATCTACAAAGTAACTAGTAACCACATTTTTAAAATAATTGTATTGGAGTAAAATATTTGTCTCTGGTATGTAGTGGAGTAGAAGTAAACGTATTGAAAATGCAAAATACTCCAGTAAAGTAAAAGCTGCTCAAAATTGTACAGTACTTGAGTACATGTACTTAGTTACTTTACACCACTGTCTAGGACTGCATAGCCATAGCCTGTCTTAGCATCACAATCAAACCCAGCTCAACAATACAACATATTCACTTCGCATCACATGACACAACACAACAATGCTTCATCCTGACTAGTTGTTGCTTTACCAAGTAAAATAAAAGTGAAATTAAACACACACATTCCATCAATTCCTTTAATGCTAAGCCGCTAATTAGCTAAGCTAAGCCACCTGCAGAAACTCACCTCAGCTTGGTCAGATAGAGATAATGCACTTCTGTTTCCAATGTCTTGTTGTCACAAGCGTGTTTTAGCAGCTTTCACCACTAAACACTGACAACTCTACTCAACGTTCATGTGGAGTAACGTTGCATTATGAGTTGTTTATTTTGATCTTTTACAAACATTGCAGAGCTTGTAGCAAACTGTGTGTGTGTGTGTGGGGGGGGGGGAGGGTCTGACAATTGGAGGCCTTATAAAGCCCGCCCCTCCCTCCCTGCCTGATTTCTAGGGAGTGTGGAGCAATAACTAACTACCTCCCAGGGGGCAGGGTTTCTCAAAGTGGGTGCCCCCGTGGCCAGTGGTGTGAAGTAACTAAATACATTTACTCTATAAGTACTGTACTTGAGTAATTTTTTTTGGTATTTTCACTTTACTGGAGAATTTACACACTTCAATACTTTTACTTCTACTCCACTACATCTCAGAGGAAAATATTGTACTTTTACTCCACTACAATTATTTCAAAACGTTAGTTACTAGTTGCTGTACTTTGCACTTTTGCAGAAATAGTATTACATTATAAAACATACATTAACCACTTTAGCCCTATTTTATATATAGGCTATTTGAAAATAGCCGATCTACAAGCTCACAACGCATCCACACAACTGCACTACAGGTGTGTGCATGCTCGGCTTTCCATCCACACACCTGCACTACACCATGTTCCACACATCCATAGTATACACATTCATACACCACTGGTTTTCACGTTTTTTTTTTCTCGTGAAATTTTGCACACACATTCCCACTAGACATTTTTGGATATTAAGCCTTCAGATTGTATCAAAATTTCACGCAAATCGGTGCACATGATCTAGTCATGTGATCAAGACGGATCTGTTTGATTTTTCATATTTCATCCTGATTGGCTAAGATTGACATAAAGTTCACAAGAGTGGCCCGTTTTGAACAAAATGCCGCAAATCATGAACGCAGCATCCGATGGCGGTGAAACTTTGCACGCACATTTGCACTACGTTGAGGAACAAAATGCCATCCTGATTGGCTAAGATTGACATAAAGTTCACAAGAGTGGCCCGTTTTGAACAAAATGCCGCAAATCATGAACGCAGCATCCGATGGCGGTGAAACTTTGCACGCACATTTGCACTACGTTGAGGAACAAAATGCCACCATTTGAAAACCCTATTACAGCGCCACCAGGAGGCCGATTTTTGCAATACTTTTCTTTTTCATATTACTCCTAGAAAATGTGTCCAAACATCATGCAAATCGGTACACATTATCTCTGAAGTCAAGTGATTAAGATGGTTCCGTCAGATTTTTCATATTCCATCCTGATTGGCGAATTTCGAACATTGCTGGCCCACAATAACCTACCTGACCTGGTGGAGACCTGTGCTCCGAGGAGCACTTTTTCTAGTCTGTATCTTTGTTTCATCCTTACTGTGGTGCTGCTATAGCAACTGAATTTCCCTATCAATCAATAAAGGTCTGTCTGTCTGTCTGTGGGTCTATCGATCTAGACAGTGAAGAGTCGGTACAGCTGGGGGTCTCCACTCTATAGCCTCGCCTACCAGTTACAAGAAAAGGCCAACAAGCCAGAGAAGTCATTCATTATGGTTGCAGAGAGCGTAGACAGCGGGCGGCATCAATGTCCAGCCCTGACACCAATGAGCATGCATCCATCAATCGAGTGGAGAGAGGAAGATACCCCCCACCAGCGTTGATTTCGTAGACTAAAACTATAACAAAAAAATGTTCACTGATGAAAACTAAATAAAAAACTAAGCTACAATGACTAAATATTTCGTCAACAAATAAAAACTAGATTAAAATGTTAGTGAGGGACTAGTGGAGAAGAGATCCAGTAGAACTAAAAGACAAGTCATTTGGATGTTGATTGCGCTCGGGTGTTGCGCTCTGAAAATAGCAGATCTACAAGCTCACAACGCGCCGCGCTGCGACGCGTTGTGAGCTTGTAGATCGGCTATTTTCAGCACGCAACACCCGAGCGCAACCAAACAGCCTGTAAAATAAGGCATTACGACGCCATCAAGGCACCGCCAAAATATATTTTATAAAAAAAAAAAAAATCTTCAAGCTTGTATATCTGCTATTTTTGAATAGCCAAATAAATCTAAAATGACAGAGATGCGTTCCCGGATTGATGCACCTCTGCCCTATTTCCAATTTGAGTGAGTTGGTTTTAAGTGCTTGGTGTTACGAATAAAAGTGCTTCTTCAAAAAGCCGTTATCATGACTACTCCTTCAGAACAAAAACCCACCAGTCATTATAATATGTAATCTGGAAAACAAAAAAAAAACATTTAGGGCACAGGTCTTTAACAGGGGGTCCGGGACCCCTAGGGGGTCTTCAGAGTTTTTACAGTGGGGGCCGCCAAATCTTGATTCTTGATTGGAACTTGTTTTTATATTAACCACTTGAACCCTAGCATCCCTACTCTGAGGGGAACATTCGCCGAAAATAGCCGATCTACAAGCTGAGCTATTTTCGGCAAAGCGGTCTGGTGTAAAGGGGAAAAAAGAGCAGACCAAGTACAGAGCCAAAGGTCAAGTTTACTATAAGTATTGAGGGTTTAAGTGGTTAAATGTCTGAAAATACACATGAACATGAATCCAGCATATTACTAGAAAATATCATATGTAAACAAAGAAACAAACATTAATTTGTGATGAGCTATCTATGAAAACTATGAAAAAGTTCATTCTGTAACACAATTTTATACAGTACTGTATGTAGTGGGGGTCCCTGCTTCATCTCTCTCTTTCAGCTAAGGGGTCCTTGGCCTGAAAAACCTTGAAGACCCCTGATTTAGAGTATTTAGCCATTCATTTTGCATAACTCAGAGTGAATTAAAAGGGGCTTCGTACAAAGTCTGTCATAGGTTTTTGAAAGAATAAAAAATGAGTTGCATTCTGTGTAAGCATGTTGTCATTACACTAGGTGGCATGAATAGATAACAAACTTAAGACCAAGTGTATCTCGTGAGAGGCAGTCTATTAACAACATGAATCTACATTCAATTTAGATTGCAGAAACTACTTCAGTATGGATATAGGATGTGTTGGAGATGCTATTGAACTTCTTCCTCAAGTTCATTATGGATATAAATCTGATGACTTCATTTTGGATATTAATCTGATTAGTTCATCATGGATATACATTTAATAAGTTCATTATTATTGGGATACACATGAAGTTTTGTTCATTATGGATATAATATACATTTTATTAGTTCATTATGGACAGAATATAAATTTGATTAGTTCATTATGGATATTATATCCATTTTATGGTTCATTGTGGATAGGATATACACTTTATTAGTTCATTATGGATATACATTGTATTAGTTCACCTTTGACTATACCAAACAGTTAATTTCATGAGGACACTTGTGCCAGATGTCCTGAGATATAACGCTCACAAGAATGGGACGGACGGACGGACGGACGGACGGACGGACGGAAGGACGGGACGTCCCCTTCTCAGCATGTCTGACTTCATGCAACAAGCACACAGCCTTCGTTAGGATGACAGAGGAGAGCTTTACCAAATTACGGTCCTATCTGGAACTCAAAACGTCATATAGGCCAGTGGTTCTCAACCTTTTCAGGTCGTGACCCCCCAAAATAATCATATTTGAACTGGGGACCCACCAAAATAATCATATTTGAACTGGGGACCCGCCAAAATAATCATATTTGAACTGGGGACCCACCAAAATAATCATATTTGAACTGGGGACCCACCAAAATAATCATATTTGAACTGAGGACCCCCCACCCTGACAAGCACTTGGAATCGTAGGCATTAGATTTAGTTTGACTTAGCTTGTAGATCGACTATTTTCACAACGTTTTCCTCTTTCTTATATTATTTGCCAATTTGGCCAATGTTTGATCAGGATTTATACTATAGTTTGTTGACTACTTTTGATACAATAATGTTCATTTAATTTATTTTAACTTTTTTTGTATTAAAAGGGTCTTAAAAGTCTTAAAATTGTCACTTTACTGTCATCTGGGGACCCTCCTGGGTGTCCCGACCCCCAGGTTGAGAACCACTGATATAGGCTACTGTAGGTACGTCCCTAGGAAGGTTCCATATTGAATCCATTAGTCTTTTTAATAGAACCAAGTGTTTCCATTATGGATTGTTATTAGGACTCTTTAAAGAGACCCTTTTTAGGGGCCATATGCAGAGTCATTCACGTCATCATTTCAGATGACGTCTGATAACTAACTGATTGTCTCCTAAACAGAATAAACCAATTGTCTAACCCTGCAATCACAATGTTGGGCCTGTCATTTTAGGCAAGGGTTTTTCAATAGACTTTAAAAATGTGCTTTATTTCTTTATTTTGAAAAATAACACAAAATAGCAGATCTACAAGCTTGTGGTAGTTAGGGTTGTGGGTGCGACGATGCGTTGAGAATTTGAAGATCAGCTATTTTCACATGACACTGCATTAGGACAGTATAAAAGTATAGGGCTTAAATCAGGTCATTGTTGTTCCTGGAATAACATTTCAGTCGCAAACAATGAGGGTCATGTTAGGTTGTGTGATCACTTTCATCATCATTTCATCATTTCTTCTGTCCAACTGTAAAGTATCTATTGTTTTCATCTGGGAATTGAGCTCAAACGGCTCAACAAGAGGTGAGAAACTATAGACGAAAGAGACCAGACTGACTTTGATCTGATCATCTGGTGAACTGAATTTAATATCAAGGGAACACTTGTGCCAGATGTCACCAAAGACCCTCCTCCAGGCTTTCCTGAGATATAACGTTCACAAGAATGGGACGGACGGACGGGGACGTCCCCTTCTCAGCTCAAACGGCTCGACAAGAGGTGAGAAACTAGACGAGAGAGACCAGACTGACTTTGATCTGATCATCTGGTGAACTGAATTTCATCTGCCAGTTTTCCACTAGTAAGAGAGAGATGCTGGTATCGAGGTCACAATCTTTTCTAAAAGTTGAAATAGAAAAGGAAAAGAAAGGCTTCAACACTTCCATTCTTGCACTCTTTACATTTCTAGTAAAAGCCTCGGAATTTGTATGTCGAAAGCTACTTATAAATTCCTACGTTTTATGGAAACGTATTGCATGTCCAAGAATTTATATTCAAACCACATATAAATGCTTTCAACACTGTTGACGGATGACAAATATATGAAGATTTACTGTAATGAGTGGCCTGTTTGCTGCTGCAAGTCGAAA
The DNA here is from genome assembly GCF_963454915.1 of Gymnoscopelus microlampas. Classification (NCBI taxonomy): domain Eukaryota; kingdom Metazoa; phylum Chordata; class Actinopteri; order Myctophiformes; family Myctophidae; genus Gymnoscopelus; species Gymnoscopelus microlampas. The sequence goes on from NC_139953.1 coordinate 41,144,881, forward strand.
CATGTGGTTTACATCCTTAATCTGTCAGTACTGGCAAGAGTCCCAAAATCCATCTAGCATGGTCACCACAGTGTAAATAGACTGTGTCAATTGTACTCTGAGAGTGTGCGAATGGACCCGTGAAGGTCCATTTGGTTCCATTTGTACACTCACACACTTCAGTCGCACGCACACACGCACGTACACACACACGCGCATACGCACACGCACACGCACACGCACGCACACGCACACGCACGCACACGCACACGCACACGTATACGCACACACACACACACACACACACACAAATACACACACAGGCACTTTCCTGTCCCTGTTAACTGTTCAGTCTAATGAGGTATAAAATTGCCTTTTAATTAAATAATTAGATAGCCGTTAAAGACGACAGTACCTTTGCAAATGTCATTGTATAAAATTAACCCGGCTGCCCAGAATGTGTTCTTAACTGACCTGCCTGCATGGCTAAATAAAGGTTCAAATAAATGAAGGTTGAAAATAAATGATAAGGGCCATCTTTATGTCATCAAATCGCATACAGCACAAGGACGGTCATCAATAATCCTAAAACTGTATATCGTCGCTGTCGGGCGCAAACCTCTTATCTCCATATTGTACCTTTTTGTGTTTTTTCCTAAACTAATGCCCCACTTGATCATACTACAGCGGCACACAAAAGTATCAGGAAGTAGCAGATCTACAAGCTCGAAACGCAGCGCGAAGCGACACGTTTCGACCTTGTGCATCTGCTAATTTTGCTATTTTTGGATGAATCCTGAAAAGTAACTGTTTTGGACATATGAGGTTTCCACCCGACAGAGACGATATGTGGCTTCACTTAAAAATTTGACCACAGATAACAAAGCTACATTAATGCTGCAATCTCTCCCGATGGAGAGAGTTAATTAAAATGCCGCCCGAAATACAATATATAGCAGCACTTAGTGTCCAATCGGGTAGACCACCTTGCTTCCATTAACTTCAATGACATTGTACTCCCCAACACCAGGGTCTAAATATCTCAATGGAAGAGTACAGGGAGACCCTCTCTAACCACAGCAGATGTGCTACTTATATTGTATCAATACTGTACCATTATAGTTTGGTTAAATTCATGTTTTATTCATTAAAAATAAGCCGCAGATTGTGGCCAACTAGAGCTGGAAGGGCAGACCTCTCTCATTTATAATCTTGTGTTTTAATACAAAGTGCCATCCTCAGGACTCATGCATTGATTACGTCATAACAATGCCTTGTGTGGCCAGAGAAATGTCTTTTCATCCTGTTGCCAGGGAGCATCACAGCTAAGGCTGCTAAAGTACTGTAACCCGGTCCAAGGGATTCACACAAAATCATTTGTAATCTGTAGAAAGAACAAGAGCGAGGGGGGGTTATACTGTGGTGGAAGAAGTACGCTATTTAAGCACTATGTAACTTTCCTCTTGTACCCCGGATTTTAATCCGGTTTCCTGCGTAAGTCCTGACCTTTTTTTCCATTGAGCTGATAGAGCCGGCCTGCTTGCTCAGGGGATAAATTGAATCTTGACCATCAGGTCTAAATGTGTGTCAGATCCTGTGTCTAGGTGAGACATCACCTTTGACACAATTTAAATGTCTCAATAGAAGAGCAGGGAGACAAAATACAACCACCCCAATTGTATAAGTTATATTGTATTAACATTCTCCACCATACAGATTGGACAAAATGACATTCTATTCATTAAAAAAAGAGTTACATAGTGCCGCTTTAAGTAAAAGTAGCAATACCACGATTTAGAAATACTCTGTTAGAAGTAAAGGTCCGGTAATCAAACCAAACCTTTCTTGAGTAAAAGTAAAAACGTAGTGGGGTGAAATCATACAGCACCAAACGAGAGAGAGAGAGAGAGAGAGAGAGAGAGAGAGAGAGAGAGAGAGAGAGAGAGGGAGATAGAGACCTACCGACGAGGCTCAGTAGGTGTTTTGTCGTTATTCTGTGGGTTGATGAAAGTTGGGGCAAACGCTCACCTCAAAACACGATTTACAATGTGCCTATCGGTACGTAACTCGGACGGCGCTGAGACGGCTCAAGCGAACTTCGCAACGTTCGGCACGGCAACTCACTCGCTTGGCTCGTGGCTCAAGTTCGCTTGAGACGGCGCGCCCCGGTCGCGGTCCAAAACTATATTTTATGCAAAACACATACTGAGGCCGTCGGTAAGTCAGTATCTCACCTACTTAGACCAATCAATAGTCTGATTAAATGTGGGTAGCCAGGTCAGTATCTCATCCCTTTCAGTGCATTGACAGCATCTGAAATGGGTGGAAAGAGAGAGAGAGAGAGAGAGAGACCTGGCACCCTGTCCACTACACAGGTCACGGAGGTCACAGATGTTTGTGTATTTTCCAGGGTCAGTTCAGGTGAATCAACTCCATGCTGTGATGTCATCACCGCCTCACACCGCATCAACAGTGGACATCGGCGTCAACAAAAGGAACTCTGCTGTTGGGTGGAAACCTTGTATGTCCAAAACCATTCCTTTTTTATTGAGTGAAAATAGCCGATCTACAAGCTCAAAACACGCCGCGATGTGACGCGTTGTGAGCTTGTAGATCTGCTATTTTCACCACTTTTGTGTGACAGTCTCACATGATGAAGTAGGGCATTCATTTTACGAAAATACGTAAAAAAGTTGAAATGTGGAGATATGAGGTTTCTTCCCGACAGCGATGAATTAACACTGGGGTTGGGGTTTGTGTCCTTGCTGTTGGCTTCAGCTGGCCCTTTGTGAGTCCAAAGAATTGGGGCCTGTGGTGGGCGAGATTTGGGTGACCAGATAAAGATTAGCAGGGAGCAGCGGAGGTAACGGACAAATGGACACCAGTACATGCAGGACTCGATCAGGAACAAACATGTTTTTGCAAGTGTGCACGTGCCCTGCTTTTATTTGAGTCATACTGTATACTCATTTGTCTCAATCACTTGTTTTGGCCATGGGGGGCGAAAAACGTTCAAACCTTTCCCCAAATTTCCAGAACATTTGGAAACATTCGAAAAATCCATAAAATTACCAAAACAACGTAAAAGAAAAGATTCCCCAAATGTTCCCAAATTTCATAAAAGTTTTAGTATTTTTTTCATAAAAAAAGGCTTTAAAGTATAACATAATTTACGCCTTATGTGGTTAATAACGAAATAATACATACATGAATGAATGAATGAATGAATGAATGACTGGATACCAGTACAGGAGCAAACATGTTTTGCAAGCACGGCCTGCTTTTATTTGAGTCAGACCATCTCTTGTCTTAATGACCTGGTTGTTTACATGGGAACAGTTCTGCCAAAATGTTTGGCTCTCCACAGAAAGAGAATCCAAGGAATCTCTCTCATAAAACTAGAGTTGTTTTTGTTTTTGTTTTGTTTTTACTGCTCCATTGACTTTCTAAACAGCAGTATGGAAAAATGCTATACGGATTTATTTACGAATGTATTTACAGCATACAACATACGGTATGTTTTACTATGTGAAAGATTTTTCCGCTCAGTCTGGGATTATAATGAACATGTTTGTGGGAGGATGGCCAGGAGAGGAGAGGAGAGGAGAGGAGAGGAGAGGAGAGGAGAGGAGAGAAACTCACTTTTATAAAGCTGTTTTTATTCCCCAAATGTTTTAACCTATTGTGTCCTACTGCATTTGCTGCGTAATGTTTTTTGCTCTATTTCTTGTTGTGTGATGTGTTTTTGATTCTCTGTAAAGCACTATGTAACCGTGTTTTGAAAGGTGCTGTATAAATAAAGCTTTAATATTATTATTAAGAGAGAAGAGAAGAGAAGAGAAGAGAAGAGAAGAGAAGAGAAGAGAAGAGAAGAGAAGAGAAGAGAAGAGAAGAGAAGAGAAGAAAGGAGAAGAGAAGAGAAGAGAAGAGAAGAGAAGAGAAGAGAAGAGAAGAGAAGAGAAGAGAAGAGAAGAGAAGAGAAGAGAAGAGAAGAGAAGAGAAGAGAACAGAACAGAACAGAACAGAACAGAACAGAACAGAACAGAGGAAGAGGAGGCTAGGTGAAGGTTAAAGCAGGACAGAACATGATGGGAGGAGGAGGAGGAGGGAGGGAGGTCAGTTGAGGACAGGAGGACAGAGCAGCAGAGGGAGGACAACAGGAGGGAGGAGGGAGGAGGAGAGAGAGAGGGTCTGCTGTGTCATAAATGATCACAGAGTCTTGTTGGATTGCAGCGGACTTATTTTCCATTCTGCTGGCAGAGCAGCTGGCATAACCCATGAAGACCTGAGGCCAGACATTCTACAAATGTCTTCTAAATCCTAACAGTTTGCGGAAAAATGTTGCCATATATCAGTGGTTCTCAAACGTTTTCATGTCAAGGACCACCCAAAATTATATGTATTTGGCCGCCGACCCCCCATCTCAAAATATGTTGTTCCAGGGACTCCCAGAAGCAAAGATTTGAGTAAACTTTTTTCTCTTTGTGTCTCTCATGAGCTCAGATCGGGGCTCTCCCCAGGCTGGCAGAGGGAGAGTAGCGCCCAGGATTACAAGCTTAGGCATTGGCACAATGCCTAAGCTTGTGGGATATATAATTGTGAGATACATATATATATTTTTAAATACATTTAAGAATACTATATATTCAAATATTTGCACAGATCTTCAACATTTTTCAAAAATAGCAGATCTGTGCGGCGCTATGAGCTTGTATATCTGCTATTTTTGAATAGCCAAAGAGATATCTAAAAATGACACAGATGCTTTCCCGGTTTTAATGTGATAAAAGCCTGTCCTCCTTCTCCGAGGAGGAGGACCATTACATAATATCAAAGAACGGACACTAGCATCACCAGCTGCATTGTTAGTTAAACTAAAAGGAAACAAGTCCTTTATTTACACCAGCCTTTTCCACAGCCCCAAATCACTTCTGTCTTTAACCACTTACAGGTGCTGTGATTATTAAAGAGCTGGAGAGAGACAGGGAGACTCCTGTTACTGAACAAACACTCCATAGCAATGATTACTATCAGAATATAGTGCTTTAACCTTCTAACAAAGAACTTTTTGTTTTAACCAAAAGATATCACTTACCCTACCTTTTTTATATACAGAGACATTTATGTAAAAAACAAGGTTCATGGTATTTTGTCCTTAAAACCTTGAAAATGTTGTTTTCATTGTGATGCCAATAGGAACTTAAAGTATATTATATTAGTTCAATCATTTCCAAGCCAGAACACAATCGGTTGCTTCATCGTTAAAGTAAACATGCTCTGACAATGCTCGTGGCCCAACCATTTGGTCACTAAATCACCAGTGGTGGAAAAAGTATTCAAATGTTTTACTTAAGTAAAAGTATCAATACTTCAATAGTAGAAATACTCTGTTACAAGTAAAAGTCCGGAATTCAAGTAAAAGAGAGTAAAAGTACAAAAGTGTTGGTATCAAAATGTACTTAAAGTACCAAAAGTAGAAAGTACTCATTATGCAGAATGTCCCATTTCACAAGTTTTCAAATGTATAAATTGTATAAAACTCTTTTGAAAATAGCCGATCTACAAGCTCACAATGCATTGCATCGTGACGCATAGTGAGCTTGTAGATCGGTTATTTTAATGGCCAAAATGTATATAGGGTTGAAGTGGCACTGGTTAATGTATTGTAATAATAAAATCAAAATCTACATAGGCCTAGTAACTATAGTAACTAAAGTTTTACAATAATTGTAGTGGAGTAAAAGTACAATATTTGCCTCCGAGTTGTAGTGGAGTAGAAGTAAAAGTACTGAAAACTGGAAATACTCCAGTAAAGTAAAAAAAAAACTCTAAATTGTAATTAAGTATAGTACTTGAGTAAATGTACCACTGCAATGTATCACAGCAGCCAAAATAGGCATGCCGTGTTAAGTGGGCAGACGAGGCCGGCGAATGCTTTCAAGATTTTCCAGTGTGGGCCCTGATCCAGACAAAGGTTGGGAACTACCTCAGTCTAATCTGCAGAGCAAAGCTTTGGCCTGGTTTGAACCCTGTGGATTGTCCAGGGTTGTTCTGGTTGTGGGGCTCACACAGTCATCAAGCAGTGCAGGTTTAAACTGAACTCCCACCTGGATGTAACTCAAGACCTCCACCGTAAGTCCTAAATAAATCATCCTCCTCCTGCGTGTGTACTGGTAATATAGAAGCCAAGAAAAAACACACAGGAGATTCGGACACATGGACCTCCAAGCTCACAATGAGGTTGGAGGTCAAAAGGGGGTGGAGCCTGGAGTCAGCAAAACCAGCTAACTCCGGTGGAGTTAGCTGGTTTAGCAGAAAGTTTGAGGATCCAATGGAGTTAGCTGGTTTTGTCAGAAGCGTTTTTTAATGCTTTTCATTGGTTCAATATTTTTTTTACCAACACACAGACGTAAAGGGTGTTCAATGGCCCTGATTTATGGAAAAAAAATGCAAAAGCGTCAAAACGGAGTTAGCTGGTTTCTGCTGGACAGCAACGAGGGGTTATTCAAGTTCAATAGCTCTAAATGATGATAGTAATTAATTATAGCTTTTTCAGTAACAGGGGTATCCTGTCTCTCCTCCAACTCTTTAGTGAACAGAAAACACATTTTCAGGCCAGGATACCAATTTTATCCTATCAGGAGAGGAAACAAGTGAAATTGGAGGTGATGAAAAAATATATAAATAATAATGAGCAGAAAGAAACTGAACTGAACTGAAGCTGTATAAAAAAGTTGATGAACGGGTTCTCTCTCCTGGTTGAATAATAAACCGAAAATTCATTTTCAGGTAGGTGACAAAATGTCAACCAATCAGGAGAGAGTACCCATTTATCAGCTTCATTTTTATAGTGTTCCAGTTCCAATTTTGTCTGCTCATTTCTTTGTGTCATCACTTCCAATATCACTTGTTTAATCTGTATCCTGACTGAGTTCGCTATCCTGATTGGATCAAATTGGTATCCCGACCTGAAAATGCATTTTCTGAGCGGGCCGTGATTTTTCCATACTTTTTTCACTTTTTAATGTTTATTCTATTTGAAAGTGAAATATCCCTTTAAGTAAACAATTTGAGTACTTCTTCCATCACCGCTTGCAATGCATTCGTGTGGGACGTTGACGGCCGTGGTCAGGGGGTGTAATTTACAAATCAACACATTGCAATTTTGGTCCCAACCATAGAGTATAATAATATTATATAATAAATAAATGTGTCTCGTCATTGCAGATGAAACATGTTCTGCTCCAATTGTGAATGTGACTTTTTTAGTGTTTGTGGGCTGAAATCTAGAGGCCTATTGTGGAACTGTTGAATTGTTGTGAAATGCAAATGCCCTGAAGGAATGGAAAAAAGCGCTCCTCTGCCTTGACAGCCTGAGACTGAAAAACATCTTACAATGATTACGGACGCAGTTTGATTTGTAAAAAGAACAGAGCGGGGACATTTTCTTAACCACTTGTCTTAAACCATACTTTGTTCTATAACAAACAGCAAAAATGGACCAGATCAGAATGTTTGTAAACAAACGTGTAGAACGGTATTTCCGTGTAGAAAGTCTATGGCAGGGGTCTTCAACAGGGGAGTCCGGACAGGGACCCCTAGGGGGTCCTCAGAGTTATTGGGGGGACGCCAAATCTTTTTGTGATAGAAACTTTGTTTTTTACATTAATTAACCAATTAAACCCTAGCATCCCTATTCTGAGGTCAATATTAGCCGAAAAAAGCAAATCTACAAGCCCACAACGCCTCGTGCTGAAAATATCAGAGATTGCAGATCTGCTATTTTCAGCAAAGAGGTTTGGTGTAGAAGGAAAAAGGAGCAAACCAAGTACAGAGCCAAAGGTCAAGTTTACTTAGTGTTGAGGGTTTCAAGTGCGACGTTGAATATTATAACACCATCACTAACGTTGGTTATATTTTACCCAATATAATATATTCCATAAAAAAATACTTATCATTAAAATATATTAAAGCACAACAATGCATGGCAAATCTTTAATGTTTCACTATAAAGTATCACAAAAAAATAAAACATATAGGGGGCCCTATAAAAAAGCAATGCCATAATAAGACCTCATGTAAGCAAAATCTGTGAAAAATGTGGGAATTGTTAACAAAAAAATCCTAAAATATAATAATAATGGAGCTGGGAACTTCTCCATGTCTAAGATAGGGTCCACCCATTCCTGTGACCTTGTCCAGTGAAGGCACAGTCTCCCTACATGACTGACAACTGTGGGAGAGCCCATCCGATTTTTTCAAAATCACCCAATCACCCAAGAATCACCCAAAAACCAGGGATGGGGGCAGAGAAACAAGCCTACCTTCGATGATGTCACTGAGCAGCCTGAAGGTACCGGAGGACCCACCCACCTCAGACATATGCAACACAATGAAAATCACTTAACCATAATTGTGCGTTAGTATTCTAGGGGTTAAATGCCTGAAATAAATTGATTTACACAACGCTGATGATAGTCAAAGAAGCTATCTATGAAATTGGTGGAGTTTAATCTGCAACATAATTGTATAAGATGTAGTGGGGGGGGGTCCCTGCTTCATCTCTCTGTCAGCTAAGGGGTCCTTGGGCTGAAACGTTGAAGACCCCTGGTCTATAGATATCTATGCACGCACGCACCTATGCACACACGCACGCGCGCACACACACACGCACACACAACTAGGTCTACTTTGACGATATTTAAAACAAAATCATATATCTATATATATATATATATTCTAATAGTCAATAACAATATCATGTGTCCTGTTCTTCCAGAAATAAGGTTAATGAATAATACTGCTCCAATGCGACGATGTCGGCACCAATCTACAAGGTTGTGAGTTTTTTTTAATCTATAATGAAAGTGCAAAATAGGGATGACAGGTTGAATTTGGTCCATGTTATATAATCCATACAGTAAACAGTATGTTATATAATATTCTCCATTTTCATACAACGTAGCCTACAGATACAGTATAAGATAACATGAATAAATTATTACATGATGAAAGATTTATGTAGATAATAACAAGACGCACGCACGCACAGACACACACACACACACACACAAGTGAATGTGAAATTAAAGTCTTCAAAGTAATGTTCATGTTTAAAATACACACACACAGAGGGAGAGACATGGTGAATGTGACATTAAAGTATTCAAAGTAATGTGCATGCTTAAAGCACGCACGAACACACACACACACACACACACACACACACACACACACACACACACACACACACACACACACACACACACACACACACACACACACACACACACACACACACACACACACACACACACAGAGCCATCTGCTTGGATGTGACAGCTCAAGCATACTATTAATACATTAAGGACTTAAAGACTTCTGTCAAAGCATGACCTTCCCAGAGTGACCTTTGACGCACACCTGAATCCTCACTTTAATCACACACTGAATAAATAAGTATGAAACCCTTCAGAAAGTCTGCTACAGCCCAGAACAAAACCAATCTGGCATCATCCAGCTAAATCTGCAGGGATCTGCCCTGCTGTGTAGGGGTAGAAATATGGGCTGCCTGGGACAGAGAATGAGCCTGACTTTCCCTTCCCTTGACAACTAGTGTCCAGTGGTGGAAAAAGTATTCAAATGCAAATTGAAGTAAAAGTATCAATACTGTAATGTAGAAATACCCAAATAAAAGTCCAGAATTCAATGTTTACTTGAGTAAAAGTAAAAAGGTATTGGTATCAAAATGTACTTAAAGTACCAAGTTTTCAAATGTATAAATTGTATAAAAGTCTTTTGAAAATAGCCGATCTACAAGCGTCGCATCGCAACGTATTGTGAGCTTGTAGATCGGCTATTTTCAAATAGCCGAAATGTATAGGGTTGAAGTGATTAAGGTATGTTGACGTTCTATAATAATATTTCAAAATCTACAAAGTAACTAGTAACTTAAGTTTTCAAATAATTGTAGAGGAGTAAAAGTACAATAATTGCCTCTGAGATGTAGAAGTAAGTAGAAGTAAAAGTACTGAAAACTGGAACTACTCCAGTAAAGCAAAAAATACCTCACAATTGTACTTGAGTACTTGAGTAAATGTACTTGGCTACTTTACACCACTGCTAGTGTCAGCAAGGGAAGGGCTTCCCAAACCTTTTCAGCTCTTTGACTTTGACATCTATATTGATAACAAAACGCAAAAAAAAAAACAGCGGCTTATTGCCACTGTGGTCCTTTCACATGTATGTGCAAATGATGTCGTGTTGCATGTGATGTGTACGTGTGTAATTGTACTTAAGTCCAAGCACCCAAAGGTGCCAAAAGTGTCCAAGTGCATGTCAGCCCTAACACCCATAGGTGCAGGAAAATGTCCTTGTGGGAAAAGTGTGGGTGTGGGTTAGGCTCATGTGATTATGGGATTAAGATGATTATTAAGTGATTATTATTACTAAGTGATTATTGAGTGATTATTAAGTGATTATGTATCACTTGGCTAAAATGTCCTTGTGGGAAAAGTGTGGGTGTGCCTTCCACACTTAGGCGGTAGGGATTTGATACCTGAGACATACAGGAGCAGAAACTTGGCCTCTCAACAAGGCCCAGGCTGACAGAAACGACGGCTTTGACACCAGAGCGCTGCGCTTAATAGAGGGGATAAAATGGCAAGATAGGGTATCCAACATCACGCTGCGGGAACGCAGCCAACAGCCCCCCCGTGCCCCGTCTGGCAGGACAGCCACCTGATTCGGATGAGCTGGTACGGCCACGTCAAAAGAACGTCTTTTGACACCCCACACACGCTATCATCCACTTCCAACCAAAAAGGACCTAAACCAAATGGGCTTGTCGCTGGCTGAAGCCGAGCCCCTATCAGTGTGAGATACTGTACATTAACAGGGCACTGAAGCATGAGTCCTTACTTTTTCTCATAGAAACCTACATGTAGAACTGGAAGTCTGTTAAAAACTGGCAACAGAATTACAACAACGATGACTTTGACTATATATTTATATCTGTTACTGTTAATACTGCCAGTGCATTGTGACATTTAGATTTATTATCTGTTTTTAGCTCATACAAAACACAAAACCCAGGCGGTCCAAGTGCAGAGGGCTAAGCAAGAGTATTGTAATATACCTACTGTAAATCTCCTTTGGTTTCTATGGTACTCCATCTTACAGTAATATATGGTTTCTATGGTACTTATCTTATCTCTATCTCACTATCCGATGTATTACATCGGATAGTGAGATAGCATTACATGTTTTGCCAACTCAGCATGTTAAGGACAAGCATGTCTTTTCTGAGCTTACTGATAAGTTACAGTACTGTATGTTGCCCAACAATATCATATTTTCTGTTAAGGACAAGCATGTTCTGACCCTTACTGATACGTTTACTGTATGTTCTGTTAAAGACTAACAGAGTGAAAGGTACACTTAGGTTAGGTTATGGCCACATGGTGGTCATCGTCCCTGTGCCTGCAGTAAACCCAGAGATAACGGCAGCGTTGTGGATAAGCTTGTACACATATAGAACCAGTGGTGGAGAGTAACTACAGTAAGTACCTTTACTCAAGCACTGTACTTAAATAACATTTTTAGGTACTTTGACTTAGTATTTCCAATTTTCAATACTTTTACTTCTACTCCACTATACATCTCAGAGACAAATACTGTACTTTTACTACAGTTACTTTGTAGATCTTGATTATTATGACAAAACATGCATTAACCACTTCAGCCCTATTTAAACTTTGGCTATTTGAAAATAGCAGATCTACAAGCTCACAACGCGTCGCGATGTGACGCTTTGTGAGCTTGTAGATCTGATTGATTGATGTTATTTAGTAAGACATGAGAAACTGTACATGGAAGTACAATGCACAATACAAGTTCTACTAAACCGGATAACTCATAAAGCACTATAAGCTTGTTTAAAATGAGTTCCCACGCACACAAATCATGATGACCATCTGCTATTTTCGAAAGATTTTTTATACATTTTAGACATATGATAACTTAGGAAACAGACATCCTGCATAATGAGTACTTTTACTTTTAGTACTTTAACCCATTGAGACCTGAAGCCGATTCTACATGTCTCCTAAATCTCAACAGTATTCTGAAAAAGGTATGCTTCTATATCAGTGGTGCTCAATCTTTTTCATGTCAAGGACCCCCAAAATGATATGTATTTGGCCGCGGACCCCCATCAAAATATTTTGTTCCAGGGACCCCCAGAAGCAAAGATTTGAGTTAAAAATGTTCGCTATATATAGATATATTTTTAAAGCGAACATTTTTAACTCAAATCTGAATATATTATATTCAGAAGATTTGCACACATTTTCACGATTTTTCAAAAATAGCAGATATACAAGCTCATAGCTTAGCTTAGATTTTTACGATATTTTTTTACGATTACCACTGCATAGAACTCTGTAGTGTCTCTCTCCCTCTCTCTCTCTCTCTCTCTCTCTCTCTCTGTTGAGCAATATGAGACTGCTGTCCACGGCAATGCCGAGTACACAGCCCAGTATTATTGCGGAAAAGTACTGGTCTATCTATGTTTTTACACAAACATGTTTGTACATGTCTGTGTGCATGCGTGTGTTGGGGGGGTGTGTGTTTTTGTTGTGACTGGACCTTACAGTACCTTCCCCGTGCTCAGTAAAGGCATGAGTACACCATGAAATCCTGATTGTTATTTTAACTCTGGGAGTGTATACATGTCATGGACCCTTTTGAGTTCAAATGGACCCTTACGGGAATGTAACATCGAGATAGTACAAATGGAACTAAATGGACCCTTACGGGCTCTCAGAGTTAAATGAACTGTATGTGTGACAACATAATGTCTAGCTTGTTGTCGCTTGCTATTACCCCAGATTATACGAGGCGCTGTTTAATTTGGTGAGTCATATTAGCATGAAGAAGACCAGAGACTGTATTTAAATGGTGAGTAAGGCTTACAGGATGTCACTAACGTCACAGGATGAGCGGTAAACACGCAGTCACACACACACCTAAAAAATGCATTACCATTCCAAGTTGCACAATGACCAGTGGTGGAAAAAGAACTCAAATGTTTTACTTATGTAAAAGTATCAATACTGCAATGTAGAAGTACTCTGTTACAAGTAAAAGTCTGGAATTCTAAATTGACTTGAGTAAAGGTACAAAAGTATTGGTATCAAAATGTACTTAAAGTACCAAAAGTAAAAGTACTAAAATGTTTGAAAATAGCAGATCTACAAGCTCACAACGTGTCGCGATGCAACGCGTTGTGAGCTTGTAGATAGGCTATTTTCAAATAGCCTAGGTACAAAATAGAGCTAAAGTGGTTAATGTATGTTTTATAATGTAATAATTTATATCTGCAAAGTAACTAAAGTTTCCAAATAATTGTAGTGGAGTAAAATACAGTACCGTACAATATTTGCCTCTGAGATGTAGTGGAGTAGAAGTAAAATTATAGACAATTGGAAATACTCCAGTAAAGTAAAAGTACTTCAAAATTGTACTTAAGTACAGTACTTGAGTAAATGTACTTAGTTACTTTACACCACTGACAATGACTCTCGAAAAACAAATACAAAATGTACTTTGTGAGGTTCTTGTTGAAACGATTGGGAAACATAGGAGATGCTTGAGGAGTGTAATCATTCCTCACGCATCATTTTGAAAGTGACACAGCTATAAAGAAAAAGAAACAACAGTGCTGGGCCGGCGTGTGAGGAGGGCTGTCTGACGCGTTGGCACGGTTTCAAACAGGAAACCCCAGGGGATCATGGGTCGTCCTGTGATGACAGCACCACTTAGATTTCTGTTATTTTAAAAAGCCACGTGACAATTTAGACAAACCTGCTGCTACCGCACGCACGCACGCACGCACGCACGCACGCACACCCACGCGCACGCACACACACATGCACGCACGCACACACGGTACCTCCACAGACATTCTCTTTCTCTCTCTCTCTCACACACACACACACGCACGCGCACGCACACGCACGCACACACACACACAGTTTCATACGTCACCCTTTCTCCTTTCTGAATACAGCCGATATGTTATTTTAATTGGTAACACTTGCTCATAAGGTACCCGTAATTAACACTTCATTTATGATTACTTAAAGGTAGGGTGACTGATATTTTTTGGTAAAATATTTTTTTTTGTTAAAAAGGTTAAAGTACTATATTCTGATAGTAATCATTGCTACAGAGCGTTTGTTCGGTCACAGGGGTCTCTCCAGCTCTTTAGTAAACAGATATAGTACATTTTTAGGTAGGTGACAACATTTCAGCCAATCAGGAGAGAGCACTGAAAATGCATTTTCTGTTTAATAAAGAGCTGGAGAGACATGGGAGACTCCTTTTACTGAACAAACACTCTATAGCAATGAGTACAATCAGAATATAGAGCTATTTAACACTTATTTAACCAAAGTAAATCACTTACCCTACCTTTAATACATTATTTAAGTGTTAATTAAGTGTTAATTAAGAATTAATTAAGCACTAATTCATCATGAATTCCTTGTAATGTATCATTAATTCATGTATTAAGTAACTTTGCTTAACTAATGATTAACTAATGATGTTAATTAATGATGAATTACAAGGAATCCATGATGAATGAATGCTTAATTAACGTTTAATTAAAGCTTAAATAATGTATTAAGTAATCATAAATTAAGAGTTAATTACGGGTACCTTATGAAACAATGAAACAGAAACCTTCCTTCCTGTCTGTCTGTCTTCTGTATATGTCTCCCTCTGTACGACTCTCTCTCTCCCTCTGTACGTCTCTCTCTCTCTCTCTCTCTCTCTCTCTCTCTCTCTCTCTCTCTCTCTCTCTCTCTCTCTCTCTCTCTCTCTCTCTCTCTCTCTCTCTCTCTCTCTCTCTCTCTCTCTCTCTCTCTCTCTCTCTCTCTCTCTCTCTCTCTCTCTCTCTCTCTCTCTCTCTCTCTCTCTCTCTCTCTCTCTCTCTCTCTCTCTCTGTTACCATTCGGAGAACGCGCAAATCTATACGGCTGAGATGCCAAACTGGGTAATTAATAGGATTAGTAATAAAAGTACGTTGTTGGTTATTTCAGGATGTGATGGTGTTGAATGTTTCATGAAGGGAAGCAGCAGCAGCAGCCTGCTTCCTCGGCCATGCAGTAGCCAGTCAGTCAGTCAGTCCCTCCTAACTGGGTCAGTGAGTTCATCGACTTCCTTGAAAGATTACATGTACTGTCCATGATAGGAGATTAATTGACGGAATACTCAAATGCGTGTTTTGATCCTCATGGTGAGTGACCTCACACTAATCCCCCCCCTGCCTTTCCCCGTCTTACATATTTATGGTATCTAGCAGAGCCTTTCCCTTTGCCCTGGTTCGTTCTGGTTCTTGTCAGATCGTTCATGTACCTGATTGTACGTGCGGAAAGAAGCTTTTTTTGCAGTTCATTGCGTGTAGCTTTGAGACTGCTTAGCCGTTTTCCATGTGGCAAAATCTCAAACAGTCTGTGGTTGGGATGGTTTAGATCTTTGATGATTCCTCGAGCTTTGCTGACACAGCGTTCGTCGCAGGCCCGGCGCCACGGGGGAGCCAGAGGGGGCCTGGCACCCTCAGTTGCAAATTCTGCCCCCTCAGTTTATGTTTTATGTAAAGTTTTATGAAAAACAAAAATGCGGCATATAATTATAATTGTCATAGAGATGACACTAACAGTATTGAAACACATTCTTTCTTTTTATCTGAAGCTTGCCCCAGGCTATTTTCTCACTGTACAATCACTGGAGCGATTAATCTCGGAAGCATTCATCTAGTTGTGTGATCCCGCACCAACCCACGCCGCACCTGTCAATGTGTGTGTCCCATACTGTGTTCCTTGAAGGAGGTTTACATGTGTTTACTGCTGCTATGAATGTCATCCCGTCATGTAGAGAATGTTGTCTGAGTGAATATCATGGAAAAGTGTATATATATATATATAAGTTATATAAGATAGGCTATATTAAGAGATATGCTATATGAGAGAGAGAGCGATGCGTGACACAGAAAAATGTGCAGACATAAGTGATTTTTTCTTCTTTTTTTCCTGTGTGGTTCTGTGTAATGTAAGGTTATTTAAATCAATGAGAAAACTCAGATTTATGATATCTTCACTGTGAAATACATGTAGTTGTCTTTCATGTGTTGTATTATTATCCTTTCAGGGGCTATCGTGTTGTTAAATCAATGAATAGCAATAACAAAATGATAACATATTGTTTTACTATATAAACAATATTCAACTGCCCCCTCATTTCATCCTGGCGCCCGGCCTGGTTCGTCGTACAGGGCTTGGTACTTAAGTACAATTTTGAGATATTTTTACTTTCTCCAGTATTTACAATTGTCAATACTTTTACTTCTACCCCACTGTTAAGTGGTCAGATAGGTGGGCCACAAACGCTTTCAAGATTTTCAAGTGGATCAAGAAAAGGTTGAGAACCAGGGGTCTATAGGCTATTTCAGCCACCCTGATCAGGCTGTCAGTGAAAGTGTGGATATTCCATTGACTGTGAAAGTGTTCATATTCCATCCTGATTGGGTAAGATTGGCTTTCAGAGTGGCCCGTTTTGAACAAAATTCCTCAAATCGTGAATGCAGTGTCCAACTGCCGTGAAACATTGCTGGCCCACAATAATCTACCTGCCCTGGCGGAGACCTGTGCTCCGAGGAGAACATTTTTCTAGTTTGTTCTCAATTTAGCACCGTTTCGGAAATAATCTCTGCATGTGCAGAATCACACTCCTGATAACACATGCACGTATACTGGATAATAAAGACATTACCGTTATTTTGCCAACTCTGCATGTTAAGGACATGCATGTCTGTTCTGACTTGACTGATAAGGTACAGTATGTTATCCAATATTATATTTTCTGTTAAAGACTAACTAAGAGACTAAAGATGAAAGGTACTGTTAGGTTATGCCCACATTATGGGCAGCATCACACTTAACCCAGAGATAACATCAATTATGAAAATTAAACAACAGAACATCAGAAATTGAGAGCAAAATACAGCCTGACACATGTGATTCTCTCTTGAGAGTTAACATTAATGATAATGAAAGCTGTTCAGAAATATTTGTCTCTAGGTGATGAGAAATATGTGCCAATAAACCTCACAGAGCGATCTGAATTTAATTATTAATTATTCAAAGCCTGCAGAGAATAAAAGGGAACAGCAGGAAAATATGTTTAAAAACTGTCTTTTGACCCCGATTCTACAAATGTCTTCTAAATCCTAAATCGTTTTCTGAAAAACTTATGTTTCTATGTCAGTGGTTCTCAAATGTTTTAATGTCAAGAACCCCCAAAATGAAATGTATTTGCCTGCGGACCCCCATCTCAAAATATTTTGTTTCAGGGACCCCCCAGAAGCAAAGATTTGAGTTAAAAATGTTCCAAACTTTCTGTTTTGGGTCACTGCCAGAGACCTCCTCTCAGGAGCTAAAACAGGTTGGCCACCTGTCTGATTGTCTAAAGGTCAGCAGTCAAATTCTTCCCTATGCATCACTGACAAACACCTCTCCTCTCTAAAGGGTGATTAATGCAACCAAGTCTAAATCAGGCATGACTCCTGCTCACAGCGGAAGATTGAAGCGGAAACGTGTTGATTAACTTCCCCACACTGACTGGATGCCTGTCTGTTTTAGGATTGATTTTAAGATTGAGTCTGCTAATTACTTTTAAAGCACTTCTTGGCCTGGCCCTTAATTAGATTTAAGAGTAATTAACCCCTTACAAGCATGTGTGCAGAATTACGTTCTTAAAGGGATAGTTCACCCCCCAATTTTTTTCCCCTATCGATTAGTCACCCCATGGAGACTTAAATTCATGGATATTTTTTTGTTTTTGTCACATTCCTATAAGCCAATAATTTGATGACCGCAGCGGTTCCGGTAGGAGACACAAAGAGTCTCCTTTGTGTCTCCCCCCGGAACCGCTGCCTATTGGTCCGCTGGTCGTCAAATTATTGGCTTAGGAATGCGACAAAAACTAAAAAAAATAGCCATGAATTCAAGTCTCCATGTGGTGAAAACATTTTTTCTTTTTTGGTGAACTAACCCTTTAAGAGTTCCTGAGTGGAGGCTGAAGACAAAGGGTTAACGTGTCTTTGCTGTCAGGGCTCCTCGCCTCTGTTATGACCTGCCTGAGGAGCTCAGGCTGGATAAATCACTGTCTTCCTTTTAAATTGTTTCTCAAAATGTACTTTTTATCTAAAGGCTTTAACATTATTTAAAGGTAGGGTAAGTGATTTGCTTTGGTTAAAATAAGTGTTAAATAGCTCTATATTCTGATAGTACTCATTGCTATAGAGTGTTTGTTCAGTATTAGGAGTCTCCTTGTCTCTCCAGCTATTTATAAAACAGAAAATGCATTTTCGTTTCAGTTTCATTTCCAATTTTATCCAACCAGGACAGAGAACTCAATCAGGATACAGATTAAACAAGTGAAATTGGAAGTGATGACACTAAGAAATGAGCAGACAAAATTGGAACTGGAACACTATACAAATTAAGCTTAAAAATGAGTACTTTCTCCTGATTGGCTGAGATTTTGACACCTACCGAAAAATGTATTTTCTGTTTATTAAAGAGCTGGAGAGACGGGGAGACTCCTGTTACTGAACAAACACTCTATAGCAATGATTACTATCAGAATATAGTGTTTTAACCTTTTAACAAAATACTTTTTGTTTTAACCAAAAAATATCACTTACCCTACCTTTAATGTTTTAATTTCGACTTTGAAATGCATTGCTCTCATATCAGCCATGATAATATTTTTACATCCCAGTACAAAAGTCTACAGTTTCAGCCCTGTTGGCCTACTGTATGTGTTTTGTCAGTAGTCCAGAATCAGGTGTTTATATTGTTGGGTTGTTAACTGACACATGTGACAAGCACCTTTGCTGTATTAACGATTCTACATGTCTCCTAAATCTCAACAGTTTTCTGAAAAACGTATGTTTCTATATCGGTGGTGCTCAAACTTTTTCACGTCAAGGACCCCCAAAATTATATGTATTTGGCCACGGACCCCCATCAAAATATTTTGTTCCAGGGACCCCCAGAAGCAAATATTTCAGTTAAAAATGTTCGCTTTAAAAATATATATATTCAAAGATTTGCACACATTTTCACGATTTTTAAAAAATAGCAGATCTACAAGCTCGTAGCGTGGCACTCGGTGCCGCGCTATGAGCTTGTATATCTGCTATTTTTGAATAGCCCAAAGTGTAAAATAATGCTTTTTAGCTCAAATCAAAAAATGAGACAGTTCCAGGTCTTAATGGGTTAACCCATTAAGACCTGAGGAGGCCAATTCTACAAATGTCTTCTAAATCCTACAGGGTTTTTTTTAAACAAAACGTATGTTGCTAAAATATCAGTGCTTCTCAAACTTCTTCATGTCAAAGTTCCAGGGACCCCCAGAAGCAAAGATTTGAGTTACAAAAAATATGTCTTTTGCACACATTTTTCACGATCTTTCCAAAAACAGCAGATCTACAAGCTCGTAGTGCCGCTCTCGGTGCCGTGCAATGAGCTTGTATATCTGCTATTTTTGAATAGCCAAAGAAATCTAAAAATGACACAGATGCGTTTCCCGATCTTAATGGGTTGGTTAACCTCATATCAATCTGTCAAGCAGTTATACTTCAGGTTTAAATAACAAAACATCAGATATTGAGAGTAAAATGCAGCCTGACACATTACTGTGAGATTCTATTTCGAGAGCTAACTTTGATCATAATGAAAACTGTTTCAAATAAATGTCTCTACTTCCCAAAGGTGTTGAGTAGGCTAATACATTTGAAAAGATAAGCCAGGGACACCCATAAGAGAAGATTTTTAAGGCTCTAGCAGTGATTCTCAACCATTTTAATTTCAAGGACCCCCAGTTTGACATGCATTAGGGCTACGGACCCCATTTAATGGCATTTTTTATCTCTGGGACCCCAATTTTTATTGTAAAATCAATGTTAATTTAACTCTGAGAGTGTACAAATGGAACCAAATGGACCCGTTAGGGTCCATTTGGTTCCATTTGTACACTTTCAGAGTTACAGACCCATGAAGGTCCATTTGGTTCCTATCCATCATTTAGCTGGGGACCCCCTGGAACTCCCTCAAGTACCCCTGGGGGTCCCCGGACCCCACTTTGAGAATCAATGGGCTAATATACAAATGAACCACTTGAACTCTGAATTTAAGTGCAGAATCTTCACTCCACTAAGGTTCATGTGATAAACCTTAGAGGAGCACTTATTTTGCCATCGTTTCATGATCTAATACATTCCCTAACTAAATTACTTAATTATGAATATAATCATCAGCTACTCAGTCTTGTAGTAAATGTACGAGCGGGTGTTTTGCAGATCATTGCCCTGACCCGGGGTAAATGACATGTTGTTTTGCCAACTGTGCATGTTAAGGACATGCATGTCTGTTGTTCTGACCTTTTACTGATAAGGTACAGTTAGGTTGCCCAACAATGTTATATATATTCTGTTAAAGACTAACGGAGCGAAAGGTACTGTTAGGTTATGCCCACAAAAAAAAGAGTAAAATGCACCGTGAAATATTTGTGTGAGATTCTATCTAGAGAGTTAACATGAATGATAATGAAAGCTGTTCAAAACTATGTTTCTCTTGGTGGTGAGAGATATGTGCCAACAGCCCTCACAGTGATTTGAATTAAGCATTTAAAGCCAGAGAATGAAATAGAACAGGAAAATATGTTTAAAATCTCATGCAAAAAAGTGTGTTTTGCCCCACTTATGCTATCAGACAAGAATCATAGTTCCCTTTGCCATTACCACTTAAACCCTGCAGCAGGCCGGGGTCTTCAACAGGGGGTCCCGGACCCCTAGGGGGTCCTCAGAGTTACTACAGGGGCGCCGCCAAATCTTTGTGTGATAGGATTCTTTTTTACATTAACCTCTTGAACCCCTAACATCCCTATTCTGAGGGGAACAAGCTTGTAGATCGGCTATTTTCAGCAAAGATTATCATCATATTGGGGGGGGGGGGTAAGTGATCTGTATGAAAATAGACATTAACATGAATGAATCCAACACAACCCATTCTGAATCCCCATAGACGTATTTAATATCGTGTCAAATAAGAACTGTGTTCCAAAAATAAACAAATGACCCCGGCGGTTTTACTCTTATGGATATGAAGCATCAACTGACGGTGAGAAAACGCTAATGTTACTTCCGCCGAATTAGTTAAAATTCCTCAAAAGTGTACTTAAGTACAGTACTTGAGTAAATGTACTAAGTTACTTTACACCACTGATTTTTTTGGGGGAAAATGTAGATCTACAAGCTCATAATGCATCACATGGGATATCGCGAGTCATTGTGTGACCTTAGACCGCAGATTTGCTATTTTTGGCATATGACATGTTGTACAACGTATAAATCAGGCTTCAATTAAAGCTTCCATCTGTAAACTTTCTGTTCTAACCCGGATTCAAACCCTCCTGCACAAGTGCTGACACTTTAACCACCAAACTAATAATAGCCTTGTGTGTGTGTGTTCTCAGAGAAGAAATTCAGTTTTGACCTTCAGGCAGTACTACCACTTGTACACCAGTGGTGTCAAACCACACAAGAGCAGGGAGACCAAATACACCGGTAATCGGAAGACTTGTCCCAAAACACACTCGCCCCCAGCGGTTCTTGTATTCTTGTTTTACTGAGGTTAAGGTTAGGTATAAGGTTAGGTTTAGGCATAGTTTTACTGAGGTTACGTTTAGGAATACCTGTGGCGACCATTCCGAGGTTGTCGGATTTAACCCGGGGGCGAGCGTGTTTTGGGGCGAGCGTTTTGGTATTCAATACAACCACCCCATTTGTATAAATCATATCTTATTAACATACTCTACCCAACAGATTGGACAAAATAGCATTGCAATGACTAATCACACACACACAAAAAGTTACATAGTGCAAGCTTTAAGATTTATGAATACAACTGGCAATAATACAAAACATGGTGACAGCATTTGGGAAAACACCGAAATGGGGGAGGGGGGGGGACATATGTTTCAATCTCTATATCTTGTGTATCTCAAGCCCCCAGAGCCGCGGCAGAGCAGTGAAGCGGCCGTCTGGTGGTCAAATCTGGTATAGCAACACTTCCGAATTTAAAATGCTACTGCGCATGCATCTACCGTTTGTGCACCTGCTCAGAGCCCAATATTGGTACTTCTGGAAGACTCTATGGCATAGACTCAATGGACCCAATATTATACCTCCGGCAGACTTCCGGGTGCTTCAAACGCCACTGAGCAACTTTCATAGAAATGAATAGCTGAGGGCAGGGGCAATCCACCCTCTAGATATATTTTAACTATGGTGTATATATACAAGATTTCAAATACCCAGACCTGAGGCTGATGATATCTGTGACATCATCAAAGCGATGAATCATCCATCCATCTCTCCAGAGTCGTGAATCGTGATGCTCAAATGACTCGTCGTGTGTGTGTGTGTGTGTGTGTGTGTGTGTGTGTGTGTGTGTGTGTGTGTGTGTGTGTGTGTGTGTGTGTGTGTGTGTGTGTGTGTCCAATGATATCAAACACAGCTTTGTGACATCATGTAGTAGCTAGTGTGTGAACTCTAGAAGCAACAGCCGGCACTCACAAGACCCCCACACCCACACACACACTAATGTGTGAGTCCAGGACGTGGATGGATGCGGTCTAATGATGCTTACATAAAAGGAAACACAGACACTTCAAGGCTATTCACACCATTCGTGCAACCAGCTCTGTACCTCTCTCCCTATCCCTTCTCTGCTTCTCTCTATCCTTCTCTCTATCCCCTCTCTCCCTCTCTCCCTCTCCCTCTTGCTCTCTCACCTCTCTCTGCTTCTCTCTATCCCCTCTCTCCCTCTCTCCCTCTCCCTCTTGCTCTCTCACCTCTCTCTGCTTCTCTCTATCCCCTCTCTCCCTCTCTCCCTCTTTCTCTCTCACCTCTCTCTGCTTCTCTCTATCCCCCCTCTCCCTCTCCCCCTCTTTCTTTCTCTCTCACCTCTCTCTGCTTCTCTCTATCCCTTCTCTCCCTCTCCCTCTCTCCCTCTTTCTCTCTCACCTCTCTCTGCTTCTCTCTATCCCCTCTCTCCCTCTCTCCCTCTTTCTCTCTCACCTCTCTCTGCTTCTCTCTATCCCCCCTCTCCCTCTCTCCCTCTTTCTCTCTCACCTCTCTCTGCTTCTCTCTATCCCCTCTCTCCCTCTCTCCCTCTTTCTCTCTCACCTCTCTCTGCTTCTCTCTATCCCCCCTCTCCCTCTCTCCCTCTTTCTCTCTCACCTCTCTCTGCTTCTCTCTATCCCCCCTCTCCCTCTCTCCCTCTTTCTCTCTCACCTCTCTCTGCTTCTCTCTATCCCCTCTCTCCCTCTCTCACGTCTTTCTGCTTCTCTCTATCCCCTCTCTCACGTCTCTCTTTCCATCTCTTGTTCTTACTTACTCGCCCTCTTCCACTACCCCCACTAACCCCACTCTCTCAATCTCTCCTTCCTTTATCTCCCTCTCTTTCTTGATCTCTACTCGGGCGGGCTCTCTCTCTCTCTCTCTCGTCTTCCTCTCCCTCTCTCTCATCCCATCTCTCCCCCTCCCTCTCTCCCTCTCTCTCAAGTATTTCTCTCCATCCCCCCCCCCCCCCCCCCACAGACTTCAGCCTCTCTCTGCTCTTTCACGTTCATTAGCAATGAATTTTATGTATTACATAACAGCGCGAGAGAGAGAGAGAGAGAGAGAGAGGCAGAGACTGTCTCCGAGGCAACGGCGGTATAAACACCCGGTGTGACTCAGAGGCCGTCTCATCATCTCTCCACAGCTACCAGCCGTGTGAGCATTCAAGCAGCCTATCAGGGACGCAGCGGGAGGGGCCAGACACTCAGACCCGGTTCAAATGAAGCAGCCGGCGCCGCAGTTAAATTCAGCACCGTTTATTTTCCATTCTGAGTGTTTTTTATTCAGCATAGAGCATTGGTTCTCAAAGTGGGGTATTAACATATTTTAAAAAAAAAGAAAAAACAATGGTGAGTTAACATATTTAAAAAAAAAGAAAAAACAATGGTGAGTTAACTGATCTGCAAGCTCACAGATCAGTCTTTTTTCGGCAAGCGACACCATCATGTGATGGAGTATAAATTGAGTGTAAAGAGTTTCTACATTTTCGAATATTTCTGAAATAGCAAAAATAGCAGTTCTACACGCTCACACCATGTCACATCAACTTGTAGGTCTGCTATTTTTGCTGTACAGTTCTTAAAGGTGTCATCAGAGACAATTAGAATCTAGGGGAGAAAGATAAAAAAAATAGCATGGATGTTTGTTTTTTGAATCCTAGAGGAAAGGTTCTTGTTTTTAACCCATTGAGACCTGAAGCCGATTCTACATGTCTCCTAAATCTCAACAGTATTCTGAAAAACGTATGTTTCTGTATCAGTGGTGCTCAATCTTTTTCATGTCAAGGACCCCCAAAATGATATGTATTTGGCCGCGGACCCCCATCAAAATATTTTGTTCCAGGGACCCCCAGAAGCAAAGATTTGAGTTAAAAATGTTCGCTTTAAAAATATATATATTCAAGGATTTGCACACATTTTCACGAATTTTCAAAAATAGCAGATCTACAAGCTCATAGCGCGGCACTCAGTGCCGCGCTATGAGCTTGTAGATCTGCTATTTTTGAATAGCCCAAAGTGTAAAATAATGCTTTTTAGCTCAAATCTAAAAATGACACAGTTCCAGGTCTTAATTGGGTTAAGCAAAGAAAATCAATTCCACCACAAAGGAGAACATCAAAAAAAGCGATAAGGACGTAAGGAACCCGAGGGAGCAGAGAGCACATCATCCTCCAGAGAACGACAGACATCAATGGATTCAAACAAAATACAAAACAGTACAAGAACATAAATATGATAATGAGAAAGGGAAATGTTGTGGGGATGTGAATGCGGTCTTGTTCAAACCACAAAACTGGAACAATAAGGTGTGTTTGATCCTCAGTGTTAATTTAACTCTGAGAGTGTACAAATGGCAGTGGCGTGCGCAGACATTTTGAGGGGCAGGTGCTCAAGTAAATTATACTTTTTTTTGTTCATTTGGTCTGCTCTTTTTTCCCTCTACACCTATACCTCTTTGCCAAAAATAGCCGATCTACAAGCCCACAACGCCTCGCAGCGCGAGGCGTTGTGGGCTTGTAGATCTGCTATTTTTGGCTAAAGTTCTCCTCAGAAAAGGGATGCTAAATTTCGAGTGGTTATGATAAAAAGAAAAATCATATCACATAAAGATTTGGCGGACCCCTTGTAGTAACTCTGAGGACCCCCTAGGGGTCCCGGACCCCCTGTTGAAGACCCCTGTTGTAAACTGAAAAAGGGCACTTCTGGTCAAGAGGGCAAAGGGCAGGGGCTCTAGAACCACCTAGAGTCTATCTGTGCACGTCCCTGACAAATGGAACCAAATGGACCCATCAGAGTCTATTGGGTTCCATTTGTACATTATTAGAGTTAGAGACCCGTAAGGGTCCATTTGGACCCCCTGGTGGGCCCCGAACCAGACGTTGAGAAACAGTGCCGTAATGTACAGCAATTAAAGCTCAAATGTCTTAACCACTTGAAGCCTATATAGCGTCCCTATATTCTGAGGCAAATATTCACTGAAAATAGGCGTTCTACAAGCTCTTTGTGAGCGTGTAGATCGATTATGTTCGGTAAATAGATTTGATGTAGAGCACACACATGCTTTAAAGTGATTCAAATCAATCTAGTGAAAGATCTTATTCCAAGCACGAATGTATGTATATTCATGTTTCAGTGGGGTTTTCCCAGAAAGCTGGAAGCTCAAGATGAACAAACACAAAGTCTGACTTGATCAGAGCAGATGCGTGTGTGGCATGATAGCCGGATTTCTTGCTTATGCAACGCGATCCAATTACAATGTGGGGGATTAGGATCGATCGAGCTGGTATAGGTGATGTATAGGTGAATTCCAAACTATGTGCATTCACAGTGAACTTTAAAAACTTCAATCAAACAGAAAAACAGAAGAGAAAAGCACGCATTGAGGTGATACATGTGGGTGATGTATTGAACTAAAAGGTAGGTTTAATAGATTTTCACTTTGCAGACCTTTTCTCCCAAGGGCATGTATGTATGCAGTTAGGAGAGAGGTGGAATAATGTATGTTACGCTATAGGGAGTGGTTGATTTGTATTCTGTGCCATCCGTGTGTGACGTTACTACCCTGAGGTGGAAGAGGAACATGTTCTATATATTCATTGTGTATTCATGGGTTTTAATCTCCTGTGCATGTGTTGTGGATCCCTCTGTGTGTGTGTGTGTGTGTGTGTGTGTGTGTGTGTGTGTGTGTGTGTGTGTGTGTGTGTGTGTGTGTGTGTGTGTGTGTGTGTGTGTGTGTGTGTGTGTGTGTGTGTGTTCGAGTTTCTATTCTAGTTTCTATACAGCTTGAATGGCTATTATGCATACAAAGGGATGTACATAACACGTCATGACAGTTAATAGTGGAACTCATAGCAAAGGACCTATCAAAATATCATACATCCTCAGTGAGAATGTACAAACATTCCTGTGTAATTCCATCCATGTTTCATCTCAAGGGGTTATCTATAAGCTCACACAACGCGCAGTGCTGCAGCGCGTTGTGAGCTTTCAATGCCGTCCTAAATATTTTATTTCCTCTCAAATGTACTGTCATAAGTATAGTAATATATACATGTTTGTGTGTTTGTCCGTGTGTGCGTACATATGTGCGTGCGCATGTGTATGTGTGCGTGTGCGTGTGTGTGCGTGTGTGTGTGTGTGTGTGGTGGACTGCAGGTGAGCTTGGCTGATTGATGAAGTGAATGATGGACTGTGCAGGTTGTTCCAGGGAGCCACTGGCACCTGCAGAGCAATCTGCAGGCTCAACTGCTCCACCAGAATGAGTAGAGATGGAGTATAGATCCCCCATTATCACATAATATTGAGTACACACAAGGGCATTGGTTCTCAAAATGTCCTTGGAGGGCTCCAGGGGGTTCCCATAGAAAAATAGTTAACGTATATAGCATCACAATACTTTTAACCACTTTATCCATTTATACGTTGCTATTCAAAAATAGCAGATCTACAAGCTCCCAGCACTTCACTTTGTGCCACGTTGCGAGCTTGTACATCTGCTATTTTTGAAAATATTTGAAAAATATCGAAGATTGGAATTATTATAATCTTTTTGTTGTTATTTTTTTTACATAAATCTTCTCTTCTGGGGGTCCCTGGCACAAAACCTTTTCAGATGGGGGTCCACGGTTCAACACATATCAATTTGGGGGTCCTTGACATAAAAAAGTGTGATAAAAACTGGCTTATAGTAGCTTACTTAGACTGCGAGAACTAAGCAAAACGTATATCTGTGTTGTGTAACGTACTGTATATATCATGGCTTCTGGAAAGTTCCAGCTTATGGAAGGTTCTGTGTTCCCGCCTTATAGTGGATTAGGGCTATTAGTATCCTCTTACTTCAGTAAGTTAGTTTATGTTTCTCATGTTTTGTTTCCTTTTGCCTGTGTTGCTGTTAGCCCACCCTGATGCTAAATCTTTCAAATAAACCCTCATGAAGGTCTTTATACTTTTGTTTGTCTGCTGGTTCTTCGTGCAGACATGTTGAGGGGGGTTTCCCCTTGGCTGGCTCGTAAAGATATATATGTTTAGTAAATTTAGTAGTAAATCTGTTTAAGTCTTTGTAAGATAGCTGTGGTCACTGGTTGATCCTTTGATGTGTTGATTATTCTTACTTCATGGATCGTAAAGTATCCTATTAGACCATTTACAAACGTGTAATTGTTGCAAACATCGATAGGCTATGTAGGCTACATGTATAAATTATATGTAAATATTGTAAAAAAAAAATCCTTATACTGTATGCATCGTTCGTCTACTCTCAATGGATATAATTATCACTATTATACCGTTCTCAAGAAAGAATCCATATATGCTCTGAAGGTCCATATGCAATGTGTTTGGATTCAATGTAAACTATTGACCTGACCTCAGGAGCATTCCACAAGAATCTTTTAAATCTTTTAAGCTACTGTATTGGATTGCACGGTGACACTGGAGATATGCAGCTTTACAAGGTTATATGAAATAAATGATTGAAAACGATAGCGCTCATGAATTGAAGATACACATGGGTAGGCTAGAACACTGTTTCTCAAAGTGGGATCCGGGGACCCCCAGGGGTCCTTCGATGGGGGTTCCAGGGGGTCCCCAGCCAAAGTAGTTAATGTAACATCACAGTCATTTTAACCACTTTATCCAATTATACGTTGGCTATTCAAAAATAGCAGATCTACAAGCTTACAACGTGGCACAAAAAAAGCTTGTACATCTGCAATTTTTTAAAATTTGTAATCGTTTAACATAAATCCAGTCTGGGGATCCCTGGCACAAAACCTTATCAGATCGGGGGTCCGCAGCCAAATACATAACAATTTGGGGGTCCTTGACACAAAAAGGTTTGAGAACCACTCGGCTAGAACACTGTTTCTTAATCACTGGTCCACGGACCACTAGTTGTCTATGGCATAATTACAGGTGGTCCATACAATATATATATTTTTTAAATATACGATTAAATAGGGCTTGAATTGTTTAAAAACATAAAAAGGCATATGGCACTACAATTGTTGTAGCACACGTAAAAATGTAGAAGAATCAAGAATCCATTTTATTGTCACATTACAGGTTTATTCAGGTGTAAAAGAAGTGGGTGAAATGTGTTGTTTTCAGGAAAGAAAATAAAATAAAAAAGGGGGACAGAGAGATGGAGAGCAAGGAGTTAAAAAAATTAAAAGAAAGATATGGAAAAGGTGTAGGACTTATTTCCACTGTGGTCAATAATATTGGCTGACATTGACGTTTCATGGTTGGCAGAGTGTTTTCCAGCACCCGAGAGCAAGCTCTCAATGCAGAACACCTTGGGAATTGTTAGATCCTTTTCCTCCTCACAAACCTGTGATGTGACAATAAAATGTATTCGGGATTCTTGATTTTATATGACTTAGGATAGGATTTCAGGTAAATATAAGTGAATCCCTTTAAAGTCATACTGTGTAATATTAATTGTAATAGCTCCACTGTCATTGTCTCCGCCAGGCCGAAGGCGTGGCCAAGACTGTATTTTGCACCCCGTCCGTCCGTCCGTCCGTCCGTCCGTCCGTCCGTTTGCGAGCAGCTAATCTCCGGCACCGTTGGCCTGATCGAAGTGAAACTAAGCAACACACACTCCCTGGCGGCCAGAGCAGAACCTCTCCCCTGAATTTTTCAGATCGGCTTGTTATAACGCCAACAGGAGGGTGATTTTCTTCCTACAGATTTTGTCCAAACATCACGCAAATCGGTACACAGTATCTCTATAGTCATGTGATCAAGAACGATCTGTCCGATCTTTCATATTCCATCCTGATTGGCTAAGACTGGCTTCTTATGTACACATTTTTTGAACAAAATTCCTCAAATCAAATTGTCCGATTGACGTATAAGACAGAGGAAGAAATTGCACCCTTTTCACATTGGCCTATTATAGCGCCACCAGCAGGCCACAATAACCTACTTGACCTGGTGGAGACCTGTGCTCCGAGGAGCACTTTTTGTAGTTAAAGTATCTATCTAGCGTTGTTTTGGTGTCAGGAGCAGACACGATCACGACTAATAGTGTTTAGAGAAGTTGTCAGTTATACCAGTGAAAGATTATATCAAAAACACCTTGTGGTTAATTGAAAAAGTTACAGTGTATACTTTTAAGAGAGCAGGCCGACAGTTCAACAGTCTCAGGTGTTGGTATTGTCCTCCATTAACAGGATGGACTCGCCATCCTAACCAACAGTCAGCTCCTGTATACAGCCAGAGACAGGCTGTATACAGCTGTTCTCTGGAGGGCTGGATGGAGTGCCTTTACTGCTCTCTGCTCTGGTGTTGTTTTTGTTGCGTTTCAATGTGAAACATTCCACTGAGCAGTGCGCTCATCTTGTTTTGCCAGAGAGAGAGAGAGAGAGAGAGAGAGAGAGTTATTGCGTATGCATGTGTGTCTGTTCACGTGTTGTATACATACTTTTGTATAAGTAGGTATTGAAAAAAAACGGATTAAAAATATAGATACAAAATGATGTATAGATTAAGTTTATATTCAACTTCAATATTTAAAAAGAATATTTAACTTTAATTATACAATGAATGAGGCCCGGGACCCAAACTGGGGAAAATAGCAGATCAACAAGCTCACAACGCGCTGCTTCACGCTGTGTTGCTATTTTCACTACTTCTTAATGTTTTTTTTGTATTTATTAATGGGATATTTATTTATTTATTTTATTCATGAATACTTTTTTAATTGATGTTGTGATTTTTTTTTTAATCTTTTGAAATAGTACATTTCTTTTTTAAATATACGAAACAAAAAAAGGGGGATATTCACTTTACAAAAATTGGTCCGTGTCCCAGACATGGGTCCCGACCCACTGTTTGGGTAACAGAAGTAGACAGTAATTGCCAATACCTGAAAAAGTCAAATAATGACCTTATGGGCTCTGTTGCTGACAGAGTTAGTGAACGTGTGACCTCTGTGTTCGGGATATCATCAATATGTCTTGCACCGGCAGACAGAAACGTGTCTAGCGACCTCAAACATGTCAGCACAGTAATGTACGGTTCAATAAAGCAGTGCAGCAGAACCGTACGTTATCTACAGTAATCCAATATCTGCAGCTTTACAAAAGACAAGGAGGAGAATGTTATTATCATTCTGGCCATGAAAGAAACACAAACTAATATTTTATATTTTGTCGTGTGACCATATCGCTCGGTCAAAGCAACGTTGTGTTTTTCAGTTGAAAATCGTTTATCTTTTTTTTCAAAGAGCAAGAATGGAATGAGCACACAAAATTGGCATTGTAACAATATA
The DNA here is from genome assembly GCF_963454915.1 of Gymnoscopelus microlampas. Lineage (NCBI taxonomy): Eukaryota > Metazoa > Chordata > Actinopteri > Myctophiformes > Myctophidae > Gymnoscopelus > Gymnoscopelus microlampas. The sequence continues at coordinate 41,175,893 of NC_139953.1, forward strand.
AAATTTAAAAGATAAATAAATGGGTTCTCTTTCCTGATGGGGTGATATTGGCGACCCACCTGAAATGTAATTTTCTGTTAACTAAAGAGTTGGAGAGACCACTGTTACTGAACACTATAGCTACCATCAGAATATAGAGATTTGACTTAAAAACAGCACCTTTTTGCTTAATAGTACATTTGATGCAGGCGTGAAGTACCTGTCCATCGTTCAGTCTAGGGGTACAAATCCACCAGTTTTGGCTGAACTTCTATACAAACACAATTTGGCGTGTTCGACGAGAGAAGACGGGTGGGGAGGGCGGGGATGATGATATTTGTCATTGAACGTACTCATTGATTGATTGATTGATTGATTGGTTGAATACTTTATTAACAAGTTTGTGTACAGTACAGGTAGTACAGTCAAAGGTTATGCTCCAAGTATAACACAAAAAGCCCCATTGGGGCTTGTTTCCATTGTGGTGCAATGTACTCAATTCATGACGTTATCATAATGGGCTGGGGGCAGCATCTGTCAGTGAGTAAATTAGGAGAAAAAAAAAGTGGGAAAATAATTAGCTACTCTAAATACAAAATAAGAAATACAACAAAGGGGGGAGGGTGTCGTACAACCTTGCTAGTGTCGCCTAGAGGCTGTGCTGCGCCTTAGAGAAAAGTATTCTCTCTTGTGAGGCTAGAAATTAAAATAAAATGAGGGTGGGAGGAGGGTCAGTCATACTGTATCTTATAATGACTGAAGGATTAGCACATATTGTAAACAACAAAAAAGTTTCAAATGAATGTAGAATAATTTAAGACCTTTTTGATACCTAAAAAAAAGAAAAGAAAGAAAAGAAAAAGACCATTACTGCATCAAAAGTAATCAACAAACTATCCTATAAAAACTGGCCAAATTGTCAAATAATAAGAAAGAGGCAAATATTTTGAAAATAGCCGATCTACAAGCTTACAGAGGCGTTGTGAGCTTGTAGATCTGCTATTTTCACAATATGTACAGTATCTGTGGAACCGAGTTAAGCTAAAATGTAATGCCTCAACTCCTACATTCCAAGGGCTAATCCAGGTGGGGGGTCCCCAGTTGAAATATATTTATTTGGGGGGGACATGGCCTGAAAAGGTTAAGAACCATTTGTGTAGAGGAAAGACCATGCATGGCATCACCAAAATCTGAACGTTTCATCCTCCACGCAGAATAAAGGTGCACAGTAAATTCCATGGCTGGACACCAGTAGTTTTGGAGATGCGTTGTTTGGGTCCAAAGTGTTGGACCCACTGACATTAAGGCCCAGAGACAGAAACTCTATCATTCATAATGTGTCCTCGCTGTGGAGCAGAAACCTTGTATCTCCATATTTCATCTTCTTATAGGGTTTTGTTTCCCATAAATGAATGGCCTTCCATATTTTATAGTTTGTCATATGACAGTGTCGGGCAAATGTAGTGGAAATAACTTATCAAAGAGCTAAGATAAGGGTTGCATTTATGAAAGATTTGAAAACATATTTTGCCTATAATGACACAAGCAAAGCAAAGCAAAGCAAGCAAGCAAGCGTGCGTGCGTGCGTGCGTGCGTGCGTGCGTGCGTGCGTGCGTGCGTGATATTCAGTGAAGGTAGCTCATGCGTGGGGAAACGCGCACGTGTGTACATGCGTGATATTAAGTGAAGGTAGCTCATGCGTGGGGAAACGCACACGTGTGTACAGTACATGCGTGATATTCAGTGAAGGTTGCTCATGCGTGGGGAGGCGCACATGCGTGTGCATGCGTGATATTCAGTGAAGGTAGCTCATGCGTGGGGAAACAGTAGAGTGCTTTCTGAAATATACAAAGAAGCACCGCTCAATTCTCTTAAAGCGAAATTATATCAGTTTTGGAAGTGCAAATGTCTCTGGAGTACGTCTGAACTAAAAGAGAGTTTTTTTCCCTGAGGCTGTCAGAGCCTTGAACAAGGACAAGGACAAAACAATTATGACGAAAATACAAAATAAATAAATGAAACCAAACAATCTGTGAATAGCCCATTGTAGTCTTTTTTCTCACGCCGGTATACTCACACTAACACTAGTGTGTGTGTGTGTGTGTGTGTGTGTGTGTGTGTGTGTGTGTGTGTGTGTGTGTGTGTGTGTGTGTGTGTGTGTGTGTGTGTGTGTGTGTGTGTGTACGCGGTCAGAGTAAAGTTGTACCTCCATTTCACTAAGACTAGACTCTAGCCTTAGTGAAACGGACCTGAGTTACAACTTTACTCTGGTTGGCTACTACTGGACTGGAGGGTTTAAATGGTTAACCACTTACTGTAAATCGGCTATTTAGGTGGTTAACCACTTAAACCCCAGCATCCCATTGTGGGGAAAGCTTTTTTAAAGACTACAATGGGTGTTACACAGTATGACTTCGTCTTTAATTATACATCAAATCATCAGCTACAGCTCTAGTTGTCTTGTTGTAAACCAGTGGGTGTTTACAGATCGTTGCCCTGACCCAGGGTAAATGACACGTTGTTTTGCCAACTCAGCATGTTAAGGACATGCATGTTTGTGATCTTACTGATAAGTTACAGTAGGTTGCCCAATAATATCATATTTTCTGTTAAAGAATAACAGAATGAAAGGTACGGTTAGGTTATGCCCACATTATGGCCATTGCCCGGGTGCCTGCAGATAACCCAGAGATAACGTTGATTATGAAATTCAAACAAAAAAGAAAACGTCAAAGATTTAGAGTAAAATACAGCCCGACACATTTGTGTGAGATTCTATATTGAGAGTTAACATTAAGGATTATGAAAGCTGTTCAGAAGTATTTTTCCCTAGGTGATGAGAAATATGTGCCAACAGTAAAAAAAATATGTTTTGCAAAAAGCGGCCTTCTGGTGGCATTATAACAGATCGATGTGAACAATTCTGGGGTGACCGTTAACGGAAACAGCAGATCTACAACCTCACGTGAGCTATTTTCAGCGAAGATAGCAAAAACAAAAGGATCCTGGAGGTCAACTAAGTATATGGAGTTTAAGTGGTAAAACAAGAAGTAGTTTCTGGCAGCAGTGTGGCTAAACATTAGTTATCGATGCTAAGTTACTACAGTAAGTGTGCTGTTTGAGGTTTTTATAAAGTGGGGTCCGAAGTCCTGACGTCACTCGCTCATCCCCTGGGTCACAGACGTTTTTCTCTATGGAAAATAACATTGGGTCATCTTAGAATCGTCTCATATAAGAATTGTGGTGCTAAAATAAACACATTGGCCCGGCGACATTGTCAGGGAGGTGGCTCTGTATCGTTTACGATAGTCAGTCACTCATATTTTATACAGTCTGTTTCTGGCTAAAACTTAATTAATTTGGCGGTAACATTAGCATTTTCTCAACATCAGTTGATGCTTCATATCCATATGAGTCAAGCCGCCGGGCTCATTTATTTATTTTTTTTGGAACACAGTTCTTAAATGCAACGATATTAAACACAGACAATTAAAAAATATATATATGTGACCCATGATAGCATGCATAAATTACGTCAGACTTCTGTGCTCCCTCCACCTCCTATGCCGTCTAAATTAAATGTACGATGCTGTGGTTGTATGATGTTATATCTGTGTATCTTAACTCATGCCTTTGAAGGGCTCAAAATTTAAATTGTTTGTTCTGTGGATTGTAAGTGAATCTGTACATTAACTTTGGATGAACCCATAACATGAACCCTTTGAAGGGTTCATGTTATGCAATAACTCTGTATCTTATGCTCTGCTTCTGGGGGTGTTTGTGATCTCAGATTCTGTCTCATGCTCGCTTGCGCAGATAATCTGTAGGAGCAGAGTCACACCGCCAAACTGAATGCATTAGCATTTGCAAAAAATGGTTATTCCTGACGAAAGTGTCTAACTGAACTAATGCTATTTACAGTACATTGGCTACTGCTATTTAAAAAAAAACTTGAAAAATGTGGAAGATTTTTGAAACATTTGAAACACAAATCTTGTATGGGGGTCCCTCGCACAAAATCATTTCAGGTGGGAGGCTTTCGTGGCCAAATACATATTATTTGGGGGGGAAATGAACCACTGTTTCAGAATGTGTCTCTTGTTAAAGTGTAAATGTGTTTTAACTTTGTGAAGCATGTTGGTTTAACAACAAGACGCCCTATGAATAATCCATGACTGTGGCAAAGCAGCCTAATGAAGAACAATGGCAAACACACTGGAGGCATAAATGAGTCTGAATGTTCCCAGAGAAAAAGGTGACAAACACAGTCAAATCTCAGTGTTAAGTCCTCTCCCGTTTTACTCTGAGCATGTACGTACAAATGGAAGCAAAATCACCCGTAAGGGTCCATCTGGTTCTATTTGAACACTCTCTGTGTAATTGATGATTTTACTGTGAAGGTATAGGAGTAGAGCAGGCTGAGATGTTTTATTCATTCGTCAAGGGGAAATCTATAGTATGGTGGAGACTATGGAGAGAGAGGGGTGGGGAGGGGGGATTAAGAGAATATATCGTCGGTGTCGGATGGAAACCTCATGTCCAAAACCCTTCCATTTTTATTGCCGTTGCGAGATTGTAGATCCGCTATTTTCACTACTTTAGGGCGACACCCCTGTATGATGAAGTAGGGCAGTGGTTCTCAAACTTTTTCGTGCCAAGGACCCCCAAATAGACACTTATTAGACCGCGGACCCCCATTTGAAAAGATAAGCCAGGGACCCCCATAATAGAAGATTTTTATGGCTCTCTAGAAGTGATTTCAACCATTTTAATTTCAAGGACCCCCAGTTTGACATGCATGAGGGCTACGGACCCCCATTTAATGGCATTTCTATCACTTGGACCGCAATTTATATTGTAAAATCTATGTCAATTTAACTCTGAGAGTGTACAAATGGAACCAAATGGACCCGTAGGGTCCATTTGGTTCCATTTGTACACTCTCAGAGTTACCGACCCATAAGGGTCCATTTGGTGCCTAATCTATCATTTAGCTGGAGACCCCCTGGAACTCCCTCAAGGACCCCTGGGGGTCCCCGGACCCCACTTTGAGAACCATGGAAGTAGGGCATTAATTTAAGAAAAAAAATAACAATTTGAAACATGGAGAATATACAAGGTTTCTGTCCGACGGCAACGATGTGAGAATATAGTATAAATGGATATGTAGGACTCAGCCCTGTGTCCATCAAACCTAGAAGAGCGTGCAAGCTGCTGCCAGGATAGAGTTCCAGGTACAAAGGTAAATACCGTCAATATTGACAATCTGTCACTCGGAGCGGAGCCAGCCTTTCAGACAACTGCTCTCTGTCAAATGTGTCAAAATGTCACAGCTGTGATTCACGTGAAGTTGTGACGTTTTCCTCAAGCAACATGACTAATCGTACACAGTGACAAAACTCTGCTGTTTTACTCAGTGTTTTGCTTTTGCCTGCTTTGTTTACCACATCTGCTGTACAAACTAGGGTGTGTGTGACTGTGTGCGTTGTTACGTGTGACTGATATTGAGTATGTGTGTGTGTGTGTGTGTGTGTGTGTGTGTGTGTGTGTGTGTGTGTGTGTGTGTGTGTGTGTGTGTGTGTGTGTGTGTGTCCGTGCGCGAGTGCGCGCGTGTGTGTGTGTGTGTGTGTGTGTGTGTGTGTGTTTGTGTGAGTGCGTGAGCCTGTGCACCAGTAAGTGTTGTGTAAGTCTCATAAGTAAAACAGATACCCCAGTTGGCTCAACACAAAGAACTCAATGTTGTGTAGCCTGTAAAAAAAAACACACACAAATAAAACTCAACTTGTTGGAATCCGTCGGTTCAGTTCAAAGTGAAGAGCTTTTCCAACCTTCACCTCCCTCCATAACTTGTTCTGACTGCATGTTCATTCAGCAATGTCCTGGTGCGTGTCCATGAGTCCTGTCTGTGCTGTATCTCATGGTCACTGATCATACTTAAACCCTCCACAACTGTACTGAAAAATGTAGGGTGCCACTTCTTCCTCGGCCTAGTGGCAATGTGCGTTTCACGGCAATCGGACGCTGCATTCATGATTTGAGGTATTTTGTTCAAAACGGACCACTCCTGCAAACTTTGGAAGGCAATTTTTGCCAATCAGGATGGAATATAAAAAAATCACACCCAGTAATATAAACAAATGTGTTTTACAAAAATCTGCCTCCTGGTGGCGTTATAACAGGACGATATGAAACATTTGGGGCAGAGGTTCTGCTCTGGCATCCAGAGAGTGTGTGTGCACAGTTTCGCGTCGATCGGACGGACACACATACGAACGGACGGATCGACGGCTTGACAGGGGGCAAAACATAGTCTCGGCCACGCCTTCGGCCAGGCGGAAACCGATTTGAACTAATTATGATTATTGACTCATTTTCTGGGGACTTCCAGAAACCCCCTCAAGGACCCCAAGGGGAACCCGGACACCAGTTTTAGAACAACGGATCTAAATAAAAATCTTAACATTTGTGTTCAAGCGAAACAAATATAATAAACTAGAAAAAGTGCTCCTCAGAGCACAGGTTTCCGCCAGGTCAGGTAGGTTTTTGTGGGCCAGCAATGTTGGGAATTCGCCAATCAGGCTGGAATGTGAAACATTTGACGGATCGGACGGATCAGTCTTGATCACTTGACTAAAGAGATAATATGTACCGATTTGCGTGATGTTTGGACAACATTTGTAGGAGTAATATAAAAAAGAAATGTTATGCAAAAATCGGCCTCCAAGTGGCGCTATAATAGGGAAGATTTTGGGGCAGATGCTCTGCTGTGGCATCCAGGGAGTATGTGTGCACAGTTTCGCTGCGATCAAGCCAACGGTGCCGGAGATTAGCTGTACACAGACATAATGACACACGGACGGGCACACACACACACACGAACGGACGGACAAGGGGCAAAACATACTCTCTCGCCATGCCTTTCGACCTGACGGAGACAATGACAAAACATCTGAACAAGTCACCAACGTTCTGTATTATCTGCATAGTAAAGTAGCATCTATCAAAAGGTGACAAAAAGGGGATACAAGGAGAGAGAGTGCTAGGGGTTGAGGTGGAGTCTGAAGATGTGACTACTATAGGACGTGTGGAGCATTGGCCAGGGTGTTTTATGGTAGGCTCGAACAGCATTGCTGAGTTACAGTGTGCAGGCAGCAACTGGAAGCTAGCGAAGGGAGGGAGGAAAAGGGGGGAGAACTGTGGAAACAGTGGGGAGGTTGAAAACCATGGCGTGCTCTGATATTGTGGATAATTTGAAGTGGCTTCAGTGAGCATGCTGGAAGGCCAGTAAGTCAAGACTGGAGATAACTGAGGCCAGGATAAGGAGCTGGGAAAGCTCCTTGGTGAGGAAGGGAGGGATGTCATAAGGTGAAAGCATCTGTTGAAAATAATAGAGAGGGCACCTGAAATCCCCACTTGAATGGAGTTGCTCACCCAGCGCATACTCCCTTTTCGACCCTTCTTACAGGTTGGGAAATGTGACGGGCGGGGCCTATATGGGGCCTATGTGACGCGCTTTGCGTCACCTCCGTGCGCAACCCTGTGCGCAAGCTCGTGAGTCAAGCCCATTGGTCGAAACCTTTTCCGCTCGTTCATGTGTGTGGCCCCAGCCGTAATAAGCTGCAGTACCTACGGAATGCTACAATGTGTGCCTAAAAGAACAGCTTACTGTCTAGGTAGGACAACACCCAGGCTCTTGGCAGTTGGAACAGAAGCCACCAGTTGTCAAATGGAAATAGTGAGATCCTGCATGGGACAGGACTTACCTGGGAGTGCAGAGAAGCTCGGTCTTGTCTGCGTTCAGCTTGAGGTAGTGGGAAAGATATCCACGGTGAGATGTCAGTCAGGCATGCGGCAATGCACTCTTCAACCTGTGTGGCAGAGAGGGGAAAAGGAGAAAAACAGTTGAGTGTCATCAGCATAACAGTGATAGGAGAGCCTGTGAAAAGAGATGACAGATTTATTTATTGGATGTGCCTGCCTTCTTGCCAGAGATGACAGGACCAAGAGATTTAGTGTAGGGGGGGAGGCATGTACAGACCCCTGTGGTTCTTTTACAAGTTTAGCATCAAAAGGATCATAATCCTGGAGAGGTGTTTTTAAGGATCAAACAATTTCATGAACCTCTTCAGGTGTGAGCGCATTGAAGTGGGCTCTTGTGACTCAACATAAAAGAAAACACGTTGAAGTCATTAACAACTGCTGTCGGCTTTCTAATAACATGACTTTTTAACATTCGCCCTGCCAGACTGTGCTATACGCTAGTGTCAGGTACTCTCAAGCCAGCCGATCTCTTCCACAATCTTTGAATGCTACGCCAACACAGCATAAATTGGGCAGTAGACCTGCTGTGGATGAAGGCCATAATGTTGGATGGAGGCCATAATGTTGGCAGTGGCCCAATGGAGAACGTACCTCTTTTACAACCACTGGCTTTCTTTCCATCCTTGACACTGGGCCAGCAAAGAAATCTGCATGTCAGCTTTCTGTGCCAGGAGTCGAGGGCTTTTGTAAGAGTTGCAGCTCTAATATTTTCTATTTTGCGTGTGAACTACAGTAACACCAGTGGGGCCTCCTGGACAAGGTTCCATTTTCAGTAGAATAAATCATCTTGTCAGCTGGTAGGTAGGGCTGCAACTATCGATCATTTTTGGGGGGATTATTCGATTGATTACCTTTTCAATTAATCAAACAATCGAGAAGTGTTTTATTATTATTATTTTAATATAACGAGTTGACCTTAATTTCTTTTATTGTTTTCCTAACCAAATGAATTGATTAAACCTTATATTATACTATACCGTAAAATGGTGTTGAGCTAAAATAACAAAAAATAGCCGATCTACAAGCAAAAATAGCAGATATGCAAGCTCACAACACACTTGCAAATCTGCTATGTTTGTTATGTTTGCTTTTGTATTTCAAAAATGAAAGAAATATGTTAAATTATTTTCAAAATCGATTATTTTATTCAAACGTGCATTTATGCATTAACAACTTAAGCCCTGTTTCAAACAGTGAAATTATAGAAGACAAGTTGTGAACTTCACTTTTATAAAGGCAAAATGTGAATTAATAGCAGCATTTTTATTATTTCCTGGTTATGCAGGAACTCCAGTTAATTGTGATGGAGCTAAAAATAGATCTATATGTATATTTGTTTATAATCAATTAAATTGATTAATTCGATTCACTGTGACACCCCTTCTTTTTAATTGTCTCAGAATCACATTCTGTCTTGGTACTTTCTTTCTTTTCATACCAAAGTGTAAAGTGTTAATTCAACTCCCAGAGAGTACAAATGGAACCTAATGAACCGGTAGGACCATGAGTGCAAGGCGTTTCTCCCTTCATTTTACAAAGTGCTTCTACTGTTGTAAAAAAGTGCTCTCTTGAAACAGAATGCTGAAGCAACAATTCCTATTAAAACAATTCATACTGTAACATATCGCACATGAACTGATATATATAAAAGGTTTAGCTTAGTTTCAAATGCCTCTAAAGATTGTCTATGGAGCCATTTCTAAATGTTCCTTAAAGGAATAGTTCACCCAAAAAATGACTTGTTTTCTACCAATTACGCACCCCATGAAGCATTGAATTCATGGAGATTGTTTTGTTTTTGTCGCATTCCTAAGCCAATAATTTGATGACTCCTTTGAGTCTCCTACTGGATAAATTAGCATCTTTCCGCCGATAATCAAATTATAGGCTTAACAAAAAAATCTCCATGAGTTCAATGCTTCATGGGGTGTGTAATTGATGGAAAATAAGTCATTTTCTGGGTGAACTACTCCTATAAAGAATCCACGTGGTACTTTCTTATAAACTCTAATGGTGCTAAATAGACTCAAACTGTCAACAAAAAACAACACTGAACATTCCAACTCGTATGTTGTTCCCTTGTGTGTCTGGATAACACATTACAAGACTAAAGTGGCCCCTAGGCAGGATTTTCTTTTTAAATCTTGTTTGGGACCAAATGCTGGACAGACTAACAGCACTGAAAAACCACACCATCCTTGAGGCTTTGATGGATAGAAAGCATCCATCAAAGGTGGGTGTCTCTTTGTTCCGTTCCGCCATCATATAGAACAGGGTACTTTTCTACGTTGTTCGCCTCATCCACAATTTTTGAAGCGCTGACATCAACCAACAAATGTAATACGTGCAAAGGAATACAGCACAACACCGTACTGCAGTTCACAGACAAACCTATTCTTTTTGCAGGATATATGTGCACACCTTTATCTATTTCATAAAAAAACTGACTTGTGGCCCGGACGGCTGGCGTAGCGTCGTTTGCTGTGTGTCACTCACCATCTCTCTCTCCCCATTTCCTGTCAGTCTAAGGGTAATCTATCAAATAAAGGCAGAAAAAGCTAAAAAGAAAAAAAAACTGACTTGTGTTTCTCAGAAGAGAGTGTAGAACGGTCAAACAAGTGAAAACACAAACATATACAACCGCTACAATACAAGTTTGAACTTCAATGCTTGGATGGATGCCATGTATATTTTCGTGGTGTGCCGCACATTGATGCTCGAAAATAGAACGTTGCTCTGAAAGACACGCCAACAGGTTTTGAAGCATCCACTTGACGCCTCGAGTTTGACTTCAGTCGTTAAAAACAAACAATGGCGGCATTTGTTGAAGCGCGGCGTCTGGCCCGTTCTATCTGTCAGGGCCTTTAATGCCTTATTTATGCTTCGTCATACGACATAAATAGCAGACCTACAACTCCACAGCGTGTCACATCCAACATTCAACATTTATCACGCTACAAAATATAAATCGGGCCTATAAGCCTGATTTACATTTAACGGTAGTTGTGCTCGCTGCATGTTCCACTGAGAGGAGACCCCGTGGCAGACCAAGGTCCAGATGGGGGGGATTACATCTCCACACTGGCCTGGGAACGTCTCGGGATCTCCCAGGATGAAGTGGCTAATGTTGCAGGAGAGGGAAAGTCTGGAGCTCTCTGCTGAAACTCTTGCCCCTGCGACCCGACTCCGGATAAGCGGTTGAAGATGGATGGATGGATGGTAGTTGTGCTCTGGTGTCACACACAGCAAATCGTTGCTGTCGGCCAGAAACCTCTTATCTCCATATTTTAACGTTTTCTGTTTTTCTTCGTAAATTTGATCATATTGATCATATCGTAATTCCTGTTTTCACTCTACACACTAAAATGTCTTCGCCTGAAAATAGCTGATCTACAAGCTCACAAGGTGTCGCAAAGCGTTGCATTGTGACCTTGTAGATCTGGTATTTCTGCCGGATGTTTGCCCCCAGAATAGGGACGCTAGGGTTCAAGTGTGGTGAAAATTAAAAAAAAAAAGCAATCATGTTGAGATGAATGGCTAGCTCATATGATTATGGCATTGAGAAGTATGTGTGTGTGAGGGGGGTCTGCATTCAGACATTAACCCATTAAGACTGGGAACGCATCTGTGTCACTTTATATTTCTTTGGCTATTCAACAATAGCAGATCTACAAGCTCATTGCGAGTGCCGCGCAATGAGCTTGTAGATCTGCTATTTGTTTTAAAAGAAGACGTGAAAATGTGTGCAAATCTTTGAACATATTTTTTTTTTAACTCAAATCTTTGCTTCTGGGGGTCCTTGGAACAAAATGTTTTCAGATGGGGGTCCGCGGCCAAATACATATCATTTTGGGTTCTCAAAAGTTTGAGAACCACTGATATATATAGCGACTTACGTTTTGTAAAAAAAAAAAAAGATTTTAAGACATTTGTAAAATCCCCCAGAAGCAAAGATTTGAGTTCAAAATGTTTCACGATTTTTCAAAAATAGCAGATCTACAAGCTCGGTACTTGGTGCCGCGCTATGAGCTTGTACTTTTGTTCTAGGGACCCCCAGAAGCAAAGATTTGAGTTAAAAAATATATATATGTTCAAAGATTTGCACACATTTTCACACCTTCTTTTAAGAAGAAATAGCAGATCTACAAGCTCATCTGCTATTTTTGAATAGCCCAAAGAAATAAAATAAAATGACACAGATGCGTTCCCGGTCTTAATGGGTTAAAAAGCTTGTCTGATCCGTCCAAGGTAATAGCAACAACATGCGAGCCGTCTCCCTGCGGTTGGCCTCTGTTGCATTTCCTTTTTTGAAAAGATTTATTTTCCTTTTAGGTTACAGTATTGGAGTGGCCCAGATAAACAAAATCATTTCTGAGAAGACGGTTCCGGAGAAACCTCCCCGCTGTGGTGTCATGATGACAGAGATCATCATGAGCTCCACCAAAATTGTCCTTCGGGGGCCGCAGGCAGCTGGTGGAAAGTAACTAAGTACATTTACCCAAGTACTAGTACTTATACAGTAAGTTACATTTTTTCTTTTGTATTTTAACTTTACTGTAGTATTTCCAATGTTTTATTATTTTACTTCTACTCCACTACATCTCAGAGGCACATGTTGTACTTTTACTTCACTACAATTATTTTACAGCTTTAGTTACTAGTTACTTTGTAGATTTTGATTATCCACATACAAAACATTCAGTAACCACTTAAGCCCTATACTGTATATGTACTTCAGCTATTTGAAAATAGCCGATCTACAAGCTCACAACGGCTCGCATCGCGACGCGTTGTGAGCTTGTAGATCTGCTAAGATTTTTACACATTCTGAAAACTTGTGAAATGAGTGAGTACTTTCACTTTTGATACTTTAAGTACACTTTGATGCCAATACTTTTGTACGTTTACTCAAGTACATTTTGAATTCAGCACTTTTACTTGTAACAGAGTATTTCTATATTGCAGTATTGATACTTTTACCTAAGTAAAAATGTTTAGTGCTTTTTCCACCACTGGTGTGTTCTGTGTTGACCTGGGTTCACCGAGTAGATTTTGAATACCAGATTTTTCCTAGAATATTTCTACTTTTGTGGTGTTAATGTGTGTACTTCTTCCATCATCACTGGAGAGAGGAGCAAAAGCACACAAACAAAAGGCCCAGCCAAGAAGTGAGATGGACGGGCTTTCCATGCTGGGACAAAATCAAGGTCACATTAGTAGCCTCACTAGAACTCAATTACAGATAATGGGTCTGTGCTTTGTGGTTTATTGTCACGTATCGGAACTGCATTCGGCTGGCGCAGTTTGTAACGGCTTTATCTCTTCAGCTTTTTGGAGGCTGAGAAGTCATGAGAGGCAGCGGGTCAGCCACAATCACTGAAGACAAACTGTCACTTTATACAGGCATCTTAAGCACTAGGACAACCTAAGCACTAGGACATGAAGGGTACAAACTGTTCCCTTCGTAATAATTCCCTTTTCGTTTTTATTTTTTTCATGGGTGTTTGTTTTATAATTATCTTTTATTAGTATTACTAATGCTGCTATAACGTCTGAGGAGTCGAACAAAAATGCAAGATATAAAAATCAAGACCACCTTGAAATTTATGAGAAGTACAAATCTGGGAATGGAGGGTAAAACTGATCTACTATATTCACTGTTTTTTAACTATTTAAAGACCCACTTCCCCCAAAATTATGCTTTTCTTTTGTTTGGATAATCTCTTTTTGGAGCGTACCTTTTACATCTTAAGTCTGGTCTTCAGACATGCACTCACTGAAAGCTGGCTTGACACAGGGCACGCAACTCAGACAAGGTGCGACATCACACACCAAACTCCAATGACACACCTCACTAAATGAATGCATTAACGTTAAGTGAAACAAAACAAGTGCTCCCCATAACCCAACATGTGCATCCAGGGAGTCACTGGCTTGTTGTTTTCTTCATGGCGCATTTGGTGTGCTGTGCATTCTCTTGGATTACCTAAATTCAGGAGGATCAAACGTATGCATAATTCATATAGGATATGGAATACTAAATTAGGGCAAAAATAGAGCAAAGAAAAAGGTACTGAAAAGCTCCTTTAGGAGTGTCTTTTGGCGATAAAATGGTTTTTTTTACATTTATTGAATAGAAAAGATTTTTCTGAAGATGTAGACCTGCTTTTAGAAAATCTATTTTGAAATGTTTCACTTGTGCCCAAAATAGCGACAACCGGTTTAATGCAGTTAATAAACACACCGATTGCTTATTATCATGGCCCTGAGTGTTTGGTTTGGTTTGATTCGATAGACCGATGGTTCTATAAGTGGGGTTCGGGGACCCCAGGGGTCCTTGAGAGAGTTCCAGGGGGTCCCGAGCAAAATGAGGAACAGTTTAAACACTTAAATCCTGATCTATTTTTTGGCAACTCAAAAATAGCCGATCTACAAGCTCTACAAGCTCACAACAACGACGATTGCGACGTGTTGTGAGCTTGTAGAGTGATTCATTTTTGAAAACATTGACAAATCTTCTCTTATGGTGGTCTCTCGGGCACAAAATCTGTCCAAAAGGTGGGGGGGGGGGGGGGGGGGGGCACGACCCAAACACATATCAGTCCGGGGGTCCTTGACATTGAAAATGTTTCAGATGGATTAGACACCTGCCGAAAAAGCCCCCACTGCCTGCAGTCTAGTGATGTGCCATGCTCTTTGAGTCGGTACCGTTCTCCTCCTCGGACAAAAGGATGGCTGGTGATCCAAGGTGATGCATCAGAGAGCTGCAGAGGCTTCACGCAGACACAGCCAGGCCCCGGGTGGGATTAGCCCGGAGTGGGACTTCAGGAGGGGTTGCTTGGTAACCGCAAGCCTCCTCCAAATGCTTGACGAAACATAAGGGACAGGGGCGGCGTTTTCGCCCATGAATAGTCAACAACGCTGCGACGTGCGACATTAACGTGCACTGTGTTAAGACTATACTCGACTGTGCACACACCTGACGACCCTGTTAAGTGCCTGGAGTGAGTGTATGTTTGTGTGCACGGCACGCAAGTATTGTAGATAACTAAAACTACCGGCGAGAACAGTTTTTTGTATGATTTGTCAGCACAAACGAGCATGAGAGAGGCATTAATGTTTATGAGACTGGGATGTCTACATTACTTGAGTCAAATGCCTTAACAAAGTGCTGTGTTTGCATGCTCTGAACTTTTTAAAGGTTAGTTAGTCAACTATGGTTAAAAAGTATTTTTGTTGAAACGTTAAAGCTCTATATTCCGATCATCGCTATAGAGTGTTTATTCAGTAGCCGGAGTCTCGCCATCTCTCCAGCAAGAGCTGGAGACACAACGTGACACGTCGTGAGCTTGTAGATCGGCTATTTTCGGACAACCAAGCATAAAAGAACTTAGTAATAACCAGGGGTGCACATAACTTTTTAGGTCTGGTACGCAGAAGAGCACCTGGACATGTGACTTGGTGCGCATGGCGCCCGTCCCGTTTTGTCAACGGGGGGGGGGGGGGGGGGGGGGGGTCAGCCCGGACAGTTTTGTCAACGGGGGGGGGGGGTGGAAGGACGCTCTGCTTCTAAATTCCGCCGATTTTCGTCGTTTTTTTTTTCTCACGCTGTTACATAAAGCCCCCAAGGTTGGTGCCCTGTGCTGCTGCGCTGATTTTATCCGCCAGATTGGGACGTTCACGGCATATTTTGCACCATTACGGTGCGTTCATCATCGGTGACGAGTGCCTCTAACAGCCGCTGCTGGCTGTGTGCACGCTGCGAGGCAGTGCGAGGCGATGCGAGGCGACGCGAGTCATATCTCTACCCCTGTGCCTAATGGCTGTACATGGGGCCGACGGGTGCTTTAGAGTGATTGTGTGAGTGTGGCTTCAGGAAGTAAATTCCTAGCCTCGATCTCCAGGCTTTTATTTTTTAGTTTTGCTAAAAAATAAAAGCTTGGAAATTCCTGTCCCAGCTGTTGGTGCGCAAAAGCGCCTCGCGTCGCCTGATGTGGTGCGCATTTTTTATTTTGGGTGCGCATGCGCACCTGCGCACCAGTTATGTGCACCCCTGGTAATAACTAACATTTTAGTCTAGTTTTTATTTGTTCACGAAATTGACAGTATATTTAGTCATAGTTTTAGTCACCATAGCTTAGTTTATATTTAGTATTTGTCAGTGAAAAAAGGTAGTCGAGGAACATTTTTCGTCATAGTTTTAGTCGACGAAATGAACACCGTCTTGGCAGCAGCAGTGGGAGAAAATGGGCCCACACGTATCCATCACTACGTCTGAGATCCGGGAGATGGGAGTCAAAAGGTGAAGACCTACATCACGTGGGCAATGGACCCTGCTGAACCGCCTGCGTATTGGGTCGGCCACTTCAAATCATCCATGAATAAGTGGGGCTTGCCAGGCAAGATGTGAGTGTGGCGAGTCTGAGCAGACTGCCAAACATTTAATTACCACTTGGCAGAAGCTGGCATCTTCGACGTGGTACCATGCAGAGATGGCCACATGACACTGAGCTGGCCATCTAATGACAGTGGTGGGAAAAAGTACTCCAATTTTTTAACTTAAGTAAAAGTATCAATACCGCGATGTAGAGAAGTACTCTGTTACAAGTAAAAGTCCGCAATTAAACATTTACCTGAGTAAAAGTACAAAAGCATTGGTGTCAAAATATGCTTAAGTACTAAAAGTAAAAGTATTCATTATGCACAATATCCCATTTCACATGTTTCCAAATGTATAAAAATCTTTTGAAAATAGCAGATCTACAAGCTCACAACGTGTCGCAAAGCGACGCGTTGTGAGCTTGTAGATCTGCTATTTTCAAATAGCCATGGCTGAAGTGGTTAATGTATGCTTTACAAAATAACTAGTAGCTAAAGTTTTCAAATAATTGTAGAGGAGAGGAGGAATAGAAGTAAAAGTACTGAAAATTGGAAATACCCCAGTAAAGTAAAAATACGTCATAATTGTACTTAAGTACAGAAGGCTACTTGAGTAAATGTACTTAGTTACTATACACCACTGCTGAGCAGACTGCTAAACATATAATTACCACTTCGCAGAAGCTGGCATCTTCGACGTTGTACCAAGCCATCTGATGATACACGAAAGAAGATGGAGAGAGAACTCCACAAAGATAATGTAAAAACTTCAATTCTAGCGCTCCAGTATGAGTCATCTCTCCTGATTCAATAAAATTGGTGTCCTGACGTGACAATCTATAGTTTCTGTTTACTGGATACCTGGAGACAGACCCCTGTTACTGAACAAGTACTCTCTATAGCATTGGTTCTCAAAGTGGGGTCCGGGGACCCCCAGGGGTACTTGAGGGGGTTCCAGGGGGTCCCCAGCTAAATGATGGATAGGAACTAAATGGACCCTTATGGGTCTGTAACTCTGAGTGTTCAAATGGAACCAAATGGACCCGTTCCATTTGTACACTCTCAAGAGTTAAGTTAACATTGATTTTACAATATAAATTTGGGTCCCAGAGATAGAAATGCCATTAAATGGGGGTCCGTAGCCTAATGCATGTCAAACTGTGGGTCCTTGAAATTAAAATGGTTGAGAATCACTGCTAGAGCCGTAAAAATCTTCTCTTATGGGGGTCCCTGGCTTATCTTTTCAAATGGGGGTCCGCGGGCTAATAAGTGTCCATTTGGGGGTCCTTCACATGAAGAAGTTTGAGAACCACTGCTCTATAGCAATGATTGCTGAAGTGAGCAGACCCACTCTGAAAAATAACTGAAACCAAACTGAATTGATACTAAAATGACAAAAACTAAATACAATTAAAACTAATGAAAGATACAAAACTATGAAAGAGTCCAGCAGTGCAAAAACGTAGCGGTGAGTTTAGGCCTATTTTTCATTTATTCTGTATCATTTAGTTCAGGGGTCTTCAACAGGGGGTCCGTGACCCCTAGGGGGTCCTCAGAGTTACTACAGGGGGGGCCGCCAAATCCTTATCTTTTTACATTAACCACTTGAACCCTTGCATCCCTATTCTGAGGAGAACTTATCCAAAGAATAGCAGATCTACAAGCTTGTAGATCGGCTATTTTCGGCAAAGAGGTTTGGTGTAGAGCGAAAAAAGACCAAGTAAAAAAAAAAAGTTTAACCTGAAACACAATTGTATACAATATAGAGGGGGTCCCTGCTTCATCTCTCTCTCAGCTAGGGGGTCCTTGGCCTGAAAACGTGAAGACCCCTGACTTAGTTTATCATTTATTTATTTATTTATTTCAAGAAAAATCTGAATGGATGAAAATGCAAACATTTTTCAAAAGATTTTCAGAAAAAAAACTAAAGAAAGACGAAATGTTCAGAAATATTCTAACATTTTCAAAAGGTGTTGTGAGCTTGTAGATTTGCCATTTCCAAAACTATGCAAATGGGACTTACGTGATTAATTCATAATGTTTTTTTTTTTTGTGTCCCGGGGAGAGACACCAAATTTCTCCTTTGGTTCTCGTGCTGAAAAAGGTTTGGGAACCCCTGATGTAGAAGTTCCCAGGCTAGTAGTAGCCTAGTGTACCAATGGGTTTTTTTGGCTGGAGCTTACTGCCTTGCTTCGGCTCTTGTCAGGGCTGTTTTTCCTATTCTGGGATGTCCCAGTGTGACCCGAGGCGAGCGCCCATGCCAAAGCTCTGAGCAGCGGCTAATGAAAGTAAGGTTCCAGCAGTTTATTTCAGCAACAAAATTCCCTGGCAAAAGATTCTAGGAGTTAGGCCACCAGCGTTTCATTAATTGTCAGTGTGAATGTGGAGAATTTGAAAGCTATATAGCAGTTGTTGTGGGATCTGAGGTTTTGAAGACGAGAGGGTTTTAGAAATGAGGGAGTGGGGTGTGCACGTCCAGGAGGTCGTGGGTTTTCTAGGAAAGGTGGCTGGCTTGGAGCCTCGTTGAAGGATCAATCTAAAATCACTTAATGTGCTGAGATGTAGTGGAGTAGAAGTATAAAGTACTAAAACAAAAAAACAAAAGTAAAGTAAAGTAAAAGTACCTCAAACTTGTACGGTACTTGAGTACATATAATTAGTGTAATTACAAAAACCTGATGATTTGAAGTGACCCTGTATTTTTTATGAATATTTTGATTACCCACTAAGGCTAAGCCATTCATCCATTCACTGTTAATGTGAACAGGAACCTTGCAGGCTATACTATATTGTGTCTGCTAACCTGGTTTCTAACTTTTGTTTGTTCTTGCTCCAAAAACAGAAGCAGACCTGAATGAGTGTAACATGTGTGACCTCGAGGTTCTCAAAGTGGGGGTTCTAAAAAAAAATTGGAAGAGTTAAAACATTTACTAAATGTTTGGCTATCCACAAGCTCACGACGAGTCGAATTGTGTGCTCACGACGTGTCGAATCGGCTATTTTTCAAAAACTAAAACTATCTTGACAAATCTTCTCCTATGGGGGTCCCTGGCACAGAATATTTTCAGATGGGGGTCCGTGGCCTAATACATATCAATTTGCCGTGGTGTGGTTGAGTGGTTCTCAAATGATGATGTTCTTGGATGATGTGTAAACGCATATCTCTCCATGTCTCTGAAATTTGTCGCAATGCGACATGTTGTGAGCGTGTAGATTGCCTATTTTCACTACTTCTTAAAAATGCGTGTTCAAATTTATGGAATTTCTTTCTTTTTTTTACGTTCTACGAAATAATAATAATTAAAAACAAAGTGTAGGAAACAAAATATAAAGGGGTATTCACTCACGACCGATACAAATTGGTCCGTGACCCACTGGAATTTAGACTTCTCTGCATGACCTCTTGAACCACCGCCCTGAGGCTCAGCTCACACTGGCCAAATGCTTCTAGGAAACTAGAAAGTGAGATTGATCACAGAGGGAGGGAACTGAACTGGTTGTTTGTCACTGAAAATATTTACTCACGTCAAGCTTCTCAACCACTTAAACCATGCTACTTCAACAGGGGGTCCGGGACCGCAAGGCGGGGTCCTCAGAGTTACTACAGGGTGGGCCACCAAATCTTTGTGCGATAGGATTCATCTATTTTTTTTACATTAACCCCGTTGAACCCTAGCATTCCTATTCAGAGGAGAACTTTAACCGAAAATAGCTGATCTACAAGCTCACAACGCCTCGCGCTGGGAGGCGTTGTGAGCTTATAGATCAGCGATTTTCACCAAAGAGGTTTGGTATAGGGGTGAAAAAGAGCAGACCAAGAACAAATTTTGTAAGTGTTAAGTGGTTAACTGTCTGAAAATACACATTAACATGAATCCAATGCGTCTAGGAAACAGAAAGGAAGGTTGCTTGTTTGTCACTGAATATATTTACTCAAGACAAGCTTATTAGGTGATTTGTGGCCCCCCCTGAACCATGCTCAAGTCAGGCTGACGTTAGGGGGATAATGATACCAGGAAAACAAGACAAAAGCCAGAGAAAACGACACTCACCACCACCACAGAGAGGTTCTCTGGTGAACAAGCAGCACATGGAGACATTTCTGCTTTATGCGAGGTCATAAACACAATGACAGACAGCGGTGTCCAACTTCACATCGTAGCATCCACTGGGACCTGCATGGTGAAACAATCACAGACCATGAAGTCTAATTTATAGGCTTCTCCAGTGTTTACTAAACATGGGGTCGGGGCCCGTTTTGGGCCACGGACCCGGTTTTATGGGCCACGAGATATCCTGTAACGTAATTGTTGTTTACTCTTTTTTTCCCTTTATTTTCTTTTTACAGTTTTCAGAAATAAAACAAATATCAGAAAAGTATCAGGAACTATCAGGAAGGAAAAAAAGCAGAAAAAAAAAGGAAAATGTTTTTAAAATGTTTTACAATAGCAGATCTACAAGCTCATGTGTCACAATGCGATTGTGAGCATTGTGAGCTTGTAAATTCACTAATTGCACTTTTTTAATTGGGCTTGTTTGGGAAGCCCAGGGCCAGGAGTCGCTTGCCGATAAGAACTATCTATCGATAAGACAGTATAAATTAGACTTGAGGTTGGTGATGTTCAGACAAGGAAATTGCTTGCTTGTGGTGACAAAACAAAATGGAACCTTCAACAATTGAAACTGCGGGTAGCCTACCAACAAGGCACATGTATTTTTATAGCACATTTCAACAATAAGGCAGATCAAAGAGCTTAATCCACAACCCTGAAATCCCTTATATGGCCATGTCATTCATTATAGGTGAAAACCTTTACAGATTTTGGCTATTTGAACAACAACAAAGTATATATGGCTTAATTAATGAATTGCCAGATGTGGAAAAAGTGTTCTGATACAATGCAACTATACTATGTTACAAGTAAGAGTGTGCATTAAACATTTTACTTGAGGCATCAACATATAGGTCTACTTACAATCCCAAACATAAAAGTACTCATTAAGCAGAATGACCCATTTCACAATCATATTACCTGGGTTGTATACTTAGTAATGCATGCATTGATGTACATTAAAGTTTTCAAAGCTCTCTGCTCTTTCAAGGAGGCAGCAAGTGTTACTGACCATTATTACGCTTAGACTATGGCACAACCTGGCTTCTTCTTTAGTAACTCATTTTCAAAGACTTTTATTGACCACTTTGAACCCCAGCATTCATATGGGGATCATTAGCCAAAAATAGCCAATCTACAAGCTCACAATAACACTTCAGGTTGTGATGCGTTGTGACTCACAACGCACCCTAACCCTAACTTGTGAGCTTGTAGATCGGCTATTTTTTTGGCAAAGAGATTTTAAAGACATGACAGAAGATGACACGTTAAATGAAGCGCGCCTTTGATGTTTGCTGCGCACTTCCGGCATATTCTGGGCGCCGTCTTACCCAACTTCTTTGCCATTTTTTTTTACTATTTTGAAAAACATTTTCAAGTAGTTCAAATAGCCAATCTACATCGACACATTGTGAGCTTGTAGATTTGCTATTTCAACTATTTGAAAATGTTTTTCAAAATAGTAAAAAATGGCAAAGAAGTTTAGGGATAATGGCGCCCAGAATAGGGCCGTTCGCGCGTAATGACGCACAGGGCCTGGCTGTGACTGACTCCATACATAACCAATATTCTCTAAATAAATATTGACTGATAATAAACTTGCGGTCTTATATATATGTATACAAAGCCATACAACCGACGTCAACATAAAAGTGAATCCATTAAAAATGTAACTTGCCTTGTTCAATAGGCTCTATGCACGGCAGCCATATTGTGAAGACATTCAAAGGTGTTACCAATGATACTAATGAAGGCTCTGTTCCATTCTGGTCAAACAGAGTCAGGGTGCTGATACTGTGCATGTTGGCTCACTGGAAACAGACCCTCATGGTTCCTTGAGGGGGGTTCCAAATGGCCTCTTACGGGTGTGTAACTCTGAGAGTGTACAAATGGAACCAAATGGACCCCATTTGTACACTCTCAGAGTTATGGGGGTCGTGGAAACCACTGTGCTGCACTAAATGGAACAGAGCCTTCATTAGTATCATTGGTAACACATGTGAAGGAAGTGATAATTATATTTATATATACAAAGCCCTATAACCGACGTCAACATAAAAGTGAAACCATTAAAAATGTTAACTTGCCTTGTTCCATTGAGCAGTTCATTTGGTGACAATGGCACCGGCTGCACCGCATAATGATGATGACACTGAGGCCAGCCAATAGGATCACCCTCGCACTGAGCGCTGGCTCTGTTAACAGGGCTATACACGGCTATAATCAATCAAATATTTTAATAAGGTTGTCATCATTTAATAACGTTGTCATCATTAACCCACACATATAAATAGCGACCACCGCTGTTGTTTGGACTCAGAATAATACACCACTGGTAGGCAGTGGTGGAAAAAGTACTCACATGTTTTTACTTAAATAAAAGTATCAAATACTGTAATGTATAGAAATACTCTGTTGCAAGTAAAAGTCCGGAATTAAAAATGAACTTGAGTAAAAACCAAAAGTAGAAAGTATACCTACTCATTAACCTGAATGTCCCATTTCACAAGTTTTCAAACGTTTAAAATGTATACAAATATTTCGATATTTTCAAATGGCCGCAATGTAGGGCTGAAGTGGTTAAAGTATGTTTTGAAATAATAATCCAGATCTACAAAGTAACTAAAGTGTTCAAATAGTGGAGTAAAAGTATAACATTTGCCTCTCAGATCATGTAGTGGAGTAGAAGTAAAAGTATTGAAAATTGGAAATACTCCAGTAAGTAAAAAGAAAAAAATACCTCAAAAGTGTAGCCTAAGTACAGTACTTGAGTAAATGTAGCCTACTTAGTTAGGCTACTTTACACCACTGGCCACAGCCACAGGCTATATTTATAAGAAGGGAATGAAACCAGTCGCATTTACATGTTAGAAAATATGATACGCGCACACACCACACGCACGCAGAGAAGTCCGAGCAGCGCAGTGAGTGACCTGAGCTGACCGCAGTGTTTTGGACATCAGTGTGATCTGTGTGTCATCTGTGTGTAAGCGTGGAGCGCCGTCTAGTGACTTCACATGGCCATAGGTTCACTTCCCACAACGTTTAGTTGAACTGAGTCAGTCAGCAGCTGTAGGCTACTCAGTGGTGGAAAGTAACTAAGTACATTTACCTAAGTACTGTATTTAAGTACAATTTTGAGGTATTTGTACTTTACTTGAGTATTTTCCAATTTCCAATACTTTTACCTCTACTCCACTACATCTCGGATCCACATATTTTACCTTTACTCCACTACATTTATTTGAAAACTTTAGTTGCAAGTTACTTTTTAGATTTTGATTTATTACAAAACATACATTACCCACTTCAGCCCTATATACATTTCGGCCATTTGAAAATAGCCGATCTACAAGCTCACAATGGGTCGTGATGCAAGGCATTGTAAGCTTGTAGATCTACTATTTTCCAAAAAAAAAAGATACATTTGAAAACTTGTGAAATGGGGCATTCTGCACAATGAGTACTTTTACTTTTGGTACTTTAAGTACATTTTGATACCAGTACATTTTGTATTCCGGACTTTTACTTGTAACAGATTATTTCTACATTGCAGTATTGATACTTTTACTTAAGTAAAACATGTACTTTTTCCACCACTGAGGCTATAGGATATCAATAGGGATTGTTGTAACCTGTGTATTCCATTCCAACACAACTCTGTCCAACTAACATGCCCCAAAGTGTTGAAATAGCCTTCAATTAATATGTAATTATGCTACGCTATAGCCTATTATAGGACCCTATAACTGTATATGTCCACTTGTCTTGTTTTGTACTGATGTCTGTTTTTGTATGGATATATCACCACATTTAGCAGTCTGCTCAGGGACTATACAGATGAAATTTAGCGTTTGGCTTACTCTGGCTCACTTATGTTGGTGTGAAAACTGACATGCTGATTCATGTGGACTGTCCCTGATGAATAAATACATAAATATATTAATAAAAGTAAAAACGTAAATCTTTTGACAACATTGAGTAAGTTTATGAATATAAACTATGGTTAAACAGTTTGCCAAAAATCTTATAAAATTGTATTTGTATTTGTATTTTAATTGAAATCTCTCTCTCTCTCTCTCTCTCTCTCTCTCTCTCTCTCTCTCTCTCTCTCTCTCTCTCTCTCTCTCTCTCTCTCTCCAGTAGAGAGTTGACGGGAGGTAAATCCCCACCATGTGAGTGGGCAGGGCGGTGCGGTGCTCCGGAACAGGCGTGTATCTGTACCTCCTCCCCTCCTCCTCCTCTGATTCATATAAAAAGAGCACCTCTCGGCGTCACGAGAGTTTTTCTCCAATGGGTGAAAGAAAGGAGGCGACGGATCCACTTGTCTCCTATTATAAGCAACGCTCTCTCCCTTTCTCCCAGCCGGCAGGCGGCCAGCAGCCAGGCAGCAGGTGTATACGCACGGGATAAGGACCCGGGTCTCCCACTTTGAAAGCCTACATCTTAACCGCAAGACTGAAGGGATTTTATCTCTAAACTTGGGGAGATATCAGATCTTTTAACTCATCAGGCCGAGGCTGTGTGAGCCACTCTGCTACACAGCCAGGCAGTGAGGCATCATTCATCCCGTTCCCCATCATCCAGTCAAGTGAAGTGATGCACGACTCCGGCGGCGTCCTGATCCAGGCCGCGCTGTGCCTGATGCTCCTGCCCCGGTTCCTCCTGGCGGCCACCATGCTGTGGCTCTTGGACTTCCTGTGCATCCGGAGGAAGATGCTGCTGAGGATGAGCGAGGGGGGTGGCGGTCAGGGTGACGGCGGTCAGGCGGCGGGGGGCGGCGGCGGCAGCAGCCGTCCGGAGCCGGACGACCCTCCGGTGTGCGTGTCGGACTCCAACAGGATGTTCACACTGGAGTCGCTCCGCGCCGTGTGGTACGGCCAGAAGCTGGACCTGTTCAAGGCGGCGCGGCTCGGGGGCGCGGCGCCCAACACCGAGGTGGTGCTGGTGCACGACCCGCGGAGACGGGTCCGGATCCTGGACTGCATCAAGGGGAGGAGACCCTTGATCCTCAACTTCGGCAGCTCCTCCTGACCGCCGTTCATGACGCGCCTCCAGGCGTTCCGGCGCGTCGCGGGCCAGTACGCGGACATCGCGGACTCCCTGCTGGTGTACATCGAGGAGGCGCACCCGTCGGACGGGTGGGTGAGCTCGGACGCGCCGCACCAGATCCCGCGGCACCGCTGCCTGGAGGACCGGCTGAGCGCCGCGCGGCTGATGCTGTCCGAGGTTCCCGGGAGCAGGGTGGTGGTGGACGCCATGGACAACCCGTCCAACGCCGCTTATGGAGCCTACTTCGAGCGGCTGTACGTGTTGCGGGACGAGACGGTGGTCTACCAGGGGGGTCGCGGGCCCGAGGGCTACCGGATCTCCGAGCTCAGAGACTGGCTGGAGCGATACAGGAACGATCTGAGCGGCTCGCAGACGGCCGTTCTCCATGTCTAGATAGAGCTAGGATTTTAGGAATGTTTTTTTATTAAAGCAGTGGTTTTCAACCTTTTTCATGCCAAGGACCCCTAAATTGATAAACATTTGGCCGCGGACCCCCACCTGAAAATGGCAGATCTACAAGCTCGCTATGAGCTTGTATATCTGCTATTCTTGAATAGCCAAAGCCAATGGTTAAAATGATTGTGACGCGATGTTAACTCATTTCGCAGGGGAGCCCCTGGCAACCCACCAAGGACGGTCCTAGTCCCTAGACCACTGGTGGTCCCCGGACCACTGGTTGAGAACCACTGTTTTTAAAAAATATTCCTAAAATCCTAGATCGATATTCTTTTTTTTTTTTTATAGCTGCCTGCAGCATGGCCCGTTTCATGCTTCAGTGGCAAAAAAAACTGTTCCAGATGCTGCTATATGAACTGAAGTGTCAACACGACACCTTTTTATTTTATTGTATTTTATATTCATTAATATGTCAAAATGTATAAATACCGGTCATTTTAAAGGCTGTCATCATGTGCTCGTGTGCCATTACTCTCTGATGATGATGATGGGCTTATTATAGAGTCATTTCAAACTGTGCAGAAATTTCACTTCTATATCGGTTATATTTAATTTGTGATCACTTTATTTTTATACTGTGTGTGTGTGTGTGTGTGTGTGTGTGTGTGTGTGTGTGTGTGTGTGTGTGTGTGTGTGTGTGTGTGTGTGTGTGTGTGTGTGTGTGTGTGTGTGTGTGTGTGTGTGTGTGTGTGTGTGTGTGTGTGCGCGCGTGTGTGTGTGTGTGTACTGGGTGCGTCCGTGCGTGCGTGTGTGCAGGTTAACAAACGTCTTTAACTCCAGTGAGTGTGAAGTTCGGTTTTTAAAAGGTTGCAGCCAGAGAACCGATACTGATGTAATTATACTGGAGCATGGATGATGTTAAACTGGGGGGATGGATTCTCCTTCACGATCAACCGCCAAACGCCCTCTGTAGCCTACTACTTATATAAAGATGTATATTTCATTGAACAAATGTTTTTTTTTTTGTTTGTTTGTTTGTTTGTTTTTTAATAAATGTCAAACATTGTTGAATTAATCTCGACTCCTCCAGAGATGGTATAAATACTCCTGAACTCCCCCCAGGGATGGAAGAAGTAGGCTATTCACATCTTTTTTACTTAAAAGGTAAGGTAAGTGATATTTTTTGGTTAAAACAAAACGTTTTTTGTTAAAAGGTTAAAGCATTATATTCTGATAGTAGTCATTGCTATAGAGTGTTTGTTCAGTTACAGGGGTCTCCCCTCTCTCCAGTTCTTTAATAAACAGAAAATACATTTTCAGGACAAAATGTCAGCCAATCAGGAGAGAGTACCCATTCATCAGCTACTTTTTTTATTTTTTTGTTCCAGTTCCAATTTGTTCAACACATTTCTTTGTGTCACCACTTTCACTTGTTTAATCTGTATCCTGACTGAGTTCTCTATATCCTGATTGGATAAAATTGGTATCCTGACCTGATAATGCATTTTCTGTTTATTGAAGAGCTGGAGAGACATGGAGACTCCTGTTACTGAACAAACACTCTATATAGCAATGAGTATATAGGCTACTATCAGAATATAGAGCTATTTAACACTTATTTTGACCAAAGAAAATCACTTACCCTATACCTAAAAGTATCAATACCTTTAGAAATATCCTGTTACAACTTACAAGTACAAGTTCGGTATTCAAAAGTGTTGGCATTGGCATCACTATACAGGCTACTTAAAGTACCAAAAGTAAAAGTACTCATTGTGCAGAAGGTCCCATTTCACAAGTTTTCAAATGTATACAAATCCTTTGAAAATGGCAGATCTACAAGCTCACAACGCAAAGTGACGCGTTGTGAGCTTGTTTATTTAAAATTTAAAATTTAAAAATGTGTTACTTCACACAACTGACTTCCCCCCTTTCTGCTGAGAATGAGCTTGTTAATTAGTATTCAGGAAATGGAAGGAAATTAGATATTTTCTTCTCTGAGCTGCTTCTCTGAACAGTAAACAAGGATAGACTAAATTACTTTATTTTCATATTATCTGTGCTTTCATTCCCACAGGAGTGTCGCCTGTTGGATAAGAGGTCATCTTGAAATGATCGATCACAACATTTTATCAATTATAGGCCACTAGTAATAATATTCATTGTGATCATGATTTCAAGATGATCAGTCAGTCACTTATCCAAATATCAATTGTTTTCATGGTTCTATTTATTCATCTCTTTCGGACTAAATAGTTTTTGCTTTGCGTTGAAATGGTGGGTCGTTGAAAGTAATTCATTATTACTGATTGACAGGACACATGATATGAAAATCAATATTAACGTGTCCAGTGGTGGAAAAAGTACTCAAATTCTTTACTTAAGTAAAAGTAGCCTACCAATACTGCAATATAAAATACTCTGTTACAAGTCCAGAATTCAAAATTTACTTGAGTAAAAGTACAAAAGTATTGGCATCAAAATGTACTTGAAGTACCAAAAGTAAAAGTACTAAATATTTTTAAAATAGCAGATCTACGGCCTGGGCCGTAGCGTGACGGTCCAGGCACCCTAGGCTGCAATGACAGCCTGACAGCGTGTCGCGGGTTCGACTCCCGTTCCCGACGACCTTTGCTGCATGTCACCCCCCATCTCTATCCCCATTTCCTGTCAGCCTACTTTCCCTGTCCCTCTCTAAATAAAGGTATAAAAGCCAAAAAAAAAAAAAATAAATAAATAAAAAAAATAGCAGATCTACAAGCTCACAACGCGTCGCATCTGAGCTTGTAGATCGGCTTGTAGATTTGTGTGGAGGTTTGAGGAACGGCTGATGGATGATGAATAGACTACCTCAGGAGTCTTCAACAGAGGGTACGGGACCCCTAGGGGGCCCTCAGAGACACTGCAGGGGGGCCGCCAAATGTTTGTGTGATAGGGAATATTTCACATTAGCCGAAAATAGCCGATCTACGAGCTGCGACGCGTTGCGAGCTTGTAGATCGGCTATTTTCAGCGAAGAGGTTTGGTGAACAGGGGGAAAAGAGCAGACAAAAGGTCAAGTTTACAAAGTATTGAGGGTTTAAGTCGTTAAATGTCTGAAAACACACATTTAACACGAATCCAGTATGTAGTGGTGGGGGTCCCTGCTTCATCTCTCTCTCAGCGAAGGGGTCCTTGGCCTGGAAAAACGTTGAAGACCCCTGGACTATCTTGAATTGATTTAGTGAACCCTATGCTCTGACCTTTGACCCCTACCATGCACAGCTACAGGCCTCTTCACTTTAAATCAGTGGTTCTCAAACTTAAATTTCAATGGCCCCCATAACTCTGAGAGTATATCGTTGTTGTCGGGCAGAAACCTCTTATCTCCATATTCTCACTTTTTGTGTTTTTTTGGGGGAGATTAATGCCCTTCTTGATCATAATACAGCGCCAAACAAAAGTATCAAAAGTAGCAGATCCACAAGCTCGAAACGACACGTTTTGAGCTAGTATAGACATATTTTGGACATAATACATTTGTATAGGTGTAAACCTCATATTATGAGGTTTACACTTATACAAATGTATACATTTGTACAATCAGAGTTACAGATGTGTACTGTAAGGGTTTTACATTTTGAACCCCCCCCAATGAACCCTAAGGGTCCCTGGACCCACTGATTTAAATGAAGTGTCATTCCTGTAAACATCGACCTGCGGAACAGACGAGAGAGGTCAGCGTATTGTCTTAATTACTCGTTCTCAAACATTTTCATGTCGCCGACCCCCATCTGAAAATATTTTGTGGTCCCACAAGAGACGATTTTGTGTTGCTAAACTTTTTTTCAAAATTATTCCATTTTTTTTTAGAATTCTTCCAAGATCTTTTGGGTTAAAGTTGTTACATTGTTCCACATTTAGCTGAGGACCCCCCGTAAAAGGACCCTTGGAGGTCCCCGGACCTCACTTTGAGAAACGCTGGCTTACTGTAAATCCACACAGCACTTCTGGTGTGACAAATGTCTTTGACGTCTTTTATAAAAATCGTTATGAAGGAATTACGTCAGGGTTCCCCAGGGTTCATTTAACTCCGAGATTGAGTGTACAAATTGACCCAAATGAGGTTTTCTTATTAGCTCAACACATTTCTTTGCGCATTGATTTGTCAATCTCTGAGACGTATAGCAAACAGAAGATCAATGGAGGAGGTCGATATGTTTGCTCAAACATGATCTTTGTAAGCCTTCCAGGCACACACTTTGATATATAGCCTGACGTGGAAACGTATAGGGGTCAATTGTGTGTCTAGACATTCTGTAGGGAGCCTCCATTATTTATGACAAAGATATCATACTTAATGGACTAGTCATTAAACAAACATGACCCAGCCTGAGCTACATAGACATATACTGTAAGTGTATGGCACCGCGTTTGATGTTTATATCATATTATGTTCCTGTGTGGGAGTTACTGAGAGAGAGAGAGAGAGAGAGAAAGAGAGAGAGAGAGGGGGGGGGGGGGGGGCGGGAGGTAACTAAAGGTCCTTTGTACATTTAGAAAGCGTTTCTTATCTTAAATGCATCTGTTTTTATCTCACTCTCATTTCTACTTTAATTTTAGGAACTTCCTAGGAACTGCCTTATCAAATCACACACGCACACACACGCACACAGTATTACTATACTTGTGAGGGCAGAAACATTTTTACGTTGGATTATTTTTCATAATAAATGCAATTTCTACCTTTTTTCTTGACATTTATAACCTTAAACCCGTAAACCTCCCATAATACCTCCCTCTGGGAGGTATTTTTCTACGATGTTTTGACCTCAAAAGTATAGTAATATCTGGTTATACCTGGTACCACACACACACGCACATGTACACTCTCTCTCTAACACAGACAGACTGCAGATACATTTAGATTTGGTGGACAATGTGATTATACATGTCCAGCACATGTCTCATGTCTGTCCGGCTGTCCGGCTGTGTGTGTGTGTGTGTGTGTGTGTGTGTGTGTGTGTGTGTGTGTGTGTGTGTGTGTGTGTGTGTGTGTGTGTGTGTGTGTGTGTGTGTGTGTGTGTGTGTGTGTGTGTGCGTGTGTGTGTGTGGGTGCGTGTTTGCATGTATTTGTATGTAGGTCTGTCTGTGTGTGTTTATTTGTACAGTATGTGCATTTGCATAATGTCTTTGCATGTGTGAGTGCATGTGTGTGTCTGCATGCCATGGTGCATGTGTTTGTGTGGTGCATATGTGTTATACAGCACATGCTGTTCAACATATGCCTGTATGCGTTAAACCCTGCCAACATACTTGGTTGCACGAGCGAAAATAGCCAATCTAAAACTAAAAGCACACACATAAACGTGCGCGACCTTAATGATCTGCTACTTTTGCTGAATATTCCTCAATTTATGACATGCCCACAATATTTTAGCCCAGTGGTTCTCAAGCGGTCAGATGGGTGGGCCGTGTTCATTTTCAGAGCACACTTATTTTAATTGGGAATCAATTGATTGTGCTCCGCCTTCAAGGTTTTAAAGAACGGCTAGGGTTCATGTGGTTAATTGTACACCAAGGGACAGATGCAAAGATCCCTCTCTCTGTCTCTGTCTTCTCTGATGCACAGAGGTAGTTCATCTCCTCTTAAACCATACTGTTCAAATCAATCCCAGCTCTTGGGGCCACAGACCCAGCGTTCTAATGAGAGCCCTTGCCTTGATAGGATATATATATATATATATATATATATATATATATATATATATATATATATATATATATATATATATATATATATATATATATATATATATATATATATATATATATATATATATATATATATATATATATATATATATATATATATATATATATATATATAGTAAATGTATATAGTACCCACACACACACATTCTACTGTTACTGAGGTAATGCGGCTTATTCATGATTGTTATTGAAGTCGAAGGCCTCTGAAAACATAATGAAACACCTCGAAATCACATGAAACATAACACCTCAAAATGCTATTCTGATGGAGAAAAGCCCTATCCGGATAGGCTAATTACTTTCATTGGATACTGGATACTTTTACCCAAGTAACATTTTGAATACAGGCCTTTTATTTGTAACAGAGGTGTACATTGTGGTATTATTTTCACTCAAGTAAAAAATCTGGGTACATCTTATGGATTTTGAGTGGTTTTAAGATGCTATTTTCAAAGGCGTCATACTTCATTAACAATCATGAATAGGTATTATATCTCAATAACGGAAAAATATATGCTAAACCACTGGTTCTCAGGGTTCATCGTCATGCTGGCTTGTGGTGGACATTTTTGTCAAAATTCAAATTTTGCCATGGACATACAAATATTACCAGAAACAGAGCTATAGCCCTAAATGTATACTACTAGTGCTGTGGTCCTCAAATGGGTTGAGGGACCATCAGCGGTCCTTGAAGGTGGTCCAAAAGGACCATTACAGGACTGTAATATGAGAGTGTATGGAACAAAATGGACCCTATGGGTCAATTTGTACACTCTCAGAGTTATGGGGGTCCTTGAAAATAAAAAGTTAGAGAACCACTGTCCTAGTGGTCATAGTAAATCAGTGTCATACATATTCTGAAGAAAACCTGGAGACTGACATTCAGTAATTGTGTCTTATGATCAAAATAACATTATAATGTTATGTAAATTGTAAAGAACAAAATAAAAAAAATGTCACGGAAACTGTCCGTGTATGGACATATTGATGATGACCCCTGTTCTCAACAGCTGGTCCAGGGACCACCAGAGGTCCAAATGAACCCTTACAGGTCTGCAACTCTCTTAAAGGAGGAGTTCACCCAAAGAAAATACTTATTTTCTATCAATTACACACCCCATGAAGCCTTGATTTCATGGATTTATTTTTGTTTTTGTGGCATTCCTAAGACAATAATTTGATGACTGTGTGTATTTCTGGTAGGAGACACAAATAATCTACTTTGTCTCCTACCGGATACATTAGCCGGTAGGAGACGGGAATCAAAATTATTAGCTTAGGAATGCAACAAAAACAAAAAAGAATCCATGGATTCAAGGCTTCATAGGGTGTGCAATTGATGGAAAATAAGTAATTCTTTGGGTGAACTCCTCCTTTAAGGATGAACAAAATGGTACCGTTAAGGGTCTGGAGAGACATGACGCATCCATGTTATGACTATTCAGAACGTTAGCTGATACCTCACTGTACAGGATGCACGCACACGCACGCACGCACGCACGCACACACCACACACACACACACACACACACACACACACACACACACACACACACACACACACACACACACACACACACACACACACACACACACACACACACACACACACACACACAGAGTCTGCTCCTAACTCAAACCACTGTGAGTGTCCACTAAAGCGCCGTTTCTCATCGACCACAAATAACTTACTTGTAACTGAACCTTGGTGCTAAACTTCATTAGTCAGAAATGTAAACAGCACGAGCTACAGTCAGACATTTAAAGTCCTGAGGGCTTGTTTCTATTGTGGTCCTATACTGTATGTACTCAATGCATTAAGACATTTAAAGACATACAATAACATATACAAGAAATCAGTGTTTTTTTGTATGGCAGTTTTGAAGGAGTCACAGTTTGTTTTTGATGGCTGTTGGTAGGGCATTTCACATTTTGGGTGGCATGACAGTAAAACAAATGTAACCCCATGTTTGTGCCGAATCTGGGTTGAACGAGATCAGTGGAGCTCCCTCTGATGTTGTCTCTCACGTTATTGAAGTAGTTTGACAGGTACATGGGGACTTGAGTATCTTGAAAACCAGGCCCATTGCAAGTTGCTGTACTATGTCCACTACCCTGAGCTAGCATACAGCCACGCTCAGAACGAGTTGCTGTAGATTTGCTATTTTCAGTTTTCCCCAGAATACGGAGGCTAGGATTTAAGTGCTGGACCCTCACTGTGGTTTAGGTAACTTTTTAATTTCAAGGATCCCCAGTTAGGTATAGATTAGGTTACCGACCCCCATCATTCGGAGAGTTGCAGACCTTTTGGTCCATTTGGTTGCATTTGTACACTCTCGGAGTAACAGACCAGTAAGTAAGGGTCCATTTGGTTTCATGTGCACACTCTCAGAGTGACAGACCTGTAAGGGTCCATTTGGATCCTTCTAACTATCAGAAATGTAGCCGGGGACCCCCTGGAACCCCATCTTTGAGAATCACTGGTTTAAGTTAGGAGCAGAAATACATTGGTGTGTATGTGTGTGTGTGTGTGTGTGTGTGTGTGTGTGTGTGTGTGTGTGTGTGTGTGTGTGTGTGTGTGTGTGTGTGTGTGTGTGTGTGTGTGTGTGTATCCTGTACAGTGAGGTATCAGCTAACCTGCTGTATAGTCATAACATGAATGCGTCATGTCTCCAGATCTGAGCACCCGATCCCTGATAGCACAGCGGCAACGTGTGTGTGTGTGTGTGTGTGTGTGTGTGTGTGTGTGTGTGTGTGTGTGTGTGTGTGTGTGTGTGTGTGTGTGTGTGTGTGTGTGTGTGTGTGTGTGTGTGTGTGTGTGTGTGTGTATGTGTGTGTGTGTGTGTGTGTGTGCATTGTTTAAATGGTCACATGATTCATGTAGACTTCATAGTTCCAGTTACATGATAGCTTGATTCAGATGTGACGATGAATACAATCTGATTGCTTAAAAGTCTTACCTTTTAAGCGGTCTGTTCTTCTGCTGCATTATAATCCACTGCTAGTGTTTGCTGTTTAAAAAGTAATTGGTCCATTGGAGTGAGCATTACATGGCTCTGGCTGTGTGGAAACACCAAAACGTCTGTGCTCCTACAAGCCAGACATGGAAATGTTGAAAAC